>NC_058131.1:669714202-669818991 GCF_016433145.1 Gracilinanus agilis | reverse complement strand
GGGAGGGGACGCGGAGAGGGTAGTGACATCGCTCCACCCGCACCCAGCCCGGGGATAGCAGCTCTGAGGGTGTGTGGGGGGGAAAGGATGCGAGCCCACAGGCGGGCGAGTGATCGCCCAGGACCGGAGGGGGGGGACTAGTGGGGGGGTGGGTGGCGAGTGTAGAAGGGGGCGGGTTGGAGCGCTTCGGAAGGCACGCCCGTCCGCGCGCTCCACCGCAGAAGCTGGCGCCCGAGAACCTCGAATTTTAACTTCTCGTCCCCGCCCGCCCGCGCGCGCTCCCGCCCGCACCCACCCCTAAATCCTGCGGCCGCCGCCAGCGATCAGCTCTCACACAAACTTTAGCTGCGGGCTAGAGGGATTGTAGGCGAGCTGGAGGGGGTGGGGTGTAGGGGGAAGGGGAGAGGTGTTGGTGGAGGTGATGGTGATTGACGTCTCCAGCAGCCAATAAGGTCAAGCACTCCTCCTAAGAGATGGCCTAATCTGTTTCTAGCGTTGGAGGGGGCGGTGAGATGGAGGCGGAGGTGGTGCAGTGGCTGGGCAAAAGAGAGAAGTTCGGCCAATAGGTGCGGGCATGAGTGGCCCAAGCATGTTGCTGATTGGCGGTGGCAGCGGATCCTCCCTGGGGGCGGCGCCCAAGGAGGGGACGATGGGTCGAAGGGCGTGCCTATGCAGAGAACAGATGACCGGCAGGAGCCTGCCCCAATGGGCTGCAGGTTGTTTAGTGGGCGGATGATGGACAGCCTCATAGGCCAACGGGTGGCCTCGAGAGTCAATGGTATTGTCCAATGGTGCAGTGGCAGGGCGGGGCGGCGGCGCGGGTTTAATGAGACTCCATTGGGCTGTAATCAGTGTCATGTCGGATTCATGTCAACGACAACAACAGGGGGACACAAAATGGCGGCGGCTTAGCTCCTACCCCTGGCGGCGTCGGCAGCGGTGGCGGCGGCATTGGCACTTCCCCCAGGCAGCAGCCGCGGCTTCTTCCTCAGGCAGGGGCAGCGCCCCCGGCAGGCGTGGAGGTGGCGGCGGCAGCAGGCGGCCAGGTCTGTCACCCGCCCCCCACTCCTGCGCGCCCCCAGGGGGAGGAGACTGGGGAGGGAGGGAGAGGGCGCGCGACGCCCCTCCCACTGGCTCCTGCAAGAGGGTCACCGAGGGGCCGCTTGAGGTCAGGCTGTCCCCGAGCGTGACGGTAGGGGGCGGGAGGACCGGGTGTGTGAGAGGCCCCGCCCTCTTGCATGAGCCTCAGGGGCGGGGCGAGAGCCTCGGAGGGGAGGGGCGAGAGCGAGGGGGCGTGGTTCTGGAGGCTGGGAGGCTGGAGCTACTAGTCTGGGAGGGCTTTTTGAAGAGGAGCGTGCTGGGTTGTTTGGGGCACCCTCAGCGGGGCTGAAGGCTGGGAGCGGGGCGCACGAATGTGTGTGTTGAGGGAAGACATGTGTAAGAGATGCTCATTATTACTCTGCCAGACAATTACTAGTCAGATAATCCCAGGGCTGTGGGAGGAAGCAGCCTCGAGCATTTAAAGACCAATGGTGGGAGGGACCGGTGCAGGCGAATTAGGTGGATGCATCGAGGGTTCTGCTGGGTAGCGGGTGGTAATAACAGTATGAAATTGTAACAATAACAGTTCAAGCATTCATTTAGCGCATTCAGGTTTGCAAAGCCCTTTGCACTTGCGATCTCTTTTGGCCCTCACAACCATTCTGTTGAGGGAGGTGTTCTTATTGTCCCCATTTTACAGATGAGGAAATGTCAAGGGACTTAGTCCAAGATCACACAGCCACCAATTTGTGTCAGGGGCTGGAGACACACACCCTACCCCATGGCTGCCATCTAGTTGCCTACAGTTATGAGAGATGTCATTCTAGAACAGGGGAAAGAATGCTTCAGGAACCTTGAGTATTGGATAAATGTCAGCCATTGACATTTGCCTCTAGTTAGAATATAAGTTTCTTGAAGGCAGGGTCTGTTCATCTCTAGCCCTCTAGCATAAGTAGCTGTTTAATAAGTATTTAGTGATTGGTTGATTGCCTGGAGATCAGAGATCTAGAAGGGGTGGATCTTGGATTTCCAACCCCTTCTTTCTACAGATGAGGAAAGTTGCCCAGGTTGTAAGTGGCTGGAATTAGAACCCAGGGCTTTTATTTTACCACCACCTCTCATTCAGCTTTCTTATCAGTAAAATAAAGATAATAATACTTGACTTGTTTAATTTAAATTGCCAAGTAAATGTAAATGTTATTATTAAGACAGTTCTTGTTATGTAACTGAAACTGTGGAGTTGAGGATGGGCATACCAATAGGATGTGTATCTTCAGGAATGGGAGATCCCAGTGGGGCTGTGAGAGTTGTCTTGGGCTGAGGTTGTGGTTTGGAATGGATTGGGTTAGGACACATTAAGTGTTTCTACTGTGAAGAAGTTTCTGGATTGTAATTAGTACATAGGGAGACAGAATTTTTTTTAAAAGAATTTGTAAGTTCCTAGCCACTGTATGCTCAGAGAAACAGTAGAGGAGGCAATGTGGGAAATGTGTCCCACTCTTTGTGACCCCATGGTCAATATAATTATAATCCATGAGGTTTTCTTGGCAAAAATACTGGAGTGGTTTGCCATTTCTTTCTCCAGTGGATTTTAGGCAGAAGCTAAATGGTTTGCCCAGTGTCACACAATTAGGAAGTGTCTGAGGTCAAATTTGAACTTAGGTGGTTCTATCGGCCATTGATTAACTTGTTGGATTTTGCAAAGGTCATTTCATTTCATGTTGCTGAGTTATTTCTTCACTTGGCTTGTCCTAAGATGGGTTAAGGCTCTTTCCACTATTCCACACTCCCCCCGCCCCCCAAAACATGTAGGGGAGGTTGACAGGCTGAATGTATTCTGATGGAAAAAGCAGAAATTTAGAAGAGGAAAAATTGAGATGTGCATCCTGGAAGAAAAGTAAGGTAGATAAGCAAGCTGGATTTGCTTGATGGACATGATTGAGTCATGTGGACAACTAAAGGTGAGTTAGCAGAATGTAGTTTTTATAATAGGACAAAGAAGGATAGACACTGCAGGTTGTTGTCACTACATAGAGGTTTGGACTTGGAATCAAGAAGACTAGGATTTGAATTTTGCCTTACATACAAACTGGCTGTCTCTTCATCTCCTTAGCCTGAGTTTTTTCATTTGTAAAATGAAGAGTTGGACTTGATAACCTCCAAGGTCTCTTCCAGGGCTCAATCTAGGATCCTCGGTCTTGATGGTAATAATAATAGTTCATTATGGCTTTAAAGCTTATAAAGTGCTTAACACACCCTTTCCTTTGATCCTCACCACATATCTTGTGATACAGGTGCTGTAGTTTTCGTTATCCTCACTTGACAGAAGAGGGACCTGAAGCTGAGAGAAATCAAGAGAATGATACGGTCACACAGTCAGTCAACAAACATTTATTAAACACTTACTATATGAAAGACACAATGCTAAGCACTGGGGTTACCTGGATGAGCATAAAATAGTCCTGGCCAACAAGGAATGTCCATTTGAATGAGGGAGATAGATAACATATAAAGAAATGTCTTCATCTAGTAAGTGAAACTCTCTCCACGGTCTGGATTGCTTCTCATGTATTTGGTTTAAGGAGAAAGGGAGCATCGGAGGTCAGATTGGAGAGGACAGCACTTGGGTAGAGCCTGGTGCTGGACTCTAGGTTTCTGCCTTGTTGGGCTTGCAGTTCTGTGCCTGTGTGTTGGGGGCAGGGAGCCCAGACACAATATAAAATGGGACATTGTTAATTGTCTAAAAGAGGTATGAGCCATGAAAAAGTGGTATTTGAGCTGGGTCCTGAAAGAAGGGAAGATTTCAAGAGGAAGTGATGTACTGAGGTCATTCCAGATGGGGAAGTGTTACAGAAGCTGGAAATGGGGAAGGTGGCTCAGAGGCATCGACCAATCCAGCTCTTCAAAATTCAGAATACAGTTCCTAGAGGGGAGCGATGCAAAATTAGACTACAAGGACAGGATGGTGGGAATGGAGTTTTGATGTGTAGTAGCTACAGATATGTGATTGGTGAGTAGGAAAATTCAGAGAAATTTTGGCAAACCTATCAGGATAACTCTGAGGGTTCATGAATCTAGAATTTTTGAGCTCAAGGCAGCATGGCTAAGTGGATTCCACAGTGCATTTAGTTAAAATAAGGAGGACCTGGGTTAGAACCATGCCCTAAACATGTATTAGCAATAGGATTTTGGACAAGTTCTGGGCCTCAGTTTTCTCATCTGTAAAATGAAGAGAATTGGGCTTGATGGTCTGTCTCTAAATTTAAATTTAAGATCCTATGGCAAGAACAGGAGATGGATTGACTGGGAATGATTACATGTTGTTGGAGTAGTTAGGGATGGGGAGTTAGGTTAATAGTTCTTTAATTTTTAAAGGAACTTCCTCTTTCTTCTCCTTTGTCTTATGTCATTCTCCTATGAAAGAAATGGCAGCATTTTCATATTTTAAAGAAGTGAAAGTTAGTATCTTTGTCCATTTTAAAAATATTAGGATATTATTAACATGATTTGAGAAAAGAATTTTTGCTAATAAACCAGATTTTGTGTTTCAAGAGTGCAGAGTTGCTGTGGGGTGTTTCTCTCACTGCAGAATCTGATGAAGTCACCCATTTCACACAACTATTATACAGACATAAGAAGGTAGAAGGTATCTTGTAGATGTCCCTCAGAGGAGATGCAGAGTTGGAAGAGATTGTCCATATTCAATAAAGAGAACTAGGGAGGGTGTACATTTGTTGCAGCTGTTTGTAGGGATCTTTTGGACTATTATGATAAGTTCCAGGCCATCCAGCAATAAGGTGGTACTGTTTTTTTTAATTGCCTTTTTTTTTTTTTTGGCAATAGATAAGTATTGGTGTGAAACCTATTTGAGGTAAAGAAGAAATGATGGTTCGGCCTAAGTAACCAGATGGTTAGTTGTAAGGGAAGTTTTGATGCATTAAAAAAAAATGTTTGCATTTCTGAAAAACCTTTCAGATGGCTTATTTTTATATTTCCTAATAGTAGTTATCTTGTAGCAGACCTAGTGTCATGTGTAAATGTGAACAATCAACAAAACAACAAGCAAGTGCCTACTGTGTGCCAAGCATTATGCCTGACATTGGGGCATACAAGAAGCTTATGCCTTAGCATGTGAAAAAAGCATGTACATATATAAGTTAACCCCAAATATGTTGTACGAAATAATTATAAGATATTGTGAGGGGCACCAGGAAAGTGTCCTTTAGACCCTCTTGAAGCAGGGACTATTTTTCTTTTTCTTCTCTTCATTTTTTCCCCTCAATCTTAATCTTCAGTCTGAAGAGTCAGTTGTCTGCTTTTCCTTTTGGATGATGGTGAGCAGATTAAAGTCAGAAAAATCATGCTTTTCACCAATAGGTTGTACATACATTCACTGTCTTCAATTTTTGTTTTAATTTTGCATCAGACTTTTTGGAATCTTGGTCTTCACACAGACACCAATGAAAAATAATTTTGTTGCTTTGTCTCTAGTGTGAACTGAAATTCAACAAATTTGACAGTCTTTTGTTAAACATCTGTTATGTATATATATGCAAGGTACTTTGCTAGATTCTGGGAATAAAAATATTTATTTTTAAAACCAACAGTTCCTACCCTGGATTCTTAGGGTCTTAAATCTAAAGCTGGAAGAGCCCTTTCGAATTTACCTGGTCTAATCCCTCCTTTTACAGATGAGAAAACCAAGACCCGGAAGTGTTTAGTGACTTCTTTAAGATCCCGCAGGTATCAGGTGTCTGAGTCAGGATTTGAAATTAGGTCTTCTCACTACTGATCTAATATTTTTTCTACTGTACCATGCTTCCTTTCTCCCAAAGAAACTTAATATTCTGCTGGCCTTTAAGAATCCAGCACAAAAAATACATGAAAGATAGTTTCAGGAGGAAGGGAATACCAACAAGTTGGGGAACAGAAAAGGTTTTAGGGATACTGGAAGTGGCATCTTAACTGAGCTTTTAGGGATTATAAAATATGAAGGTGAGACGGAGAACAATAGGAGGCTTTTGGAATAATCCTGGTGAGAGATGATAATGGTCTGAAATGAGGAGGGATATTCAGGAATGGGAAGAAGGGAATGCAGGTAGGAAATGTTGTGGAGGTGGACTTGATGGTTGATTGGGGATGGGATAGTAAAGCAGAAGGAAAAGAGAGAATGATTAGAGATTGTGAAGGTGGATCACTAGAAGAACAGTAGTATCCTAAATAGAAGTAAGAAAATTAGGAATTTTAATCCTAATAGTTATTAAAATCACATACTTTGGATAGCTTATCTTTTTTCATCCCAAACCTTATAGAAACCTAATTTGTTATTCCTCTTTATTTCTGAAGATACTATATTGAAAATAGCAACTAGTTATGAATTAGAAATGATATTTTCAGAATCACCTTTATTAAAGTTTAGATATTAATTTAGCTTGGCTCTTTTTTTCTGATTTTCAAATATTAGCTAGCCATAAGATGGAATAGGTAATTTCGCCTCCCCAAAATAACATGCTTTACACTTGGTTGATTATTTTGAATTTTTTAAAACCCTCGCTTTCTGTCTTATAATCTATATTGGTATTGGTTCTAAGGCAGAAGAGTGGTATGGGCTAGGCACTGGGGGTTCAGTGACTTGCCCAGGGGCACACAGATAGGAAGTATCTGAGGCCAGATTTGAACCCAGGACCTCTCATCTCTAGGCCTGGCTCTCCATCCACAAGGCAGCTAGCCACTCTGTTCAAGCATCCTTTCTAATATAGCATGCTGCTTTTTCCTGTTCCTGTGCAATGTCCCTGCCTGCATTTTTTTTTACCTTAAAAAAAGAGCCATGGAATTCTGAATGTTGAAAACCTTTCAGCAAGTACAAGGAGGCTTTCTGCAATGCCTCTGGCTGGGCCTTCTCCAGGCTCTGCTTTCTAGGATGAGAAGTTCTTGGCTTCATGGGGGCATCCCTCCATTTCTGTAGTCCCATAAAACTGTTGTAACTCATCCTGCCTTGGACTCCTGGGCTGCAGGATGTTGGGGCACACAGAGTGGAATTCATTAATTGTTTTAAGTACCCTGTACAGCTCTGGGTAGAAATGAGGCAGCCCCTGCCTTTGGGAAGCTTACAGCCAATTGGGAAGAAGCAGAACCTGATATCTGGTTACACACCAGACTCAGCACACTGGCCAGGGCTTCTCAACAGGCTTCCAGTGCCTTTGGGCACTCCAGGAGGATTCTGAAGGAGATGGAGAAGTCTTTATAGGACAGGAGGGGAGGATGGAGGCATTCCCAGAGTGGGGGACCCTTTGCCCAAAGGAAGAACCCAAAGTCCAGTCTGGCCAGACCATAGAGCAGGGAGAACAACGTGAAGTCAGCTTGGAAAAGGAGCCCGATGCTGCCTCGTTTGGGCAGAGAATTAAAAACCAGAGAGGCAAAAGGAAGCTGGGACATGCTCAGTCCTTTGCTGTAGGAGTATCCATTTGGAGGGAGGCAATTAGGAACCTCTTGCTGGAGCCTGGTGAAGGGTGATGAGGGCCTGAATGAGGGCAGGGAAAGAGAAAAGGGCCTGATGGGAAGTAGATTGTGGGCATAGAAACAGAGGAGTTGGCAGCTAATTGGCTGTGAAGGATAAGAGAGAAGGAAAGGTTTAGAATGAGAGCCCAGGGTCCATGAACTTTTTTTAAAAAGTGTAATAATTATATTTCAATAGAATTGTTTTCCTGTCCTCCTGTGTATTTTTGCATTTAAAAACACCATTTTGAGAAGGGTTTCACCAGACTGCCCAAGGGGTCCATGACTAGAAAGGAAGGTTCACACCCCCGGTATGAAAGATTGTGGCCCTGGGTGAGGGGAAGGGGTGTGCCACTCCCTTCCTCAGAAACAAAGAATTTAGGAGGGAGGAGGGTGTGGAGGGGAATGAGGAGGAATTCCCTTTTAGATATGTTGGTTTTGATGTGCACCCGGAGTTGGGTACTGAGGGAAGGAGAGGTGAGGGAGATAGAGGCAGAGGGAGGAGGAGAAGGGAGGGAGGGAGAAGTGGAGGAAAGTGGGAGAAAAGAGAGAAGTATGTGTTTAGGGCAGTTGCTAGTCCTGGGGGTACATCCTCAGGAGGTGAGATAAGCAGGAACATGAAGGAAGCCGAGGAAGACTTGGTAGGAGAACCAGAAGTGACTGGAAAACCCAGGGATGAAATGTTGCCAAGGAAGAGAGTTTAGTCTCCCATATCAGATGCTGCATTAGGGGTACATGAGAATGAAAACTGAAAAAAAGACCATGGCATCTGGCAGTGAAGAGATCATTGGTAGCTTTGGGGCAGAGCAATTTCAATTGAGAAAGGAAGTTGGAAGCCAGAATGCAAGGACTTGAAATGTAAGAGAGGAAGTAGAATGAGTTTGTAAGGTGGGGGAGTAGTCTGGAGAATTGGTAGTCAGGTGAAAGTTTTTTAAGGATGAGGGATGTTTACAAGCAGTAGGGAAGGAGTCAATGGTTAAGAAGAGACTGAAAACCATTCCTGACTATTTTTTTATAATTTGGAACAAATACTCTGGAGTAAAATTACATTTAGTTTCCTCATTCATCATTTAACATATGTTCTTCTCTCCAAATAAAATTTTTGTTTTTACATTCTATGTTTAACCAGAAACTTCATGGGTTATTTTAATAGATTGCTGCCAATAGCATTTGCTGTACAAAATCAGCATTGCTACCCCAAGATAGACATTGCTTTGTGTGCTCAAGTTACAAAATTCATTTGATACACCTAAAAATAAAAATTGATGCATAAAATTACATCCAATAATGTAAAATAATTTAAATAGATAAAAGAGGTTGTAAAATGATAAGGATGTCTCAAACAACTTTCCAGAGTTCTTAATAATGCCTTATATAAAATGATAAAATAGTTGAAGGAATCTGTAGGCAGTTGTGAAATTTTATCATGAGATTGACAATAAAATGTCTTACCATTAATCCTTGATTGTCTCAAGTAATGGAGGACAAAATAAATAATTTACTAATAATTTTTAAAATTGATAAAACTTTGTTTTCTATCAACAAAATCAATGAAAGCAGCTAAAGTGACTAATTTTAGTTCCATTTACTTTATTCATTTATTCTGCAGGTCTTCTCATAGAGTACATAACTTTATTAGTCTTCAATATAGAAAGTCTCCTACTGATCCTTAGCTTAAAGGTGCTGGAGTAGTTGTAGTTTGAAGAATGGAGGGGATCTAGAAATTGCTTTGGGACTTCCATACCTCTTGCTCCCCCTTTCCCCAGTTTCATGTATCTTTGTTTTTTATTTCCTCAGATTGTAGTCTTTAGGATAAAGACTGTCTTCTTGCTTTTATGTCTCCTATAAAGAAGGAACTCAGTAAATGCTTGCTGGTTAGTTAATATCTTTTAATCTACCTCTCTCTGGTCTTAAAAGCAGAGGTCTTTAAGGAGAAATATCTTGTAAAGGATGATATGAAAGTTAACAGATTAAACTTGGTAATTTTTTAATGTCCCTCCAAAAGCGTTTAACTATACATGGAGCTTTGTGGTAGGGAACTGAAAAGGGAAGAAAGAACTTTCCTTTATGAAGCTCCCCTGAAATTGGAAAGATGTTTTGACTAGGTTTTGTTAATCTTCATTTGGCCATATAACAAACTTTGAAAAACCAAATGGATGTAAAGTAAAAGTAAGCCCTCTGGAGCTGTTAACTGGCTCTGTGGTAGAGTGCTGGACCAGGATTCAGGAAGACAACTCTAGTTCAAATCAGTTCTCAAACCCTTACTAGCTAAGCAAGTCACTTAACCCTGTGTGCCTTAGTTTCCTCATCTGTAAAATGAGCTGGATACCCCAGTATCTTTGTAAAAACAAACAAACCCAAATGGAGTCATGAAGAGTCAGACACAACTGAAAAACAACCAATGGGTAAAATAAGCACTCACTATGGATCTAATGTGCTAGGCACTGTAGGGGGTGAGGGGGATACAAAGATGAAAATGAAACCATTTTTTGGAAAGTAAAATTCAAAGTGAGACAGCCTCTTTGCAAATGAATTTTGGTTTTCTTGATTACTATTTTTTGTGGAACTATATTCTCATGACTCTAAAGTTATGAAACATTGACATGATGTAATATTTCAGTACAAGCTTAGAGGAGCTCCCCTGTAGAATTTATGGCTGGCTTCTTCTGAGGTAAACTTTTCTGCTGAGAATAGGGTTGATGATTAAGTAAAAAGACTTAGCATGCTGAAAACGTAGTGTTAGACTAACCATTTCTATGGAATTATTTAGAATAGTTCATAAAAATGATGTAAAAATGTTGTAAATATATAATTATTAACATGATTTTGCAATAAAAATGAGCAAAATGGAGCACTTTTTTTTCTTTGCACAGTGCTTAAGACTTCTAAACAATACAGTTTATTTTGGCATGTTATAAATCCACAAAATTAATTTGAATGATCTACTCATCTTTGCTTTTTTTTTTTTTTAAGTTACTTTGCTAACAAAAACTTCAAATGTATAAAGACCTAGAATTGGACAATGTAAAGATTATCTGATTTGGGCATTTTTAAACTTTAAATTTTAAAAGTAAAGTCATTTCATCAACATCTTAATATTGAAAAATTTTATTTTTGGAAAAAAATATAAAATTCAGGCCCTTTCCTTGGATTGTTGAGGTAGTTTCCTGTCTGATCTTTTGCCTCAAGTTTCTCCCCTCTCTAGCCCATCCTTCACACAGCTACCAAGCTGATTTTTCAAAAATTCAGGACTGAAAAATGCAGGTCTGATAGTGTCAAACCCCTACTCCTAACCTTCATTGGCTCCCTGTTACCTCTAGGATCAAACATAAATTCTTCTGTTTGACATTTAAAACTTAATAATCTGACCCCTTCCTACCTTTCTAGTCTCCTTTCATTTTTCTCTCCTTCAGCACATTCCATACTGACGTTCTTTCTGATCCCCACTCATATTCTGTCCCTACCCCCATTCTTTTACCCTGGCTGCCCCCCTCACCCCTCAAATGCCTGCCTTCCACATTTGTGCCTCTTGGAATCCCTGGTTTCCCTGCAGACTTAGCTTTTCTCCTTGAAGCCTTGATCTCCTTTGCTCAGGAATCTTTAACCTTTGTTTTAGCCATAGACCTCTCTTTGGTAGTGCAGTGAAAACTATGAACCCCTACTCAGAATGAGTTTTTAAATACACAGGATTATAAATAATTACAGTTCATTCAGTTATATTCCAATACAGTTTTTATACATAGGTATGTATTAAAAACTATTTTATATATATATATAAATAAAATAAAATGCCCCTATTTTGTCTTAGTAACAGCTGTTAAGACAGGACAAGGATGAGGCAAGAGGGGTTAAGTGAATTGAACCCAAGCCCTTCCTACTCAAGGCATCTACCATGCCACCTAGCTGCCCCTCAGAATATTTTTAAAGAAAAGTTCACGAACCGTCCAACTAGTAGTGTCCTCCCTCCCAAACTAACTTGTGTTCTTTTTCTGCATATTCTGCATTTAGAAATATCACATGTATTTATGAATTCCTTGAAGTCAGGGACTCTTTAGTCACTTTTGTGTCTGTATCCCCACGGCACACAGCACCTGACTTTGTAGAAGGTTCTTAAAAGTGCTTGTTAACAGATACATTTAAAGTGATCTTTTTATTCTGTAAGCAGTTTGAACCTCAGGTGAAACATATTATAAAATGTCACTACTTTGAAGGGAATCAGGAATGGGTAATACTAAAAAGAAAAAACCCTAAATTTCATCAATTTGCAACTTTGCATTCTGTGCCCCATTTTTAATGCAGACACTTTCCATGCTATCTGTTACTTAGGCTAACATTAAAATTAGTTTATGTTATATTTCCTAATCATAAGCCATCTAATGATGGAGAAAGGGAGCCCAGGAGCACATTGTATTACATTAAAAACTTGTCCGAGATAAAAAATTTGTCATGGTTACATTGCAGTGTGGTTAATAAACACTTGCATAATCGAGTTGTTTAGAGATGATTTTTCCTTCTCCTATTTATGTTTTCAATACAGAGATTTCACCAGTAGCCGAGAGCTGCCGAGTTACATCTGCTCCTGCCTAATTAACTCTGCTGGTTGGTGTCAGATGAGAGCTAATTTCGAGATTAAATTGAAGAGAGAGAAGTTGAGGGAGGGGAAAAGGAGGAGTTAGGGTTGCCTGGTTGTTTTATATAGGAGCAAAATGCAGTTTGCAATAATCACTTTTTAATTTACTTAGGACTTTTGAGAAAACAATCACTTTTACAGAATATGCTTATGTCTTATTTATAAACAGCTGTAGTTTTGAATAAAAAATTTATATACTGTTTTCTTAGATTAAAGTGCTTGTGGTTTATCTTTATGGCATAATAAATACTTGGGTCTGGGCAGCCTCTGGGACCATGTATATGAGACAGAATAAAGGAAGCTACTTGAAAATTAATGATAATATTATTTGTCAAAAGTCCTTCCTCTGGTGAAAGCAGTACATACTTCCAAAATATTTAATATTTAATAATTTAATAAAAATTGAAGTTTTGCTCATGATCTTTCTTCTTTCTTGTTCTTATCTTTTTTAATCCTGACCAGTTTTATACAGTTGTGTCTACTTTTTTTTTTTTTTTTAAGGAGATAGTAGGGAGTATATTAGACTACTTTCTGAAATCTGTAATTCAGAAAAATGGATTGTGGAAGTCTGAAATAGTTAATATAATGAATAATGTGTTAACAGGCAATTATGACTCTTGTTTTTTTTTTGTATGCTTATAGATGTTAATAGTTATTTTCTGAGTTTTAATTGGTTATTTTTATGTCAAATTAAAGTTTATTTTTTCCCCCTTTGGTCAGATTTGTCTGAAGAACTGGACAGTCTTCTGTTTTGCCACAAGCTATTATACTTTGAGTTTCACTACACCTGGTAAATCTCTCTTTACTCTATTTTTAAAGATATGAATGTGAGTCCTAGTTAGATTTGTTAGTAGTTAACATGAGGAATTGTTTTAATTTAAGCTACCCAATAGCATTTTAAAATGTAAACATTTGACATTTTGTTTGTGAGGATGCATTTATGGAAGTTCACCATTTTAAAAAGTTTCATTTTAAAAATGTTTCAATGTTTTAAAATGTTAAAAAAATTTTTTCATTTGCTTCTATGACCAGAATATCAAAATTCATATTCTCCAAACCACCTTTTAATGTGGTTTGACTTTAAAATACTACTTTCAGTGAGCATTTCCCTGTCTCTTAGAAGTTCTATTTTGTACAATCAAATGAAATAATTTGTTACTTATACAGAATATGTGATAAAAGATGAAGTAATTAGGAAGTTGTTAAACTTCTGATTAAAATTTTTTTGATACTTTATTTTTTTCAGTGATATAATTTTGTTACCCTTTGGATATCACCTTTCAGGTGAAGATAATTTCTTATATAATAACATATCCAAAATTACAATACAAAAAAATTTAGAAGTCAAACAATAACATAAATATTATTACATATTTTACAAACATAGCACAAATTTTTTCTGTCAAATAACATCATTTAAGTTGAATAAATGTCCAAATTATCTTAGTAAATCACTTCATACGTTTAGCAATTTGACATTCTATACTAATCACATTCAAAATTTTCTGATTAAATTTTTGCTCTAACTCTCTGTACTTCAGAAAATTTAGCTAGCTTTTTCTTTTAGACTACTGATAACATAAGAACAATTGGTGTTTGATACTGCAGACATTCATTAAAGTAAACATATAATGCATTCATTGTAACAGCTGAAAAATGTGTTCATAAACAAAATATATTTCAGGCCTAATATATTCATCTAAAACTTGGGAAAAAACATAAAGAAGCTTATTAAATTTCGCAGAAATAAGATGCAGAAATATTAAGAATAATTAATATGTTTTATAGAAACAAGATTTAGTATAATCTCAATTGATTAGACTTGGTTATCAAGGTGAAATTTTATAGGGTTAAATATAAGGCCTACATTATTATTTTAAAAATCAATTGTTCAAATATAAGTTGGAGGACACATATATTCATACTTCATGTAAAAAATAGTTTGGTTTTCATTTGACTACAAGTTCATTACTGAACTAATAATATGACCAGCCTGCCAAAACAGCAACAAAAAAATTCAGTCTGCATTAATAGAAATATTTTCACTCATTGAATCAAGGAAGATAATAGTTCATTTGGAATATTAGGTTATGCTCTAAGGACCACATTTTGAGAAGAGCATTAACAAAACTTGAGTTCCTGAAGGAGAGGGGAGCCATATGATATAATATGAGGGGTCACTGAAGAAAGTGGAGTTGTTCAGCTTGGAGAAGAAAAGACTTGGGGGGAGGAGGAGGTGGCTGTAGTGTCTTTAGACATCTGAAGGTCTGTCATATGAAAAAAAGTGAATATTCTTATTTTTTGCTTATCTAGAGGTCAGAGCTAATATTAATGGCCAGAAGTTATATCATGGCAAGTTTCTACTTTATATAAAGAAAGGATTTTATAGCAATTAACAGAATCTAAATTAGGGGTTGGCAAAATAGTCACCAAAAAGCGCAACATGAAAGGCATATTTTAAAATGTATTATTTGTAAATGTATGTATTTTAATGTCAGAAAATTCCTCTTCCTCTAGCATGTCCATATTTATTTTGTGACAAGTTTAGTCTCATTTGTTACCATAAAGGCTCAAAGTCTTTGGTGGATAGTAACACACAGGAGGTACAATTTTCACACCTTGCTTGAGGTTTCACAGATCCAATGCTGACAGATTTTTTTCTCACAGTAGAATGAGCTGTTTCACAAAGTAGTGAGCTCTCAGTCACTGGAAGTGTTCGACATTGTTCATGACCATTTGTCAAGGACAGAGACGGAAGAGATTCCCATATTGGGTAGAGGTTGAGCTAGGTAACTTTCGTGACTCATTCAACTTCAAAGTTCTATAAACTTAAGGGAAAACAATTCAGTTTTTAGTTTAAATTCATTCTAGTAGTTGAGAGCCAAAGAAGCTTCAGTTGCACATTTTTAACATAGTTTAAAGCTAATTTCCTTAAGTATTTTTCAGTTGACTTATGGTATTTTGGAATCATCATCCTCATCATTCAATGTTGAAGTGTATAAAGCTTTGGACATTCTAACTGGATCAAGTTTTGGAGGCAAATTGTTTTTTTCCTATTTTAGTCAAGCCACTTGAGACAATTTTATTTCATTGTTTTGTGAGACATCTTTCAAAGATTATCGACATGATTATTGATAGTCCGATAATTGGACTGGTGCTTTATGATGTTTCTAGGAATACATAGTAAAACACACATGAGTATTTTGGAGGTAAATAAGAGCAAAAGTGGTCTCTGATGTTCTTGTTTGCCCTGAGCAAGTTTACCCCAAAATGGATTAGCTTTCTTAACTGGGAAATGAAATTAACCAGAACACACAGTTACCTCATTGATAGTCAATTTAAGTTGTTGCTGTATTATTCTCTTTAATAAGCCTGATTTCTTAACGTGTGAATTGGAGGTATAACTATGTAAACCCATGTTATTAAGATTTCTATGTTAACACAAGGATGAGAGAAGTTGATAACAAATACAACTGGATATATAGTTAATTCTGTACACATTTTAGCCATCCTGCTCAAGAGAAGGGATGAGGTCTTATGTCAACTTTTGATTACTACAACAATGACCTGCACATAGCGGTTGCTTGAGGGTTTTTTAATTTAATCACTTCTATATAGTTAACAATATCATTTTCATTATTATCTGTATATTTTGAGATTATATAATTATGATTACAGCAGTGGTTATTTTGATGATAGGAAGGTGGAATATTCCTAAATAGTTATGAAAATAGTCGTATAATGGTTTCTGTCACTTAAAAGATTATTTCATGGGATTGAGGAAATTTAGAGATCATCTAGTCTATCCCCTCTATTTTATAAATGAAGAAACTGAGACTAGATGATTTGCCTTGCTTTTAATTTATGTTTTATTGAAAGACCTTTTCTTTTTGCCTTTTAAGGTTTTGCTTTCCTGATTAAAGATGTTCCTAATTTGAATCCAGTGTTTCCATTTGGTAAAAAAAAAAGAAGAAAAAGAAAAATCTTAACATTGTCTGTTTATGACCTTTTGGATCACTGAGGTAGCATGTTTGGAAGATGTTACTTCACAGTGCTTGGAATCCTCTCAATCTTTTGGAGGTAAATGACGCCTACATTTGCAAGTATTGTTAAAAATCTAAGAACCTCTATGGGTAACTCTTGGCTGGAAGAAAACATTTGTCAACCATGGTAAAACTTGCAAACCCACTTTACACAGAGTGGATTCTTGAAGCGATACAGAAAGTGAAAAAACAAAAGCAACGACCATCTGAAGAAAGAATCTGCCATGCGGTGTCTGCTTCCCATGGACTAGACAAGAAGACTGTTTCTGAACAGCTAGAACTAAGTGTCCAGGATGGATCTGTTCTCAAAGTTACCAACAAAGGCCTTGCATCCTATAAGGACCCAGACAATCCTGGACGTTTTTCATCCGTTAAACCAGGCACTTTTCCTAAATCTGCCAAGGGGTCTAGAGGATCATGCAATGATCTTCGAAATGTGGACTGGAATAAACTCTTAAGAAGAGCAATTGAAGGGCTTCAAGAACCAAATGGCTCCTCCCTAAAGAACATAGAAAAATATCTTAGAAGTCAAAGTGATTTAACAAGCACCACCAACAATGCTGCCTTTCAGCAGCGATTACGATTGGGGGCCAAACGTGCTGTAAATAATGGGAGGTTATTGAAAGATGGACCTCAATATAGGGTAAATTATGGTAGTTTAGAAGGGAGTGGAGCTCCAAAATATTCCAACACTTTTCCATCTTCCCTCCCACCTGTCAGCCTTCTACCCCATGAAAAAGACCAGGTAAGTGTAGAAAGAATGATAAAAACAATTATTGTGATTTGTTTAGTTTTAATTGGAAAAAAAGGAAAATGATGAGTTTGTTTAATTAATTAATTTTTATTTTTTTGGTAGCTGTATTCTAAAATTTGTTGGTTGAGAAAAATTTAAATTGTTTGAATTGACACTTCACATGATTTAATGTGTATAACTAGAGGGACTGTGAGAAATTATTAAGTTTATTCTATTTCAAGGTGAACAAAATTCTGAACATCCAAGAGAGATAATTTTCTTCTTTTTGTTTTGTAACTGCAGAAAAAAGAGATTCTGAATACTTTTTTATTCTAGAATTTCATAGATGCTTTACTTAAGTATCTTAGAAAAAAAATCTTACCTAAATCCTTTTGCCTCCATTTAGGTCTACATTTTTGTCTTATCCTCTTTAGATCACATTTATAGCTGTTCAGTCATGTTGTATTTTTTCACATTTTTTTTTCACATTCATTTAAAGACCCCAGAAGAAGCAGGGATTCTTAAACTGGGGTCTGTGAGCTTATTTTTTAATACTTTGATAATTGCATTTTGAATGGAATTAGTTCCCTTTGTAATCCCCTGTATTTTTAGCATACATTTTAAATTATTTTTAATTTAAAATATTAAAATATTTACTAATAATAAATAAAATAAAATGATAAAACTAAAATAAAAATATTTAATAATAATAAAATATTTAAATATTTTTCTGAAAATGGCCTCATAAGGATTCACTGGAATGCCAAAGGGGGTCCTTGGACACAAACAAGGTTAAGAACCTACTCTAAACCAAATCTCTTGGTATTTTCTAAGCTTCCTACACACTGTAGTAATAACATATTTATGACTTAATCTCTCATATGCCAGAGCTTCAAGTTTTCCCAATGATTGTGTGGATAGTCTTTTTCAAACTTAGTGTTAAAAATGCTGGCCATGCCATCCAGCAGTAAAATGAAAGTTGAAATCTACATTAAGGTAATATTGTTGTAATTTCTGGAATGTTTAGGACAACTGAGTTTCCCAATTCATCCTGTGGCCTGTCTTTAGAACCACTTTTTGCACAAGAGAGGCAGGAAATTGGAAATAAACTATACCTTTTTTTTTTTACTTGATTAAGAAATAATTGGAGACTTAGTAATATAAAGTTTTTATTTGTGGTTTTTGGTTTTTGTGTATTCTGTGTTCTTTCTCAAAGCAAGATAAATTATAGGGCAATTATTAGAAATTATTAATACAATAAGGTCTTGAAGTTACAGTTCCTAGAATGTTTCACACATGGAACTCCTCTTTTCCACGCCTATTATGTTTTCATAAAAGGGAGAGAAATGTACCATAAGGAAGTTATCTAAGGGGATTCAGAAACGTTCCTTTCCTGGTACATAGTAAGCTCTTAAAATTCTTACTGATTGGATCAGGCTGGGAAATAGGCCTTGAAATTTTGATTTCAATCCTTATATACTTCAGGGTTTTGAAGTTAATGAATAAGAATTAATTTTGGGGTAGGGGGAGGTTAAGTAATTCCATCATTAGTTTCTATAATATTGATTGCCCACATGACTTTACTCCCATTGAGAATCATTTAATACAGTATCATGATTAAAACCAGCATAACTTTTAAGGAACCCCACTATTTAATATATTTTTCTCCTTAACTTTAATTATTCTTTATTGTCATCCTTGTTAGTCATATCTCCATTCAGCAACTACACTGGTGTTTTTAGTCTAAAGGAAAGTTCATGGTGAGATGTGATTCGCATTGGTAGTTGTGTTCAATGGAAAGAATGATGGCTTTCAAATCAAAGGACCTGGGTTTGAATCCTGGCTTTGATACTTTCTACCTGTGGAACCTTGGTTAAATTCCTTTATTTCTCTGGCCCTTACTTTTTTTTTTAAAACCCTTATCGTCCATCTTGGAGTCAATACTGTGTATTGGCTCCAAGGCAGAAGAGTGGTAAGAGTAGGCAATGGGGGTCAAGTGACTTGCCCAGGGTCACACAGCTGGGAAGTGTCTGAGGCCAGACTTGAACCTAGTACCTTCTGACTCCAAGCCTGGCTATCAATCTACTGAGCCACCTAGCTGCCCCCTGGCCCTTAGTTTCTTAATCTGTGTAATTAGGGGATTAAATGAGGTAGATGACTTCTAAGATTCCTTATATCTCTAAATCTCTAATCTTATAATCTTTAAGGCTAAAGTCACTTATTTCTTCACTTGCATTTAAATAATGCTGATTAAAATGATCTTAATTGCTATTGCCACATAATAATAATGGTATGTTGGGAAGCAAGTTCTATAATCATTCTAGTTAGGTGCAATTTGGGAATTTGAATTAATAAATGTTAACAAGGATCTAGGATTTTTCCTGCTTATAATGGACAAATGAATTGTCAAAGTCCTATAAAGTCATTTTAGCAGCTTCCTCTCATGATATTTTACTTGGAAAGTTTATGTTTTAACATTTTTTTTTCTGATCTAGTTAAAAGTTTTATTGATTCATTTTGTTTTAACACAACAATCACTTCTTGGTATACAACTCCCTTCCTCTCATTAGTGCCTTCTTTAAAAAATCAGTGAAGCAAAATCCTGCACAGTTATGACTTGGAGAACATGTTCTGTTTTCTCCTTAATGTTTAATTTTTCTTAACACATAGGAAAGAAGAGGGATTTGCTATTGCTATTAGTCATGTAGAATCAACACTAGATATTTTCATTAGATCTGAATTCTGTTCTCTTTTACTTTATTGTGGTCATTATAGATATCATTCTCCTGCTTGTGATACAGATTTTGTAGCCCATTATGTCTGGTGAATGAGTGATAATCATTTATTTAAACATTATGTAGATAAATACTATAAATTTTATGATGTCCCAGGTAAATATTTTAATATTATAGGAAATGCTTCCTTGCTCATATATCAAAACCCTGATCTGCTAGTTGTTTGATTATTTCTTCTGTCATTATTGCTTATTTTTCAATGTCACCAGTGTTTGATAGGTGGTTTGATAGGACTGTATTTTTTTAAGCAGCATCATAGTGTACACTGTGTAGTTAGGTGGTGATAGTGGCAGAGGTGCTAGAAATACCAGTGGAGACATAATAGAGTCCACAGACTCTTGTATCTGCATTATATGGAAGTCATGTTATTGTGACCGTGGGAACAAGAAACCCCAATACCCAGAGAGTCCCTAGCCCAGCTCATCCTACCAGTGGCTTGTCTTTCAGACGAGCTGGTTCTCCAGCTAGGCTCATCTAGTGATTGCTTTTAATTTCCTTAAGAGGTAGAGCATTGCGTTAAAAGACAAAGTCAGCTTTTTGTGGTAGAGCTTGGGCAGTTCACTTCCACCTTTAGAATGCTTAATAACTATTTGTTGAATTGTTTGTTGATTTCAGTGATTTTCACAGTATCTGACAGAGGACTAGAAGCACTCCCTACCTCTGTGTCTCACATGGTATTTATTGTTTTAAACTTCATGCTTGCAGTGAGCTAAAGCAGGAAGCCAGTGGGAAAGGGAGTAAATCTGTGACCAGTTCAGTATAACATCATTATCATTCTTGGGCATGGCTGGATTAGGTGATACAAGTTAAAACAGGGTTCTTGAATCTTGAAAATATTATAGCAAGTCTTATAATGTAGAATTTAAATTAGATATTAAACTCATTGGTTTCTTACTATAATACAACTATAATACAACAATAACTTATTGGTTTGCTAGTGGAACTCCAAAAGGAAGGAGTTTATGTAATTCTTTTTCTTAAGATGGTATAATTCAGGTAAACTTGAGTATTGAAGACTTTGGGGAAAAAATTAATTCGTTTGATAAGGACTTTTATCTCTGTAATTTCTGGCATTGTGCAGAATCAGTGTAGTTTTTATTATAAAGGCCTCTTGTGCATTGCACCTTATTAGGGATATCTTGCTAAAATTTTCCATCTGTAAATCTTGATATATTTTCCAATGTTAGTCTATACATGAAAATTCCCATTCAAGAAGTGTATAGTTGGAAAAGTGATAATAATAATAGCTGTCATTTTAATGGTGCTAGAGATTTGCAAAGTGATTTACATACATGATCTCATTTGAGCCTTACAGTGACTTTTTAAGGTAGGTATTACAAGTATGTTTATTCCTGTTTGTGCTGGGGAAGAAACCAAGGCTCAAAGTTTAAATGACTTGCCTCTGTTCATTTAGTGAGGAAGGAAGGAAGGAAGGAAGGAAGGAAGGAAGGAAGGAAGGAAGGAAAGGAGGGAGGGAGGGAGGAAGGGAGGGAGGGAAGGAGGGAGGAAGGGGTAAGATTGGGATCTAGGCTTTCTTGGTTCTTTACATGATAATAAATAGTCTTTTATACCTCATGTTATATCATCACTGTATAGATTTATTACTATAAATAATATTCAAATAGTGGTTCTTTATAACTTCCCTCTACATTGCCTTTCTTTAAAAGGAGGAGAAGACTTGAATAAGAATTTTAAATATTTTTTATCAAATATCCTTCTGACATTGAGAGAAACATAACAGTGGGAGATGGTAGTAAAGAAAATATGAGGATGATGAGGAGATACAGATAAAACAGGAGAGCAGAAGAGAAAATAGCTCAGAAGAAACTAACAATCACCTGATGTTGAGCTAGTTCCGATGTATTATTTTCTTTATTATTATTTCATTATTGTGCTTGTCCTAGAGTCCATAATGTTTATTAATGTGGCTAGTGTTCTTTGACTTATCTCCCTTGGTTGGATCTCAGAGTTTATTGTTCTAGATTGCTCTGGGTTGTGTCTATCTAGAAGTACATTTCTTCCATAATAGTGATTGAAAAACCAAATCCTGTCCTTGGATGACTTGAGACACTTTAATTTTTCTTTGTACTATTTGTTCTGTGTATTGCAGATGCCATGTCTTTAAAGGTCTATACCTACCTTTTTTCAAAGTTGTGCTCTGTTTTGTAAAGGGTTTGCTGGACACAATACTTGGAATAATGTGAATTTTCAAGTTGATTGTTAAAAGCTAACTGCTGAATGACTAAAAGAAGGCCTACAGAAATCTGTTAAAATGTGAAAGGCAAAGGTAGATTAAACTCTTAACTTTCTAGGCTTAGGGGAAAACTGTGTGATTCAAATTTTTTCCTATAATTAAACTTCAAAAGTTCTATTTAATGGTGATGTACATGAGAATACTCTTGTATGCATGTAGTTGAGACATTTGTAAGCAGGCAGTTGGGTTGCATCACATAGCAAGTTTTATTGGTGTATTATTGTTAGATTAAGAAGTAGCTAAAATTAAGAGTGAATGATTATTTTATTGCACATTAGTCATGACAACTTTTTCTACCTCTGAACGTTTGTCAAGATGGGGCATGTTTAGTCTTCTAATGAAAGAGTTATCATATAATCCTATTTTAACAATTAAAAATGTTAATCATTCTTTATAACTCTTCACTTTATTTTAATACTATGACTGCCTTGCATTTTCATTCAATATAAAGGCCTCTTTGGAATAATGTAACAGATTCAAATCTGTTATTTTATTTCTTAAGATGTTTTCTTCCGTATTGGAGTTAACTGTTAGAAGGTACTGTGGTTACTGAAGTTGTGTCTGTCTGCCACTTCCTTACTTTTTAGATTGTTTCCATAGCATAAAAAGTTTTGTTCCTATGCTTTATATATGCTGTCTACTGATACATATAGTGGAAGAGATTCTGTTTACCCTTTTCCCTCAAATTCTATCTGTGCGGCACACCTCTATGTTTCTTGGCATCTACATCTGCATTCTTTTTTATGATCTTCCCTATGTATATTGTTTCTAATGTATTGGAAAATCTGGTTGTATTTTATATCAGATTTCTTTTTAAATTGAATGCAAAGTTCATGTTTGTTTTTTTTTTTACTTTGTTTTAATGTGGGAGCCAAATTTCACAACAGGCTTTGAGGGAGCCAAATCAATGTTTGAAATATTGGTCTTCTCAAAAGTTTCACCTCTTACATTTATTGACATTTGTGGTTTTCAGAAATAAATTTGTGAATATTCAGAAATAAATTACATCTTCTGAATTGAAGTTAACAAGTGAGTTGTCTTGTGGTTTGGCTGTGACATTTTAAATTAGTTATGACATGAAGACAATGTTTTCATTCAAATTAGTGTGATAACTCTATTGCTCTTGTTCTAAAGACATCTTTTCCAAATAAGATACTCCTGCTATTTTCAACCTCTTTTCCCTTTACAGATCTTAACATTTGTTTCTTGTTTACCTACTATTATTAAAATAAAATATATATTCCATCTACACAGTTAAATTGAAAGTAAGTACGTACTTAGAATGCTTGTTTTTAAAAAAATAAAGGAAATATGTTGAAAAATCAATAAAGCTTACCTTTTAGAAAATGTAGAAGCAATTATTTTTATTTCCTTGCATGACATTTTCAGTAGTCTCATTATTGGTCCAGTCTCTCAAATAAAATTAATTATGACTTCCCTCTCTTACACAAATTTTCAAGTCTCTCCCTTCCTCCCCTCCCCCTTTAATTTTTTTTTTTTTAATTTTAAACCCTCAACTTCTGTATATTGACTTATAGGTGGAAGAGTGGTAAGGGTAGGCAATGGGGGTCAAGTGACTTGCCCAGGGTCACACAGCTGGGAAGTGTCTGAGGTCAGATTTGAACCTAGGACCTCCCGTCTCTAGGCCTGGCTCTCAATCCAGCTGAGCTACCCAGCTGCCCTCCCCACCCCTTTAATTTTTAAAATAACTCTTACTTTCTGTCTTGGAATTGGAATTCTTGGAATACTTAAGTATTGATTCCAAGACAGAAGAGTGGTAAGGGCTAGGCAATTGGAGTTAAATGATTTGCCCATGTTCACACAGCTGGGAAGTGTATCTGGCCAGATTTGAACCAAGGACCTCCCATCTCCAGGCCTTGCTCTCTATCCACAGAGCCATCTAGCTGCCCCCTTCAGGTCTGTCTTGAGAAAATAAAAACCACACTGTAGTGTACATAAATTTCAAGAATTTATAGAAGTCTTAACAAGTATTTAAAATCATTAGTTTTACTTCCTTAGAAACCTCTTTAGCAATAGTTTTGTTCATATCTCTCCCTTTTCTAATTTGTTTCACTTTTTGATCATTGATAAACAACTTCAATTTAGTTCGACTTAACAATTTTAAATGTTTAACAGATGTCTGTTTTGCCTCTATTATTTTCCTCCTTTTAGAAACAACACAGGTACACTTAGAAACTGTGCCAGGTCCTTTCCTGTTTGTAATGAGACAAAGTTTCATGAGAGTAGCTTAGCTTTCTTTGGCAGTTCTTTTTTAGTCCCTTTGTCTCATTAATGAATTCTGTTACAGTATATAAAAGATGATCTTAGCCCTTATTGCCTCTGAACAAGGTAGAATTTGTATTCCTCCTGCCTAGCCCATATGCCTATTTTGTATTGTAAGAAACATAGATTTAAGGAAAAGGGTATAATTTGCAGAAATAACCAATATGAAATCTATGTTTTTCTATAGTTCAGATGGGAAAATGGAGATAGCTCATTAAATTTAAACACTTCTTCTGTCCCCTGTGATGATTGTGGTTTTCCTTATCTCGAACCAACAGGCTTTAATAGGAAGAACAGCTTAACTGGGGGTGTTCTCCAAGGTTCTAACCTAGTCTCCTTTTTCTCTTCCTTTATGTTCCCTTGGTGACCTCATCAGTTCCCATGCATTTAAAAATCATCTCAATGCTGATAACTTCCACGTTTACAAATCCATTTTCAGTATCTTCCCCAAACTTCAATTCCACATCAACAGTTGTTTATCGGACATTTCAAACTGGATGACCTAGAGAGGTCTGAAACTCAACATATCTGGAACAGTCATGTCTGACTCCACATGACCCTATTTGCAGTTTTCTTAGCAAAGATATCAGAGTGCTTTGCCATTTCCTTCTCCAGCTCATTTTACAGATAAGGAAACTGAGACAAAGGGTTGTGTGACTTACCCAGAGTCATATGGCTAGTAAGTGTCTGAAGCAGGATTTCAATTCAGGTCTTCCTAGCTCCAGACCCAGCGCTTTGTCCATTATGCCACTTACCTGCCCAGAACTCTTTTCCCCAAATCCACCATCTTTATTTTCCCTCATCACCCATATCCATTCAGTTGCCAAATGTTGCCATTTCTACCTCCACTTGAATCTACTTCATTCTGTTCACCCAACTACCATTGCCCCCTCACCTTCATTATTGCAGCAGACTTCTGCCTCTAGTGTCTTGCTGTTCCAGTGCATCCTCTAACTTGCTTGATAAAAGGATTTCTTTAAAGTGTCAATCTGCCCTTGTCATTCTCCTGTTCTACATATTCCCGTGGTTCTTTGGTTTAGTTTTTAAATCCCTTCCCAACCTGACCCCAGTGCAGCTTTTCAGGGTCATTGTATCATCCTCACTTCTTTACCAACACCCTGTGTTCCAGCCAAACTGGCCTCCTTGTCTTTGTGCCTTTGCCCTCCCCTGCCTGGAAGGCTCTCCTTCCTTACTTCTGCCTCACTGAATTAAACATTGAGTGTTTAAAATGCACCTCAAGAACCAGCTGCTTTTTCCTCCATCTCTTCAACAGAAAGTGCCCTCCCTCTTAAGCTAATTTGTATTTAACTTTTTATTCTGAAGAAGTCTGTATAGATAATTGTCCCTCCCCTTAGGATTTAAGTTTCTTGTGAATAGAGACTTTCATTTATTGTCCTATTTTGCTCATCATCTTTCTTGCATGTTCCGTAGCATTTGCTTTAAAGTGAAGAAAAGCCTTGAGAAGGAGACAGACACCAGGTTGGATTGCTTGTTATGCTTGGGCTTAGTAGAAGGGTAGCCTTGATAGAGTAGATTGAGCTCCTTATTTGCTGTTCCTTGTGCTAGAATCCTTCTTTGACAGTAGACAGCAGTAAAGAAGTTTTTTTTTTTTAATTAACTTTTATGTTTACATTACCTTCATTTCCAAGTATGTTCCTTCTATAGGAGATGCCCCTTTAACAAAGGGGTATTTTATTCTTAACAAAGAATAAAAAGGAAAGATTTTTAAAAGCACTTGAATAAAATCAATCAATATATTCACCAAGCCTGATAGTGTATGAAATGTCGCAGGTAGAGAAATTAAAGAAAAAGGCTGGGATGAAGATCTTATGAAGTGAGAGAAACAGGGGCTTGGGGCAGAAGAAGTGAGATGATCCCTACTTAGCACATGTCTAGAGAAAGGAATGATTAGCCAAACCCTTTTTCAAATCAGGTGCAGAACAGAACTTTCCTTCTAGGATCAAAGTCCAAGTATAGCTCCTTAAGTCAACTTGCCATTACTGCTAGAATCCATAGGAATCCTTGCCACTTTGGGCTTTTGTAGGGAAGGGAAAGGAGAAAAAAAAAAATCACAAACACATTGGTTACTACGCAGCTTTAGTCAACAAGATAAGAATCCTTTTCTTCTGAAAAGTTTTTTATGTCCTAGTATTTTCTAAGATTGTGTATTCCTGGGAAGTCGAGGACTCTGATGGGGAGAAATTCAGTCTAGGAAGGGGAGAGTGGTAAGATTGAATTTCTGCAGAAGGTAATCAGGCCTTTGAAGTAACCAGTATCTTTTCTAAAGTAATGGTAACTTGAATCAAGGAATAAAAATATTTATTAAGGATTTACTATGTGCCAAGCCCTCTGCTGAGCTTTGAGAATACAAATACAAATGAGACAATCTCTGCTATCAAAGGGCTTTACATTCTAATGGCAGACAGCACATAGAGTATAGGGAGCGGTGACTAAGGAAGGCATTTATTATCTAGGAAGCCACAAAGATGGTGAATGGAACAGTAGGTCAAACCAGTTGACAACCACTTTCCAAAGGGATGGTAGTATTGATTTGATTACAGTTCTTAGAACAAGAGGTGGAAAGTGGCGGGAAGAGGAATCAATGTCCACAGGGCAGAAGATGATCGAAGTGAAGATGAGGGTGCTTGGTCCCAGGGATTACAGAGCTGAGACAGGCTATCCCATGAGCTGACTTCCTGAAAATTTCCCTGACCTGCTTTGCAATGGTATTCAAGTAGGAAGACAATAGTACAGGAACAGAGGAGACAGGGAAGATTTTTTGTTTGTTTTTGTTTTTTTGGTCACTCTGATAAAGGTTTTTAGTTCTTTAGAATTCTTTCTCTCAGAAAAAGAAAAGTGTGTGAGTAGGGACAACACTAGCCCAGAAATCATGAGACTTGGGTTCTGGTTCTGTTTCTGACTTCTTGAAATTATTTCAGGTAGTACAGAAAGCAGTGTCTCAGCTGTAGCTTGCCCTAATAGTGACTTCTTTCTTCACTAACTCTAGAGACCCAAAATGGCTTTGGCAATACAGACAAAGTCTAACTTTGTCATTTGGCTCCAAGAAAACACAACTTTAGATGAAATGTCATTCCAGAGGGCAGTAAATGCAGGGTACTTAAAATAGTTAAAGAATATTGCTATTTCCATGTGAGAGCCTCCTCTACAATTTAATAGATGTTCTTTGAGAGTTGCCATGACTGAAATATCCATTCCCTTTTGGCCACCCTGGTGATAAACCTTTTTAAGTTTGGTGAAGTTGTTTCTTGAACAAGGGATATTATGTTTTGTTGCTCAGCCCTTACTACAGGCCCTTCCATCTTGGTGAGCTTATTCAAGCAGAGGCCCTTCTGCATAACCTTCCAGAACCTCCATGGCACAGTGAAGCAC
Organism: Gracilinanus agilis; assembly: GCF_016433145.1. Classification (NCBI taxonomy): domain Eukaryota; kingdom Metazoa; phylum Chordata; class Mammalia; order Didelphimorphia; family Didelphidae; genus Gracilinanus; species Gracilinanus agilis. The sequence continues at coordinate 669,791,327 of NC_058131.1, read as the reverse complement.
TAGAATTGGGTTTTGGAGGAATATATTGTCAGGAAGTATTATAGATGAGAGATGAGGCATGGTATGTGGGTGGAGTAACTGAAGAATGAGGAGTGAGGGGGAAGGAGCCAGGAGACTTTGGACTGGTAGCTCTGGCTCCTTTCAGGCAGGCCTGAGTTGAATGGAGGAGGTTGGGAAGCCATTCATACATGAAAGCCCTGGGAAAGGTGGAGGGATAGTCTGAGCAGAGCTGGGGCAAGGATGCTGTTGGCCAGAGCAGAGTTGGGCTTTCCAAGGCACAGGAAGCAGGGTGGATAGTGAAGGCTTGGAAATCAGTGGAAACTAGGCAGAGTATTCTAGAGCTGCATAGGGTCAAGAACAAGTAGTAGGCCAAGACTCAGGAGTATAGGGCAGTCTTGGGTCACCCTAAGCAGGGAAAGAAGGAGATATTGAGAAGGCTTTAGGACTAAACTGAGAAAAATCTCGAATACTTAAACCCTGTGTGATGCCTTTATAATCCTGGGTAGGTCAGAGCAGACAAGAGAGCCCTTGGGAAGGACACCTTTGAGGGGCTTTGCAGAGGATGGCCCATATTGGATTAGTGCCCAGTGATTGAACTGCACAGTTATGACAGGCTGATAGAGTGAAGTTTGGGTATTTGGATTTGTATTTGGGGTGGGAGGAGGTTTGGTTTAGAACTGTGATTTCATTAGTGTAAGAGAATTCCAGGAAGGAAAGGAACATTAATGCATAGCAGCAGCAGATCCACAACTTAAAGTCTTAATTAATCCACAAGCATTTGTTTCAGGCTCTGAGTATACAAAGACAAAAATGAAATAGCTCCTACCCTTAAGGCATCCTACCTAGGGGATGGGAAGACAACATATCTTCCTTATTTCCTCCCTCTCTTGCTGTTAGGTTGTGAAGGTCTTTAAAAGCCAGAGTTTATCTTTGATCCTATTCAGTCAGGGGAATGGTGTGACCAGCAATGTGCTTTAGGAAAAAGACTTTGGCATTTGTGTAGAGGGTGGATTTGGATTGGATGGAGACTTGACTCTTCCTCATTCGGAGGAAGCCCGTGTAGAGGTCAGTGGTTGTGAGGACTCAAACAAGTCCTCAAGGTTAGTGACTGGTGAATAGAGGGAAGTGGACAGATAGGAGGGAAGTCATGGTCATAGAAACAAGATTTATCAACTTAGTGGATGAGTGGAGAAGAGTGAGGAGACTAGAATAACCCAGGCAGGCTTTCAAACTGGTTTGATATTGAGGGCTGATGGTGTCCTTGATAGAGGGAAAATCTGAAGAGAGGTGGTTGAGGGAAGGAAGATGAGTAGTGTCTTGGACATAATATATTTGCGATGCCAACAGGACATCCAGCTTGTAGTATCCTGGAAACAATTGGAGATGTACAGCTATAGGTTAAGGAGAAAGAGACAGAGCTGTAACTGTTGATTTGGAAGTTGTCTATGTACAGATGACAATTTTTTTCTTTTTCTTTCTTTTTTTGGGGGATATTTTATTTCCCCAGTTACATGTAATAATAACAATTTTCAATATGTATTTTCTGAAATGATAAAATCAAAATTGTTTTCCTCTCCTGGAGATGGTAAGCAATTTGTTCTGGGTTATACATGTATTATCATGCAAAAATTATTTCCATATTGGTCGTTGTTATAAGAGAATATTCATATAGAACCAAAAGCCCCAAGTAAAAACACAAATAAACTAAAGTGAAAAAATGGTATGCTCTGATCTGCATTTTGATTCCAACAGTTCTCTGGAGGTAGATAGCATTCTTTGTCATAAGACCTTCAGAATTGTCCCAGATCACTATATTGCTGGGAGCAGCTAAGTCTTTCACAGTCGATCCGTCCAATATTGCTGTTACCGTGTACAGTGTGCTCCTGGTTCTGTTTATTTCACTCTGCATCAGTTCATGTAGGTCTTTGTAGCTCTTTCTGAAATCATTCTGCTCAATAGATGATAATTATTAATGGCTAGTCTGGATCTGTAATTTGATTGATATCAAATGTTCCTGGGGAGGAAACTCCCTCTAGCAGGACAGATCAGCAGTCTCTGAGAGGTGGTAATTTTGTCCAAGAATCATAGGGTCAGCAAAGCCAGTGGGTAGGAGAGTCAGGTGGAGAGCTCCTTATTGCAGAAGGCTGATTTTTAAAAATTAATGATATTATTGTGAAATGAAGTTAGTGAGATAACTGTATGTGTTATAACAGTAGCTCTAGACATTTTAGCAAGAGGGCATCAGAACCAACAATCAGTGAACAGGTACTCATATGTCAGGCATTGTTGGGCTGGGGATAGAAGTACAAAGAATGGAAGGAACCATCTCTACTCTTAAATGGGAAAGGGAGAAACGACAAGTGAAAAGGGACAGTTTAGAAGCTTTTTTTTAAACATTTATTAATATTTATTTTTTAGAAAGGTTAACATGGTTACATGATTTATGCTTTCCCCTTCACCCACCGCACTCCCCCCACCCATGGCCGATGCACATTTCCACTAGTTTTAACATGTGTCATTGATCAAGACCTATTTCCAAATTGTTGATATTTGCATTGGTGTGGTAGTTTCCAGTCTACATCCCCAATCATGTCTGCATCAACCCATGTGTTCAGGCAGTTGCTTTTCTTCTGTGTTTCCTCTCCTGCAGTCCTTCCTCTGAATGTGGGTAGCATCTTTACCATAAATCCCTCAGAACTGTCCTGGGTCATTGCATTGCTGCTAGTACAGAAGTCCATTACATTCTGTTTTACCACAGTGTATTGGTTTCTGTGTATAATGTTCTTCTGGCTCTGCTCCTCTCACTCTGCATCAATTCCTGGAGGTCTTTACAGTTCACATGGAATTCCTCCAGTTTATTATTCCTTTGAGCACAATAGTATTCCAAGTTTAGAAGCTTTTAAGAAGCATTTGCAAATGCTGGACCCACATTTGCTTTTGGCAAGGCTAGTTCAGATATTCTATCTTCCATTTACTTCTTCTTTCTTTTACCCAGTGATTAGCTGAAGGGTCAAATATTCTATTCTCCCATTTTAAAATTGAGTGGGAGGGGAAGCCAGGCTGCTTAGTGGTCCTTGGTCCAAATTTGATCTCAGATACTTCCTAACTATGTGACCCTGTGCAAGTCACTTAACCACCATTGCCTTACTGTTTTTCTGCCTTGGAACCAATACACTGTATTGATTCTAAGAGGGAAGGTAAGGGTTAAAAAAAATTGACTAAATGCTCAAAGTATTAAGAAAAATATCTTTAGCCCTTAATAGGCTTTGGCCACTCTTGCCTCATTTCTGATAAATAGCCTTGCTCAGGGATATGCTGGGACCAACTCTTACTGGCTCTAAGAGCTGATCTGTTAAATTTTTAGTGTATTTTGGAAATCAACAAATGATAGAAATCTGATCTTGATTTATTGTTTTGCTGTTTAAATTTGAGAAAGCAAAAGAGAAAATGTTAATGTTGCTGATTAAATTTAAAAGTGATCTTAGTACTTTTATTTTGAGAGCCAGTTGAAAAACATTTGCTTGCATACTCCTTGACCTTGCTTAACTTAAGAAGATGTTTACGTATGGCTGAAAGCGTTAGGAATAATGCCCACTCTGCTTTTTAATGTGAAAAAACAATAATTTAAATATTTAACAATTTAAAACACCCTTTTCAAAATATTTTTGTATAAAACATTTTTTAAAATGCAGTCTCCTACTTTGGATTCTTAATGCTTCTTTTTTTCTTTTGCCTTTTGAACAATCAAGATCATTTTGAGAGAGATAATTGAAGTGTTAGAGAAGGGTCTTTCATTTGAATGTTCACAAAGTATATGAAAATAAGGTTCTTGATGAGATTTAAACTCTGCTGTCAGGAAGGATGTTATAACTCTTAGAATCCTTTATTAGAGAACTAAAAAATAATGAACTGAATTGTTTAAAAAAGAAAAACATAGTGAAGGCAGATATTTTGAATTTTTATAACTCCATATTAGAATTCAGAAAAGAACCATAAAAATTTAGTAAATAAATATTAGATCAGATTTCACTAATGCAAATTAATAGCTTTGGATTTCTTTATTAGCCTTCATTGCATAATGTTTTAGCAAAACCTTCTACAATAATTGCAGTTAATGAGAATGCCTTGGAAACAGTTACTGTTCCAACTGTTATAGAACAACTGTTGCTTATTAAAGCCTATTAATGTGCTTTTTAGAGCTGATAAAAATGGTTTGATCTAATGAGCTCTAGCCTCTTATAAAATCCAATTTATTTCATTTTTTTTACTGGCTTTTGAAATATCACATCACTGCTATCAGCTACATCCTAACAAAGGACCTATATCAATTTATGAAATCATCTTTTTATTATGAGATAATTGTGTAATAAGAATAATTGCAATTTAGTATGGTAGATTAGTTGGCACTAACTTTTACTAGCTTATGGTTGTCAGCCTTCAAAGAGTTGTGGGAATGTTGATCAGGTGCAACTTATTTACTTTTTCTTGCTTCTAGTAGCTTCATTAAAAAAGAAATTTTAAGAAATGACTAGAGAAAAACAATTGTTCAGTTTTGTAGTTGATGGACTATGCTTTTGTATATCTTGGGGGAAAAGGCTTCATGTATTATCTGATGTGTGATATAGCTATTTTGGGGACCTCTCTTGAAAGTCTTCATGATGATCTTCTATTTTCCATTCAGTTTTGTGATATGCAACAAGAGGAAAAAAGTTCTGGAAACATTGGTTATGCCTTTTGTATTAACTATGGACATTGATTAATTATCTGCTCTTGAAACTGGGGTATAGAAAGATAGAATAATAATATCTAGATGTGACTGGATAGAGCACTGGGCTTGGAATCAGGAAGATGCTTTCTGAATTCAAATCCATCCTCAGATACTTATTAGCTATGTGACTCTGGTTAGGTCACTTCACCCTTTTTGCCTCTGTTTCCTTATCATGTCAAATGAGCTGGAGAAGGAAATGGTAAACCAACTTTAGGATCTTTGCCAAGAAAATCCCTTATGAGATCACAGAGATTCAAACATGACTGAAACAACTGAACTCTTTTTTAAAAATTTAAATATTTTATTATTTTTTTAGAAAAGTTTTCCATGTTACATGATTCATGTTTTTCCTCTTCACCCCCCTCCCCCATATCCAACGCACATTTCCACTGGTTTTAACGTGTCATCAATCAAGACTTATTTCCATATTATTGCTAGTTACATTGGTGTGGTTGAAACAACTGAACTCTTAAGAATAATACTTTATAAATATTATCTAATTTGATCTCAACAACTCTGGGAGGTGGTGCTATTGTTATCTTCATTTTATAAATGAGTCTTTAAACTGAGTCAGGTAAAAATTCAGTGACTTTCTCAGGTTCCCATAGCAGTAAGTGCCTGAGTTTGGATTTGAACTTGAGTCCTTCCTGATGCTGGGCCCACTGCTCTGGGCACTTTGTCTTCAGGTTAAAAGATGTCACCCTTAAGGGACATCAAGCCTTAAGTGTGTATATGACATAAATAACTCAGAGAGGTAGACATGGAGTCAGTGAACCAGAGTCTGGCTTTGTGGCTTCCTACTTGCGACACCTTAGACAAGTCACTACCTTCTCTGGGTCTCAGCATCTACATCTGTCAAATGATAAGTTTGGGCTAGATGATCTCTAAAACCCCTTTCAACTCCAACTCTGTGATCCTGTGCATGGCTACGGGGACTGGGCTGGAAGCAGGTCTCAAGGTTCCTGGGTTCAGGGTCCTACGTTTTCTCATTTGGAGTCTATAGGGAGATGGTGGTCGATTTGCCAGATACACACCACTTCCTGTCTCTCCATCGGGGTGCCTTGCGCCTTCAGCTCTTTGGGCCCCTACACCCTGAAAGTCACAGTGCAAAGTAGAACACATGTGAAAGAGAGAGTAAAAACACTGAGGAGAAAAAGATCATTTTCATCTTGGGACAACTAGGGAAGATTTTGAAGCCATTTGAGTGGGGTCTTGTAGGATAGCTAAGTTTCAACAGATGGAGATGAGGGAGGAAGAAATTCTAGGAAGAGGAGATGATGTGAGTAAAGAATAAAGGCATAGAGATGGGATTGTGAGGGATGTGTGAAGAAGAGTTGTGAAAGATAAGACCAAAAATCCAAGTGGGAGCTAAGCTGTAGAGAGAGCCTTATTTGGCCAAGATTTGAGTTTAGACTTTATTTCATAGGCAGTAGGGAGTCACTGAAGGGTTTTTAATAGAGGAGCAATACTGTATGATAAAGAGAATCATGTCTTTGAATATAGTACTTAATATGGCAGCAGTGAGAAATATGTTTTTTCAGGAAGGGAAAAATATTAAATATAAGTGGAAAGACTACTTAGGAGGCTTTTGCAATTGTTCAGGCTGGGTTCTTTTAATTTGGTGGCAGAGTGAATAGATAGGAGAACTAAGGATAAAAGAGGGAAGGAGGATGGATGACTTGGCTACATGGGAAGGGAAGAGAAGGAGGGGTAAAACATGGTACAGGGTTAGGGACCCGAGTTACAAGCTGAACAGTGGTTCGCTGGCAGAAACACAGAAGTCACAAAGAATACTATTTGGATCAAATATGGCTAGCAAATATTTATTGAATGCCTTTATCCCTCTTTTCTTTCTTTCCTCCTTCCATAAAGGATCTAGATGGGGAAAAAATAAGACAGAATATCTAAGAGTTAACAAAATTTTTATTTGGGTTTTACAAAAAAATTTTTATTTTATTTGGGTATTACAAAAGGAAGGATACTCAGCAAGGTTACACAGCACGGATTCAGCTGGCACAGCTTTCCTGCCTCTGAGTTGCCCATGATGTTCCTTGGTCAGAAGCCTGAGGATCCTGGTGACTCCTCGGGCCCTTTCATCACTCTTCTTATATGCATGCAGCCTCTGCCAGGATCATTGGATACCAAGAATCACTCTGTATCTTCCCCCCTTCCCAGCACTGTTCCTCAGCTCATCATCCAAGACCTCCTTCTCTGTAGGAGCCCCATGGGCAAGGGGGAGGGAAAACTAAATCTTTGCCTAATGGCCTCTCCTGTGGCATAGTTTCTCCCCTTCATCCATGCCGCTTCCTGACCCTCCGAACAGTCTCTGGAAAGGAACTGTCCAAAAACTCCTGGATAGTGTACTAGGCAATGTGGCGAGGCCCCGGGCTTGCTAGAATAAGAGACTAGGCTAGCTCTGCCTTTGCAGTTGCCCATACTAGTGCCCATTCTGCTGGGGCCACCGCCACTGCCCCCTCTGCTGCCTGCTGCCACTGTTTGCCATTCCATTGCTTGCTGCCCATGTACCGGCTCTGTTGCTTGAGCCAGTCTTCCTATGGGCTGGAGTCTGAGTACTGCTGCGGGTGCTGCCTCTGTTGGGCCCCTGAGTTCTGCCTGCTTCTTTATGCTCAGTTCTAGTGATCCCCTCTCGTCCACATGCTGAGGGCTGCCAGCCATCATGGGCCTCGCCATTTCCTGCCTGCTCTGCCACTTTGATGAGGTCAGGAGGGGCTCCCCAGCATGGCACAGGCAGCTCCAGGAGTCTGGCTTATAGAGGACAGAGCAGTGATTCCCAAGGTGGGTGCCACCGCCCCCTGGTGGGTGCTGCAGCAATCCAGGGGAGGTGGTGATGGCCCCACTTTTCTTGTATTACATTCTATTCTGAGTTCCATGGTTTCATAATTTCCAGGGGGCACTAAGTAATATTTTTTCTGGAAAGGGGGCAGTAGGCCAAAAAAGTTTGGGAACCACTGGATCAGAGCATGAGTCCTCTTCCTATAGGTAGTTTTTTCCCCCTCTGATACAGGAAATTCCTCCTGCAGTTAGTCATCCCGGGCCGAAGGAACCAGGAATTCTTGACGTCTTGAAGTCATAGGATTGTTGCTAAAGCTAGAAGAGTACAGTTCCTCAGTTCTCCTCTGTTCTGTAGGAAAGAGACAAAGCAAGAGAGATGGCCAGACATGGCTCCTGTTTGCTGAAGACTTGCTTTCTGCAAGGGCCCCTCACCTATCCTTCCCCAGAAGTCCTAGAGAAGGAGAGGCTGTTTCTCTTCTTATTCTGATGCAGCCCATTCATAACTAGGCTGCATTTGGCACATTTGTCCGTGTCCCCCACCCCACAAAAGTGGATTTCTGGGGAAGGATCAAGCATTGTCCTTCCCGATAGAAGTCCATATAGCAGTTTCCAGTGGCCTCCCAGAGCCACTTAGAAGGCCCAAACAGTCTCACAATTCTTAGATAATCAAGATTCTCAGTCAGAGGGGTAAGAGGTGGAAGGTAGTGTCTGATGGTCCTGGAAATCACTCTCAACCCCTTGTATAAAAATTATGCAGATTCAACCAATGACAGTTCACATATGTATCTTATTCTGGGCATAATTCTTAAAGACACAGAACACATTTCCATCTCTCTCTGCTTATTAAATTCTCATTTTATCCTCTAATCCCCCTGTGGCAAAATCATCATGGTAAGTAAGGGCCCAAACAGAGGCTTCTCAGCCACTGTCAGAAGCACTGTGGACAGGCCATGCAGGGCTCACCCTCCTCTGCTTTAGCCTTCTTTTATTTCAGCAAAGCCTCTCTGGTCCAGTACTACTGGCTGTCACCAGGTTCAACCCACTCTGTCCTGCTTCTACAGGATCTAGATTAGGAGGAAATTAGATGGGTTTCCTCACAATGCTGAATAAGGAAGGAGCCATGGACTTCTTTGGCCCTGGCTCTCCATCCTAGGGCATCAGGGTGCCGTGTCAATGGCATTTAGTACCTTGAGCCAATTAAGTCTCAGCCTTTTCTGGGAAAACTAGCCTTCATAAGGCAGGGACCTGAGATTGTACTCCCACCACATTAATAAATGATCGTTGAATTGAATTGAGCCCTTTTAAAAGCATCTTTTTGCAAAGCCCTGAACGAGGACTTGGAAGAGTTACTTAGATAATTACATTGTGGTCCCTGAACTCATGGAACTTTTCATTCTAACTCTTTAAAACATTACAAACTGCCATCCTTTTAACTTTTCACCTTGATAAACACAGTCTAAAGCAAATCATTAATTAATAGATCTTGAGGTTCTTTTTTTGAGATGAAAGAGCCAAGATCATTTAGTCTATGCTTCTACCTCTACTCATAACATTATTTTACATATCCAGGTATTCCTTTTCCTCTTAAGGGAATTTTTCTACTTCAAACTATTTATCTATTTCAAATTTCAAATACAACTTTATAATTGGGAGTTGTTCTGCTTCATTCTTTTAAAACAGCAGTTCTTTGAATTTAGTTCTAAATAATATCCTTTGCGATTGATTGATAATGGGGCCATTTTCACTTATCTTAATGTTTTTAGGGAATTGAACTCTATTGTGGCTTGGTGTTGGGAACAAAGCTGGAAAAGGTTCTGTGACTTGAAAGGATGAACCTAATTAGTCCACACTTATTAAGTCTCTTTTCTGGTATAAGAGGGGAAAACTAGATATTTAAGGTATGGTCGCCAGAAATCAATTAACTCGATTTCAAAATAAAATAGACCCAAGTCAGGATGACTTTTATGTTGCAAATAAATAAATAAATAAATAATGGGAATAAATAATTATTTACAATTAAGAAGGATGAAGATAGGGAAGTTGAGAGAGAGAAACTCTGGCCTGGATCTGAGGTGGAATTTAGAGACCCCTGCAGAGGGGTCACAGAGGTTAATTAAAGCCTTCTAGCCACAAGGCTTCCTCCAATAAGAGAGGCCTCCTTAAGGCTAGAGCCTCCAGAAACTCCAAGGGAAGAGGAAGAGAGTCAGCCTAACTTACCCACGTGACAAGTCAAAGGGAAGCAGTCAGAGGTCCCACCAGAGATCTACACCAAGTTCAAAACGCCAACCTCCCTCCACAGGAAGTTACCATCATACTTGAAGAGATAGCATCTTTCGTCACTTCCTGCATCCACCTCCAATTTCAAGTGGACAAACGGCAGCCTTGGCACTGTTTTAGACTGCCCAAAGGGCAGTCCCTTGTTCTTGATTTGTTACCTACTATCACGTGTGGGTCACAGACCTCCCCCTCCTCACTTAAGTCTAAATTGGGCAGGATGACATTATTCCTGGTGGCTAAGTCTACACAAATGAATGAGGGTGAGCTAATTCCATTCACACGCTGGGCTAAACTCTAACTAAAGCTATAGCTAAGCTCTTGCCAGAAAAAAGGCAAAAGACAGTCCCTGCCTTCAAGGAGTTTTCAATTAAATGGGGGAAACAACAGGCAAACACATATATAGGATACAAGTTTGTACAGGATAAACAGGAAATAATTGCCCAAAGGAAGATCTGGAGTTGAGGGGCTGGGGAAGGCACCCTGGGGAGGAAGGATTTTATTTGGGGCTTAAAGGAAGCCAGGGAGGTCATTTGTCTGAGTGGAGGAGGTGGGGGACCTCCGGAGAGAGTGTAGGGAGCCGTCCTGCCATCCTCCAAAGCACCACATAGACAGTGGATACAGCCGGGTTGGGGTTTTGTGCCTCACATTTTCAGTCTTCATGGAGTCTTATTTAGGGACGAAGCTCTACAAGCAGCTTTCCTTCCTCAGCATCCTTGTGAAGTCAACTTAGTAAAGTCAAGAAATAAAATTAAGAAGCCTTTATTAGGTCCTTATTATGGGCTTTGTTTAGAAAAGAACAGGAAGGTTCGTATCCGCAAAATGTAAAGCTTTCTCTGCCGAGTCAGCCAAGCGTTTATGAAGTGCCTCCTTGTGCTTGGCATGGTGCGAAGTGTGGAGGATACAGAAAAGCAGAAACTGGTCCCTGTGCCTACGAAGCTCACGGTGTGCCGGGGGAGGCAGGAAGCGCCAGCCGGATGTGTCTGTAGATCTACATAGACACACAGCTCCCGTGTAACCAGTGTGTACATACGTGTGCGTGTGTACGTGGGCCTACGATCAGCAAGGCTTGAGTTCAGATCCGGCCTCAGACATGAGCTGTGTGACGCTGGGCAAGTCACTTAGGCTCTGTGGCCATAATCCACTGGAGAAGGAAGTGACAAACCCCACCAGTGTCTGCCCAGAAAAGCCCGCCGGGACGCCGTGGCGTCGGCGTGCTGCAGGCCACGGGGTCATGGAGAGTCGGACGTGATGAAACAAGAATGTGTCACACACACGTGTTTGATCAGTGGGGGGGGTCTGTAGTGTGCATGTGTGCACATCCGTGTGTCTGGGGGTCTACACACACACACACACACACACACACACACACACACACACACGGAACCCTGTTCAGAAGGAAAGCGAGGAGGGCCAGGAAGGGCCTCTTGCAGAGGTGGTGGGGAGCACTGAGATGGTCCCAGGAAAAAGCGGGGCATCTGGACAGAGAGGCCTTGGCCATGGCACCCATGGGAGGCAAGGGACCACACTGCCACAGAAGGGAGGGCCGGGAGCCCCGGGGGCTGGGGGAGTCAGGGGGCTCATTAGGGAGATCCACACGGCTGAGCGCAGGCTAACCTGGAGGGAAAGAACCCCTGGGCTGCCGCCTCTGGGCACGCTCAAGCCAGTCCCTCCTTCCCCCTCTCCTGGCATGACTGGTGGGAGGCTGCCGGTGCTGGGCCCCCAGGGGGCAGTGTGGCGCCTGGGCTGGGGGGGGGCCTGCTGAGAGGCGCCCTCTTGGGAGCAGAGCAGCCCTGCTGGGGAAGGGCATGACCTTTAAACTGTCCCCTTTAGGGGCCCAGACCAGTCGTTCCCAGCCCCCCACCAGACACAGGACCATCTGCCTGTGGTGAGGAGATGGACTCGCCAGGGCCCTCGCAGGCAGCTGCCCAGGTAAGGCCAGAGCAGGAGGGACCTGGCCAGAACAGGCCGGAGGAGGTTGACCCAGGCCCAAACAGGCTAGGCTAGGCCAGAGCAGGAGCAGCCAGGCCTGAGTAGGCCAGAGGAAGCTAGACCAGGCCTGAGCTGGAGGGACCAGCCCTGAGCAGGCCCAAACAGGCCAGACTAGGCCTGAGCAGACTGGACCAGGCCAGAGCAGGCCCAAGCAGTCCAGAGGAGGCTGGACCAGGCCCAAATAGGTCAGAATAAGCCAGGCCAGAAGCAACTGTGCCTGAGCAGGCAGGACCTGGCCCAAGCAGGAGGGACCAGGCCTGAGCAGGCCCAAGTAGGCCAGAGGGGGCTAGACCAGGCCTCTAAGGAAGCCAGAGAAGGCCAGAAAGGGCTGAACCAGGCCAGAACAGTCCAAAATAGACTGGACCAGGCCTGAGACTAGAGCAGTCCAGATTAGGCCAGAGTAGACTATTCCAGGCCCAAGCAGACCTTGGCCTGAGCAGGAGGAACCAGGGAGGCCTGGAGGACACACATTACATTCCCTGCTTTGTTCTTGTACCATTAGAAGGGAGGAAGGGAACAAGAATATAGGGAGCGCTCTGGCAGGGGGCAGGCCTGGCCCAGGCTCCACAGGCAGGAACCTCTCTTGTGGGAGATGGACAAAGGAGACCAAGGCAGGTGGTGCAACTGTTGTGGCCTCCTCCTTTCCCTTTCCTTCCCCTGTGGCTGCTCCTGCCCTGTGGTTTCCATTTTCCCCCCTTCTCTGCTGGGCCTGAAGGAGGTTTGAGAGTTCAGGCAGCCCTGGTTTAGCCTCCCAGAGTGGACTCAGAAAGGTTCTTCCTTTTCTTTGTGGGCCTTGTGGATTGTGTGCACAGTGACTTTTGTGCCTTCATGTGAGGCTTAAAGGCCGCTGTTTTCTTGGACAATTGTATATTTTTTCTTGTGATCTTCAGTAACATTGATGTTTATCAACACAGTAATGAAGCTTTTTGAATTGACCCTCAAAACCACCCTCCAGTTAGTTACTAGAAGCTGCTTTTGGCTGAGATGAGATGGAGAAACGGAAGCTTCCAGGGTTAAGTGACTCCTCTGTGGTTGTAGGCCTGGAGGAGGAATTTGAATTCTGTTCTTTGAATATGCAATTTCAATCTTTTATTGAATTTATAGTTCAATGGAGATGACTTGAGCATTTGATAGTTTTGAATTATGTTGTTGATTTGGTTATGTCTAATATTGTCTAAGAGCAGACTATTTCAAGATACCTTTTTAGATGTTTGAGGGTTTGAAGCAATGGTCAGCATTGTCACTGCTTTAATAAGATTCTACACCTAGTGAGCAGAGCCCTGGCTCTCTTCTAATACTATGCTGCCTCTCATGTTTGCTGATCTTATAGAAAAATGTAGTTACAGTTTATTTGAAAAGATCTGATATGGGCAACAGCACATCCAAAGATATATAATACAATTATTAGCCATTGTATAATAGTATTCTTGGCTTATAATTTTAACTTTTAAATTATTCTTTAGCACTATTTGGTCTATATTTGATGTGTGATGTTTCCTAAATTATAGAATGGTGTTGAATCCTTTTTGGTCAATGATGAAGAAAACTCAAAAAAAATTAAGCAAGTAGTACAAAGAAAATATATGAGAGATTTGAAAAAATAATCTTCCACAGTAGGCAGTCGCTTTGGTTTTTGTGAAGAACACTTTTCAAACAGCCACTTGACCTAAAACCCCTTTAATATGTCTTTTTTCATTGAAAAGCTTATACAGAGGAAAGCCTTATTTTTTGACAAGATCTTTTTAGTGTTCTATATATACATTTATCATATTTTAAGACTCTTACTACTGTAACTTTTGTCTACTTGACACATCAATGTTTAAGGCAATTCCCAGACAGTTGGTTTAGATTTAATGTTGCAAAGAAAAGCAAAATATTATTTTTGTCACAGTTATAATGTGAGATATTTATTTTTACCTCATAAACTAAAGTGATTTTTGGGGGAAGGTAGAGTGTCACTACCGGAACTTGGCACCCTTTTTAATGATTTTTTAAAGTTTTAGTAGTATTTATTCATTATTGTTCATTTGCTCATAACTTTAAAGTTCTTGGGATTATTAGGATGGTAGCAGTCTTATTTTCAGGTAAATTATCCCCTTGATATATGTGATTATAATTGTATTGTCTTTGACATATGTTGTATTTATTTCATATATATTGATAAAAGATTTTGTAAAAGATATCCATCTGGTTTGGGAATCAGTACCATTCAAAATAAGTAACAAGTTGTTGGTTCATTATGATTTAAAATTTTCTGCAAGTTCAGCTTCTTTTTAGCTGTTGCTAAGAGATCAGTATCATTGACACAAGGGGCATTCGAACATATCAACATGCTGCCAGTTGTTTTATAGGCACTTGGCTCTGCCGCTTTGCAGATGGTTAGAAAATACTTAGTAGTGGATAAATGTGTGCTGATTATCTTATTAAATTAAGGTAACCTTTTGTCATTCATTGAGTTATGCAGACCAGTTGGCCAGTGAGCAGCTGTTTGAGTATTGTTTAATTTTGGTTTGACATATATACAAAGAGCATTTTAAAGTGTGATCAGCCTGATTTCATATATTCAGCATAGTGACATTGAAAGAACTATTTTTATTTGGTACTATCCTTAATTCTAATGGAAATGAATAAAGAGGAAAATTTCTACTTCTTGCTCAGGTGGCTAAATGATTTAAGAAATGATTTTTTTTAAATGTTTGCCTAAACATTTAACTCTTCTAAGCATTGGGGTATTTTTCCTAATATGTTTAAATGTGGAAAACACATTTTCATATTACATGGCAGTCGATAAATTAGAAATGGTCAAGTTGTACAGTAGAGTTAGCATTTGGAGGTCATATAATAGACTAATGGTTTTGTTTTCTCTTTATTAGTCATTTGGCAACTAAAGTATGTCTTAGTGGTATGTTATCTTACCACAAATTTCAATTGAGTAATTTTTAATTGTGGACTTAATTTTGAACTCTCAGAGGTTTTATATGATCCTACCCTATACTTTGCCTTCAATTCCCTAATGATTCATTCTCCTTTCTACATCAGTGTATTAATGATGACTTCCTGAGTTGTGTTTAGTCAATGGTTCAAGAAGACTGACTCATTACTTCATTAATAGAAACTTGCCTTTATTAATTTGGGGGTATTAGTGAAGGTACCACTTAGGCAGAGTCCAATGAAGTTATGCCATTTGTTCCAGAGAAATTCACTCTCCCCTTTGGAACTATCTGTTAGGCACAGTCTCACATTTAAGATGATAAACATCAGGCCCAGTACATATATAAGCAGCTTTGAATTATATACAGATCTAAACAAAAAGGAATCTTTTTTACTGGATCAGTAATTGGTTACATTTGTTTGTCATTTAAAAAAAAGTTTTTTTAAACCCCTTGCCTTCTGTCTTAGAATCAATACTAAGTATTAGTTCTAAGGAAGAAATGTGGTGAGGGCTAGGCAATTGGAGTTAAATAATATGACTAGGAAGTGTTTGAGGCAAATTTGAACCCAAGGCCTCATATCTCCAGCACTGTCTACTGAGCCACCTCACTGCCCCAAGTTGTCATTCTTCTTAATAGTTAACTTATAAAACAGAAGCTATTTAGAAGGGTGTTTTTTTGCTTTTTTTTCTCAATTACATATTAAAATTTTAAAAAACATTCATTTACAAATTTTTAAAATTCCAAACTCTCTCCTTCCATTTGAGAAGACAATCTGATATTAATAATTATATGAGTGAATTCATGCAAAACACATTTCCATGTTAGTTACAAAAGAAAATAGAAAAGAAAGAAAAATTAATAAAATAAACTGCTTCCATTTTTATTCAAACTCCACCAGTTGTTTCTGTAGAGGTGGATAGCATTTTTCATCATTAGTTTTTTAGAATTGTCTTGGATTAATGTATTGCTGAGAATAACTATCATTCTCCACTGATCGTTGTATAATTTTGCTGTTACTGTATATAGTGTGCTCACTTCAGTTTGTATCAGTTCATATAAATTCTCCCAGGTTTTTTTTTTAAACCCTTACATCCCATTTTAGGATCAATACTATGTATTGGTTCCAAGGTAGAAGAGTGGTAAGGGCTAGGCAGGGGGGAGTTAAGTGACTTGCCCAGGGCCACACAGCTAGGAAGTGTCTGAGGCCAGATTTGAACCCAGGACCTCCATCTCTGGGCCTGACTCTCAATAAAATGTAAGGGTGAAAAAGGGGTTTTATGGGTTCAATATATTAAAAGATGGTCGCCAGAGGATTGAACTATTATCAATCCTCAATTAAGAATAATCTCAAATCAAAATTGACTTTTATGGAAGTTTATTTACATGAGAAGAGAGAGAGAAAGTAAGGAAATAAGAATCTATCTCACTAATTAATCCAGGTAGATCTTCACCCTCACCCAAAGGTTAAAGGGCCTGAGGCTGGAGGTGAACGGAGCCAACTTCATTCACAGAGTCTATAAAAATAAATTTCTTAATAGAAGTTCAGGAAGATTCAGTCTTTAAACTCACCACATGGAACAGTCTCGGTCATGAACCAGCAAAGCTCTCTCAGGTCCCCTTCACCAAACCAGAAGCCTGTCACCAGACACCCTCTTCCACCGAAGACCCCAGCTGACTGAGGACCTTCTCCTTTTAAAGGGGTCACTTCCTGTGCCTCCCTCCTAATTTGCATATCCAATCATGATAGAGGATTCTCATAGACTGCCCAAGGGGCGGGTCAGTTGATTCTGATTTGCCACTCCAGCACACGTGGGTTAGGACCTCCCAAGATTGGAGGTGGTCTCACCTTTGGTGATTAAATCTAAAGATGGGCAGTGTAGCCTTAATCTAATTATCACATCACTGAGCTACCCAGCTGTCCCCCTCCTAGGTTTTTCTGAAATCATTCTTGCTCATCATTTCTTATAGCACAACAATCTTTCATCACAACTATATACCACCACAGCTTGTTCATTCATTCCCTGGTTGATAGGCATCCCTTCAGTTTCCAGTTCTTTTCCACCACAAAGAGTTGCTACAAATATTTCTGTACCCAGATCAGAGATCTTTTTTTGTCTGTCATTAACATTGATTTCTCTCTGTTGAAACTTTCATAAAATGCAATTAAATTGCTTGAATAATATAGCTTTAAGATTGTACTTTCAAAAGTATCATCTAATTTATCCCCTGAATAACTTGGTATGAATTTTACATTTGTACATTTCATATTTCATAGAAGAGGAAACCGAAGTTCAAAGATATTGTGACTTGCTTAAGGTCATAATGCTAAGTAAATGTCAGAGGAAAAATTTGACTTAAGCTGAGTTTCTTTTCCCGTAGTATTGCTTCCAAGACAGAAGAGTGGTGACATTTAGGCAACTGAAGTTACGTGATTTGCCCAGTCACATAGATACGAAGTGTCTCAGGTTAAAATTGAACCCAAGACCTCCTGTCTCCAAGCCTGGCTCCCTATCCACAGAGTCATCTGGCTACCCTTTTCTACCATGTAATTGTTCCTAAATCCTTTCAACTTCAGACAGAATTTAGGAAGTTAGAAATCAAATATTTACTTTGAAGAGAAAGTATACTTATTTTGACTTATTATTTGTGGTCAAATAATATGAACATGTAGTTTCTGGAAAAAAGAAATCCAAGCTATCAATAACTATATGAAAGATTCTCTAATTAGAGAAATGCAAATTAAAAGAACTCTGAGATTCCATTTCATACTCCTGATTGGCAAGTCAATTAAAAAGGAAAATGATAAATGCTAGAAGGGCTATAGGAAAATAGTTATGTTAATATACTATTGGCTGAGCTGTGAACTGGTCCAACCTTCCTGGGAAGTAGTTTGTGACTGTGCCTAAAAATCTATACTGCTTGTATTATAAGTGTAAACCCCTTGATTCAGCAATTCCTCTCTAGGTCTGTATCCCAAAGAGATCAAAGGAAGAAAAGGAACTGTATGTACAAAATACTTGTAGAAGCTCTTTTTGAGATGGCAAAGAATTGGAAACTGAGGAAATGTCTATCAATTGGAAACTGGTTGAACAAAGTATGGTATTCCTTCACATAAATATGCATGTGTACATGTGTGTTATGTGTTCCATTATCAGAGTGTTCCATCATATGTTAATGTGCGTGCACATGCATGTGTCTTCTTATTCCGCCTCGTGGCAATATCTTCAATCAACTGTTCCAAAATGTCCAGGCCTTGATTACCTCTGGTTCCAACCTAGTTGACTGTTAGAGATGGATTCTTGCTCTGTGAAGATATCTTGTAAAGGATATGTGGGGTGGAAAGGCTGGTTGACTCAGACAACCTCCTGTCTCTGTAAATGATCCTTTGAGGTAGAATTTCCTCTAGTCAAGTCAACAAGCATTCATTAAACTTCTGCTCTGTGTCAGGCACTGTACTATGTGCTGGGGATATTAAGAAAAGCAAAAAAGGTCTCTGTCCTTCAAGTAGCAAGACGGAAATATAACGGAAAAGATAATATGTACTTAACTTTGTACAGACAAGATATAGATAGGATGATTTTAAATTAATTCCCAAGGGAAATTTCCAGCATTAGGGAGATGGGGAAATCCTTCTTGAGAAAGTGGTATTTTAGCTTGCTTGAAGGAGGTTGAGGAAAGCAGGAGGTGAGACAAGGAAGGAGAATGGTACAGGCCTGCTAGACAGCCTGTGAGAGTGAGAGATGGAGGGCCATGCCTTTTTGTGATTGTGATTCCAGATCTGTAATTTTGGGGGTATGAGAAGTCTGGGAAAATCCTCTCCCCCAATATTGTGTGGCTGTGATTTCTAATCTTAGAGCATCACTTTGGGACACAGAAGAGTAGCTCTCAGTGACTCACAAATGGCCATTTGAAAGTTTTCATAACTTTTCTCATAGTTTTCATAATATATTCATAACTTGATTATTTCTTAGGGAAGACTTGAACCTTGGCCTTATTAGCTTGAAACTATCTTATGCACTCTGCCATGCTTCTTTTTAGAATTCCATGATGCACTTCGTGCTTTTCTAATAGCCGCCTGTCTTCTAACTATAACTGTATTGTATGTGTCTTTGTCCTTCTAGACTGAGCTTCTCGAGGGCAGGGACCTGTCTCCTTGTACTTCCATGGTGTTGTGCACCCAGAAAGCACTTAATAAGTGTTCTTTGAATTCAACTTAATATAGTGTTTTAAGGTTTACCAGAGTGCTTATATGATGATCTCAGTGGCTACATTATTCAACTTTGAGATTTAGATTCCCATTAATCCAATCCAATAAACATTTATTAGGCTCTAGAGATACAATTAATAAAAACAAAGATAGTCCCTGACCTTAAGGGTTTATAATCTAATGAGGGGGAGACAATACCCAGAAGCAGTCAGGAAAGGGGGGGCGGAGATAGAGAGATTTGGATCAGGGGCATCTTATTCTATAGAGTTGAAACCAGGTGGAGCAGCAGATGGCAGCATAAAGGTGTAATTAGAAGGTTCTCAAGAAAGATCTGTTATGATTAAAAATGATGAAGGCCGAGATCAAAAGGAAGAATAGTATTTTAATAAAAGCCATGCTGATAGAGATAAACTGACCACGCGCCTGTAAGAAAACCTATTCCAACCTCACCTCAGCCATTTACCTTCCTCTCTCCTCGAGCTCAGGTAACTAAAGAGGAAGCTCCAAGTCACTTCCCCCTAATTTCAAACAGTCCCTCACCTTGAATACGTCATCCAAAACCGGAAGCCCATGAAACCCATTGGACCATGGGAAATGTAGTTTTAAGGACCCCCACAGGTCCACAGAAGTTTGTCAAACACTATATTGAGGTCCAATCCTTCCAAATAGAACCCCAGGTGATTTTAACTAACACAGATCTATTATAATCTAAGGCCTAGATGTTAAATAAATTGTAGTTATTTTATTGTTTACTATCTCCGAGTGGGGAGAATGAGGGAGACAGTATGAATCTCATAATTTTGGAAAACATATGTAGAAAATTATTATTACATATAATTGGGAAAATAAAATATTTTTGAAATAAAAAAAGAAAAAGAAGTAGTTATTTTAATGTGCTGCATAGGGGAACTGGTTAGCAGGATCTTGACCAGTGAGATAACTTTGCTGATCTTTAAATAGCTGTCAAATAATCTAAGAATAAAAATAAGGGAGGAATATTTCCCAGATGTCCCATTTTGTTTATGATACCATACATTTCATCTTTTAGAAAAAAAACATTTATTTTCTCTGTAGTACTGCCTCTTCACCAAACATCATTTCAGAGGAGTTTCTTACAATTAAACATGAACCTCCTCATTTTCTTCAGGATCTTTTTAAACCAAGTGTATAAACTTTAGGTGGCACATACGTGATAATATAGTGGATAGAGTGTTGGACTAAAGAGTCAGAGAAACCTAAGTTCAAATTCTGCCTCAGAAGTTTACTTGCTGATCCTGGGCTAAGTCCCTTAAACTCTTCCAGCCTCAGTTTCTTCATCTGTAAAACGAGGATAATAATACCACTTAACCTTCTGGTTGTTGTGAGGATTAAATATGATAACATGTAAAGTCCTTTGCAAGCCTTAAAGAGGCTATGTAAGTGCTATTGTTAAACTATTAAAATAAAATTCCTTTCTCTTGTGTACTACTCTGTTCAAAGAAAAATTTGCAATCTTGAGCCCACTTCATACTTTATTAACTATTAGCTTTTCTATATATACTGAATTTCTTAAAATAAAGAAGGAAAAAATTTGACATACTAAATTCTTATTTATGGAATTTAAAATATCTTGTTGCCAATATTTGGAGGCCATGAAAGTGAAAAGATATCTCTGAATTTTAAGTGTAAATCTAGACCTGAAGTACTAAAGAATTTTAGGATTCAACTTGGAATTTCACATTAATTTCAGGAACACATTTATTATGTATATCAAGGAAGGTAGGTAGTGTAGTGGTCATAATTTTAGAACTCATATGACAGAAATTACTGATGCGTTCAGAAACTTGTTTTTAAAATTGTTCATCTTTTTTATTGTTGTTAATTACATTTCTGTTTTTAACAAAACTGGTTACAATGAATGAATGACAGGGTATTTTTTAAGCACTTAATTGCCTAGCATTGTGCTAAGCCTCAGGGATACAGATAAAAGCAAGAGAGTTCCTACTCTTAAGGGACTCAAATATATTCAAATGAAGACTGCATAAAGGAGTGGTAGAAGGGGCAATAGAAAGCAGGATGGGGAAAGTACCCTAGAAGGCAGCACGACTTGATTCAGAAATAGCTGAGCAGTGGAATGGCAGCCGGGTTCCTTCCGAGATAAAATGCAAGACTATCTCTTAAGACCCGGGCCCTGCTAGGCAAAGTCTGAGTTCTGGTTGGAAGAGGCTGATAAGGGGAATACTCATAGTGCCCAAGTTACCATTTGAAGTCTTATCTGTTGAGTCATTTATTGTTAATGTCGGCAGCCATGGTGGGGGTCAAGGGAGGGGGAAACGGTCACAGAAGAGATTGACTGTAAAACTGAGGGACTGAGGATTCACTACTGATATAGTGCTACAAGTAATAGCAGTAGTGATAGCTGGCATTTGTATAGAATTTTTAGGTTTACAAAGTGCCTTTATACAAATTATAAATTTTACATTCATAGCTCTCTAATGCTGAGCTTAACTACTATAATTACTAGGGAAGCTTGAGGAAGTAAGATTCGTTACTGGATTGGGGATGAAAATAATTATTGCAAGGCATCCTGATTTTCTTTCCCCAAAGTTCTTAGAAGAGATTTTAGGTTTTAAAAGTAAATTTCCTTGAGTTTACATGAATGAATGAATGAAAAATCATTTAAGGAACTCTGTTGAACACTAGAGTTACTAATATAAAAAGCATGTAGCCTTTGACCTCAGAATGTTTGTATTCTAGAGGGCCTGGAAGGAATGTTTGGATCTAGGAAATCACTAAAATGGTGATTGAAGTCACAAATCAGTTGATGTACCTACCCTTTCCAGGAATGGTAGTATTGATTAGATTACTATGGAGTGTGAGTCTCTGTGTGTCACTTGAGCAGTGTCAGGAGGGTTTCAGGCACCACAGAAAGATGGATAAACTGATACTCACTGATTCTGGGGGCCTTGAAATATGGTGAACCTCTCACCAGTTAGGGTTGCACATTCCCTAAGTGGGAGCTGGGAATCCCATTGGATGTCGGAAGTGGAGCAGAGCAACATTGTAAGACCATGGCCAGACTGCCTCTGTGTACAAATTCTTTCTTCTTTCCACAGTTGAATATAAACTTCTTGAGAACATAATTTTGTTATTATTGTTTTAAAATGTGTATACCTAGCCAAGTGTGCAGGCATATAGTAGGTGCTTAATAAATCTGTTTAATTGAATTCAGTTAAAATTGATCAGCATTGAATATCTAGGGCTCAATAAATATTTGTTTGAATTTCAAATTTCTTCCATATACTTAGTAATGTGTTAAATACCTAGAGTAATAAAAATAAATATATGAACTCTTCCTACTTTCAAGGAATTTATAATACAGTTGGAGAGATAAAAACTTGGGAATATTTAAATAGCGTAATATTTGGTTAACAGCTAAAACTAGTAGTATAAGACATTAAGTGGTATTGTTATAGGGGTACAAATGGTGAACCCCTGGGTTCGGGAAGGAAACCATTCTCAAGAATGAGAGGACTCCATACTTAGCTTAAAAGTAAAAAGAAAGATTTATTAGTAAGGTAGGATTAATGGCCAGCAAGACAGCATGAGTGGAACAGCCATGGGAGGCTGCCCCCCGAATCCCTCAATCCTGGGGATTATATACTTTTACAATTGTGGGGACGTGATGCTGTGTCATGATGAGGATGTGATTCTAGAGTGGTAAACACTCAGGTATTTGGTGGGGTGGGGTTTGGTCATTTGATCGGGATCTGCCTGGAGACATAGGGGGTGACCCTCATAGTTTAGGGGACAGATGGATGTCTGAGATACAACTTGATGTTATCGAGGAGGTGTATCTCTTTGTCTATCTCAACTTAAAGGAATTCCAAGGACAATGGTCTTTGCCTAGGGAGTCACGAGGGCAGGAAGGGGGAAGGGAATTCCCCTGTTCACAGCCTGTCTGAGTTAAGGGGTACAGGGTCCCTGCCATCTCTGCACAATGCCCATGTCAGTATAACTTGAGAGAAGAAACGTCAGTATAGGCTAACTTGGTTGGAAGACTTCAAAAGGAGGTGGGAATGATTGTGTTCCTAAGCTAGACCAACCATTGCCACTCTTAAAAGGGGAACCACATAAAGTGATGCATATACACTAAGTGATTCGTATTTATCTGTAAGGAACATTTTATTTTAGGGGCATCAAAAGTTGGTAAAAGCAACTTTAATTATCATTTACTGTATTTTTTAGCTTTCAGGTGATATTTGTAAACCTATTAATAGGTTGTATATAATAAAATTTCTTCTCTAAAATTCTAGATGTCATTGGTCCTCTTCTAAAACAAAGGACAAACAACAACACGATTAATACTTTGATTACTGAATTGTCTGGGAATGAGACTTTTTTATAATGAAGTACCAATGTTTTAAAAAGCTTCATAAATCATGCAAAGCAGAGTTGCATTTACAGCCATGAATAACAGAAATATTTCTCTGCACAGCTTCTGTTTGTCTCTGTCCATTTAAAAGGAAATAGAACCTAGGCAAAGTTTTTCTTCTGCATTCTTATCCTACTAAACTCTCTTCAACAAGTTAGCAATCTTCACCCTTCCACCCATTCTTGTATTCTCTTCACTTCTTTGTTCTCTTCTAGCAGATTTTAGAATACCACCTAATATTAGTCTTTGATACTTTTTGTTTAATTGTTTGGGTAATCTTAAATAGTTTTTACATTGTAGGCATTTTATATTTAATTATGGAATGAAACATTTTGTCTCCTATTATAGGTATTTCTGTTATCTCAGCAAGCAGGTGGGGATATATTTTTTGATCTGGCATTCTCCTAAAATCATATTAGACCTACTTATAATACAGGCCTTGAGAGTAAACCTGATATTCTTTTAGGTTTGATTTGGGTTATCATTTGTGTGTCAGGATGATTTGAAATCTTCTCAACTCAGTGCCTCCTTCTCCCCTCCCCCCCCCCTTCCCCACTCTATAAACCAAAGATTGGTCTGGTTATTCCTGGGAAATACTCTAAGTAATGTTCCCTAATCATTAAACTTTATTTTTTGTTCAAAGACCTGGAACTTGGCTTTCTCTAGAACGGATTCCCAGGAGGTCTCCTCACCTCATATTCTTTTTATTCCCTTTTTTCTTGTCCCAGCACATTTACCCAACCCTTTACCCATTCTCATTCCAACTTCCCCTCCTTCATGAAACTCTCAGATATATCTCTTATGTTTTCTGGTCATCTGCCTTCAATTAATATTCATAGTCAAACCTGTCATTAGAAAACTCTATTTTGTGTGAACTCAGATCCTTTGAAGATCAAAAATGGCAGTCTCTTTTAGCTAGTGACATCTTTGTCCAAATAGCCATAGCATTGGCATTTCTAGAGGTTTTTTCAATCTCTCCATTTGTTGTCCCTTAGGAGTCATTTGGTGGTCAGAGAGTGTATCTGTTCTTTATCTTTGTTTCATGATCTACCCAAAGTTATTTCAAGTGATAGTCTACAGAGCTCTTCATCTTCTTTGGCATTCGTCATTTGTCATATGATCCAGCAGACACTGTAGATGCTGTTCTTTCCATTGCAGGATGGTGACATGAAGCTTTTTATATTTTGTTGTAGTTAAGCATTCTGATATGTAGAGCATTTCAGGAAACCCAATAGAATTAATCATTTCTCTCTTGATCTTTATGAATATCTCTTTACTGTTGTAGTATAGATATGACTGAAGTAATAAAGGTGGAATTTTGTCTCCTGGTCCATTTCAGTGGCCACAAAATCTAGACAAAGCTGGTGACTAAAGTACATGAGTTCTACTATTCTCTCCACAACACTGTGCTTTGTGGACAATGTTGACTTCATTTGCTTTTTTTTTTTTTTCCAATTAAGGCTCAATCAGTCAAATCATATGCTTCTTTGCAAGATGTTTTAGCTTTCCTTCATCATTATTTAATGATATTTTCATACTATAACTATCCCTTATCTAACATTCTAGAATTCATTGCTTTACCTTCTGTGTTGTTTCTACATCTGTTAATGAAATTTCAGAAAAAATAACGTGTTACAAGAACAAATCTTAGAATTGTAAGTTATGTTACTGAAAAAGGCCTTACATGTTTTTCAGTCTTAACTCTCATTTTTATATATGGAGAAAATGAATGGTAGTTGAATGCTGGTTGGTGTTTAACAACAGGTTCTTTTTTAAAAAGCATAATCTAGATTATTAACATTTTCTCTATCATTTTCTTAAGTCTAGATAATCAGCACAACAATAAATTAAGCCTTCATTCATACTGTTTTTTGGTTTCTGGTGTGAATTCAAATATCTCAAAGAAGAAAACTAATTTGCTCTGGTTCAAATAGATATTAAGTAGCAGAACTGGGCTTTTAACCAAGTTCTTATGACCCTCAGATTGAATGCTTGTTTTGGCCTACTATCTTTTAACACAAAGACTATCTTCTTCACTGAGTAAAGTTTTATAGTAATATATGAAACTAGTGCTTGACATGCATGAAAAATAATTTTTTCTGTGAAATGACAAATGTTATCTGGGAATCAACCTGTCCTTGTTATCCATGGATAAATTTGACACAGTCCACATACTTTTCTAAGTGTTTATTGATATGGTAAGTTTTTGGTTGTTATATAGGCTAATAGAGATATCCTAACCAGTATTATTTAGTTATTACTAAAAGTCAGAATTTTGCTCAACTGCTAATTTTTTGATGCCTATTAGCAATACTTCAATTATCCTGCTTAAATTTTTTGATACCTTTTGTTTTTACACCTTCCCTTCATGTCTCTCCCCTATACTCACCCAGAGAACTATCCCTTATAACAAAGAAAAAAGGAGAAAGCATAAAACAATAAATAGTCCATCAAAAATGCCTATGGAACAATCAAGTCCAACAACATAATCTGTGTTCTACATCCATAGTCTTCCACTTCTGAAAAGAAAGGAGATGTACTTTCCTATCTCCTCTATGAGATTAGCTTTAGTTATATTAAATTCTCTTTGATAAGGTAAATTTAAGCATATGATGAATTTTAAAATATTTGATGTCAAATTAATTCTATCAGAAACTGTTGTATCTTTTTAGTATTTCCTTTTATTAATTTATTTCCTTGAACTTGGAGATATTTAATGAACTTGCATCTGAGTCAGTAACATGATTAATGTATACACTGAATCTTTATGTGTAGTTTTATTAATTAAAAACGCTAATAAGATTAGAAGTTTTAATGTGAGTTTAGCACTGTATATATCATCATTTATGTATTTTACTATGTACATATCCATTTATATGATAACACAGCTAGAGGCCAAAAGACTAAATCATTTGAGAATGGTTTCCATTGGGTTCCCAAGGGTTTGGTAAAAAGACTACAAACACTTAACAGCTGTATCAAAAAGTAAAATGCCAGAAGGGTTTAAAAAAAAAAGCAGTTTAGCCTTAATACTTCTTATTTAGAGACTACATTGGTGTTACAGATTTTATTTTTCCTTTTTATTAAGGGTGTGTGTGTGTGTGTGTGTGTGTGTGTGTGTGTGTGTCTAAGAAAGGAGGGTGTAAGTGCCAGACTTTTAGTAAGTTAAAAATTGTGTAATGACTTAAAAAGTTATCGTATCATAGGATTTATATTCCAAATAGAAAAATTGCTGTCTGATTTCTATATATTAGTTCTTTAAAGTGTAAAGGGATTACCATTCCGTTTTAGAGAAAAATGATTTAGATAAAGTTGTGGGAAGAGAGACACCAAAGTTAATTTTTAAGTTTTCATTAATACTAATCTGGATGTAGAAATATAAACTTATTTTCCTTTTCATTGATCATTAACTAGACATTTTATTAGCTCAGAAGACTTGGCATTTCTGTAGTTACATGTATATGTTGACCATAATACTCAAACTATAAATTTGGGAAAACAGAGGTAGTTGAGACATTGCTCATAATATTCTCACTAAATGATGAGAATTCTATTATAAAAGTTTTTGCATTTGATGAGTGTCTGATTATATTGTTTGAATTATTTACATTTAAGTATAGTCCTTTGAAAATGTGAGAATTCTTAGCCATAGACATTTTTTCAAATCTCTCAACATTAGAATTTAGCCGTTGATCATTCTGTTACATATTTAGTGATTTATAAAGTAAAACGACTACTTTCAGATCAAGACATCTTTTAATAGTTTCACTGTAAATCTTTAAAGAGAGTTGTATAAGTTCATTTAAACTTAAATATGTATAAATTTTGCATTAAAGCTTGGTAGCTGCAAGGCTTCTAAAATACATGTACAGTGGTATCTTGACACACGAGTTTAATTTGTTCCATGTCAAGATACCACTATATGTATTTTAGAAGCCTCGCAGCTACCAAGCTTTAATACAAAATTTATACATATTTAAGTTTAAATGAATTTATACAACTCTTTCTTTGAAAAATTTTATTTTCTCATGTCACTAACTGCTGTAATTTCTCTCATATTTATTGAAGTATACACTTTAAGAGCTACAACTTTTGTTGGTTTCCTTGAAGTAATATCTATGGTTCAAAACACAAGAGAACATGACTTTATGTACAATCACTTTTTACTTTGTATATTTAAATGTTTTTGTTGATAAATAATAAATTTAGAATAAAATACTTTCAATCTTAACTAAAACAAATTGGGTCACAACCCAAACTGTTTCATCATAGCTATGTATTGAGCCAGTGTCACAATGAGCAGTTTTCTTAAGTGTTAAGTTCCTAGGAGGTTTTTGTGTGAGAGTAAAAATAAAAATCATTGACCTTGAATTTAGTATGGTTTGGACTGTTTGATTATATATTTCAGACATAAATTACTATGTGGTAGAAGATGATATTCTATTGGAATTTTATTTTGTCTTTAATTTTTTCATGCTTTATTAACTATTATAGTATTTTACTTTAGTGGTTTGAAATATCAGAAAGGATGCTATTACATTTTCCAAAATATTTTTTCTTATTCACCTTCTATATCAACAAGAAAATGTTGGAGGCAGGTAGATGGGTCAGTGGATTGAGAGCCAGGCCCAGAGATGGGAGGTCCTGGGTTCAAATTTGATCTCAGATACTTCCCAGCTGTGTGACCCTGAGCTAGTCATTTAATCCCTGTTGCCTAGCCCTTACCACTCTTCTGCCTCAGAACCAATACCCGGTATTGGTTCTGAGGCAGAAGGTAAGGGTTGAAAAAATGTCAATAATAATAATAATTTGTTCTTTGCTCTTAGGATTATTAATATAAAATAAAGCTTATAGATATGTGCTCATCAAAGGTGTTTACTACCATCATAAAAGATATCCAGTATAGGGACCACTTTAAAAAGGGATTCTTTATATATCATGATGGTGTTACCATTTGCATCAAACTCTAGAACTTCGTAGAAATTCCTAAATGAAATTTATAATTCTTATAGGAGAGTTGCCTAACTGTCCACATAGGAAATGTCAAGGAAACAAAGGATTTCTGTTGTTCAGGCTGTAATATAGAATTCAATGGGCAGCTCATAGAGCTTGTTTTCCCATATGTATATATTGAAAGTATTCTAGGATCAATCACTGATCTGGGCTCTGAATATAACAACAGGAAGGAAAAGGGCTTCATTGCCTTTGGGAAGTTTTTCAATACTTTTAATGACTCCAAACTTCTCCTTGAAGCCAAGAACCATCTTTTTAACATCAGAATTCTTCTAATAGTAGCATATGACTGCAAACTCAAGAAGGCTATGGTTTATAAAGAAATAAAGTGGCAGATTACTAAAGCACAGTGGAGAGGCACCTAGTGAACCTGAGTGGGCTGAGGTATATTACCAACTCAAGGTGGCATACTTCTCCAATGTGGAATAAAGGATGTCATTGGAAATATGTGTAACTGGAAAAGGAGATGAGCCAGTTACATAATAATTGTGATGGATGATTAATGGTGAACCTGTGTACACCATTAGTTTCATCACAACACGAAGGAGCTTATTACACTGTTTTAGAAAAAGATGGCAGTGACACGCATAGGGATGATATACGATTGAATGTGATGTAGATAAAGGAGAGACCCTGACCAAGTGCTCTAAGAAAACTTAAAGGAGAGGATAGTTTCAACTGGAGTGATCATTTCAGCTAGATTTTTCCCCCCAAAGGCTATATGTAAGCATATATATATGAAAAAAATACAGAAAATGAATGTTAAAAATTGTTTCTGCAGGCAATTTGATAGTAATTCAAAATCTTTCCCTTTCTTCCTTCCTTCTCTCTTCTCTAAGGCAGCAAGCAAGATGATATAGATTATATATATTTCCATATTCATCATGCTGTGAAAGAAAAATACATATCACACATATAAGAATATACTCATGGAGGAAATAAAATAAAAAATGGTATGCTTCAATCTGCATTCAGATTCTATTAGTTCCTTTTATGTTACTGGATAGCATTTTTCATCATGAGATCCTTAGAGATGTCTTAAATCCTTGCATTCTGACAGCAATTAAGTCATTCACAGTTCATCATCATACAATATTGATGTTACTATACCCAATATTCTCCTGGTCATGCTCATTGCATTCTGCATCAGTTCATACAAGTATTTCAAATTGCTTTCCTGAATGGTTGTATCAGTTCATATCTCCACCAACAGTATACTAGCATGCTTATTTTTCCCACATTTCCAATATTTATAATTTTTCTTTTTTGTCATAATAGCCAACTTTATAGGTATGAGGTGGTACCTCACAGCTATTTTAATTTGCATTTCTCTAATCAATAGTGTTTTGGAGCATTTTTTCATATGACTATGAATAGTTTTTATTTTTTCATCTGAGAACTGCCTTTTCATATGCTTTGATCAGCTAAATTTTGAAGAATGCATTTTGAAAAGTAGAGGTCAGAGGAGAGTGTATTCCTTGAATAGAAGAATGACCTGCATCACTGTACAAAGACTTAAGACAGCATGCAAAATTTGGGGAATAGTTCATTGTTCAGTGTCCCTGGACTGAGAGTACATAATGAGAAATAATATGAAATAAGGCTGAAATGTGGGTTAGAACCAGATTATAGAGGTCCTCTAATGCCAGGACAAGGAGTTTGTACTTTATTCAATAGGCAGTAGGGAGCCCCTTAAGATTTATTGAACAAGAGAGTGACATAGTCAGAACTGTGTATTTGGAAAATATTTTGTCATCTGTGAACAACCACTATCCTTCAGCTTCTTATCCTCCCTCTTCTAGACTACTATAATGATCTCCACTGAATTCTTGGATGAGTATACCTAATTCAAACGATACAGATAAGTAAAAGGGGGTCAGGGATAGCATTATATACTAATTCTACCGGTAATGAACTCTAGGAACTAAAGGGAAGAAATATGGTGAAGTATATTTGAGTGAAATTCAATTGAGGGAGAGACAGAAGTAATTTTTTTCCCCTTTGGAGTGTGCTATATATATAGACCATCAATGACTGATCAAATTAATGTATGCTAATTTAATGGAATATTATTGTCTTATCAAATATCACCAAAGTGATAGATTCAGAGAAACTTGGAAGGACTTTATAAACTTAAGCAGAGTAAAATGAATGGGATCAGAAGAACAGTTTATTCAGTGACTACAACATTGTAAAGAAAAGCAACCTAAGAGCTTGGAGCAATGAAATGACTAACCATGCATGACTTAACCATGCTTCCATCTCCTATCAGAGTTAGTCGCCTGGATGTACAGAAGGAGATATACATGTTTTGACATGGCCAGTGTGTGAAATTATTTTGCTTGATTGTGCCTATTTGTTATAAGGCAAGGTTCTTTGGGGGCAGGACAAAAATGACCTGTTCTTGAATTTAAACACATTATTCATCATCAGCATTGCCTCCTATTTCTTCCTTCCTCAGTACTTTCCGAAACTACTACCCCCTAACTGATTACACTCTCCTTCCATTTTCAATCTTGACTCCTTTGTGAAAGTTTTAAATTCTTTGCTGTTTTCTGCTTTAGAACCTCTTCCCCAAGCCTCATTCTTGTTCATACCTTGCTACATCCCAACCCTGGATTATTTTCACATTTGCCTTTCACTCAGAAATAGCGGACAAACAATTGTGTTAATTGAGACTATTGCAAAATTTTGTTATCCAGTTTGGACTCTAATAATATCAAGGCTGTCCTTCTGTTCTTCCCTAATTGGATTTCTGTTCCAATATCAATTTGTTCTTTGAGACTACTTTTTAATCAGCCACTTTTTAACATATCTTTCCACATACATTGTTCTAGCTAGGTGACCCAATGGCCAGAGCATAGGACTTGGAGTTAGGAAGACCTGAGTTTGGATCTTTCCTCAGACAATCTCTAGCTGTGTGGCTTTGCGCAAGTCACTTCACCTCTCTGTGTCTCAATTTCCTTATCTATAAAATGGGGATGTACTAGCATTTGTCTCATAGGATTATTGGAAAGATCAAATGAGCAGGAAAAGTGCTTTGCAAGCACCATAAATGCTAGCTATTAATTTTGTATACTGTTTTCTTAGTCTTCACTTGAATTGGTTCATGGGAATTTTCTTATGTTTATCTGAATTCCTTTATCGTTTCGTTTTTAGAGAGAAAGTTAATATTCCTCCAACTACTTCTCTACTAGTTTTTCTGCTTGTTGGTGGTTGGATATCCTGTTTAGAATATTTTTGGTGAAGTTAACATATATAGGTCAAATAAAAAATGTGATTGGTCCTTTCTGTTCCCTTTTCTGCCATACTTTCAACATCATAGAAAAAAAATGGAAGGAGACCTTTCAGAATGAATGCCATTTTATTGGGTTCCGCAGCTAATGAATTCATTATGTAGTTGTCTTCTCTGTTGGCAATGGCCTTTCTATACTAGCTAACTTTGCCATTAAATAGTAGATAGTTTATTTGCTGAAGACACATGCAAATTCTTTCCAGCAAAGTAGACCTTGCCATAATGTAGACTTTCACACAAGATGAGGTGTAAGGGTAGGATTTCGTAGAGGACCTTGCACATAATTTAATAAATATTGAATTGAGTAACTAGATTATAATAATTGCTTTTATTATCAATACTACTATTGGTGAATATGACATATCCCTCAGTTAATAATAGCCTTCCCCAAACTCCTTACGTAGTGCTCTGTTTGCCATATCTCTAGTACATTCATCATGTATTATAATTTAATGGCTTAATCATGATCATTTGCCCATTTTTAGAGGTAGGACTTCAACCCAAATCTTCTTATCTACAAGACTGATCTTCTACCTATTAGATCATGATGCCTTTCCCTTCCAAGGACTTTCCAGACATTTTCTTTTTTTTAATATGTTTTTTAAGCATATGGTATATATTTTCAGGAGAAAGCACATGAACTTTAAAAGATGTTCCTAATGTGCCTATTATATTCCATTTACAATTCATTCCTTTATAACTTAAAAAATATCTCTCTAGATTTCTAACATGTTGCTATAGCCTTCTAACTTACAAAATAATTACTTGTGGTCCAGAATTTCTTCACAGTGCCATTACTTATAAAAAAATTAAATGAATCATTAGAAGGTTCAGATCAAAGGCAACCCGTTTAACTTCGTG
The DNA here is from genome assembly GCF_016433145.1 of Gracilinanus agilis. Classification (NCBI taxonomy): domain Eukaryota; kingdom Metazoa; phylum Chordata; class Mammalia; order Didelphimorphia; family Didelphidae; genus Gracilinanus; species Gracilinanus agilis. The sequence goes on along the minus strand of NC_058131.1, from coordinate 669,758,777 downwards.
AATGTTTTTATCCTTTAAATTAAAATCTGAAATAAAAAAAAGATTATCTCACATTTGTAAAGAAATATTGACATCCTTTTAAAACATGTAGTGACCCCACTTCTAGCTGTGTAGTGCAGGTTTCACTGCAGGTACTCTGAAGCATTGATATTCCTGTAACCTTTGAGGCAAGATGTGTGTACAGTGTATTAATGAGCTGGTTGAAGTGATGTACAGTAATTTCATCCTTGGGTAAAAACAGATGTGAAAGATTCTGTTTTAATATTTAATCAGGCTCCAAGCCTCTGTTGGCTTGTTTAAGTTGACCTGACAGCATTATACCTGGAAACACTTTGAATTAAACCCTGAGTGCTTGACCTTGTTCAAACAGTTGTAATTTAATAAGGCTGCTGTCTTTGTGGAGATAGCATGGCTAATAGGCAAATCCTTTCCTTGCTAGGATTGCTCTCTGTTAGTAAATGTCAGTAGCTGGGGAGAATTGTAGCTTCTTACCAGCTTTTAGGTGAAAGCGTGATTTGATGGCTTCCCATAATAAAAATATAAAGAAATAAGTTTTTAAGGATTTATTTATTATTTCTTTTTATTTTCATGTTTATGATTTTGAAAATGTTTTCTTTTGTTTTCAAGGCTTTAATATTGTTTTTCCTTGTCAATTTTTAATTTATTACCAATAACAAAACTTTCATGGGCTATAAGTAAATCTCAAACTTGAAAAAACTATTTTGATTTGATTTTTTTTGGTCAGTTGTTTTACATTGACTTCTCTTTAATCTTTAATCCCTCAATTGGACTGTAAATTCTTTAAACTCAAAGATCTTAGCATGTGCTATTTTGGTGATCTCTCACTTCCAGCACCTAGCAGAGGGCCTTACTTTGAGCTCAATACATGTACTGATTTTTGCATGTTATTTTGTTTCACTCAGGTGAACCTTGATTCCCATGGGTTGGCAAAATATATTAATATGGGTTCAACAGCTAAAGAATTTAAGTAACCATATTGTCTGTTTGCAAGGTTTTTAATTTTAAGGGTTTTTTACTGCTGTTCAAATATTCTTCCTGGTGAGATAAGTGACCTACCATCCTAAAAATACCTGTATCTTAGCCTTTTTTTTCCCCTTTATCAATGGAACATCTGAGCTAGAGAAGTGGTATAGTGGTAAACATTACTGGATTTGGAGTTAACTAATCTAGACAGATTCTGGTTCTGTTACTATTTATCTCAGTTTTCTCATTTGTAAAATAAAGGGATTGGACTAGATGACAAGAGCAAACAAACCCACTATCATTAGGATTTACTTGAGTTGCTATGTGACATTAAAAAAAAAAAACAACTATGAAGCTCATGGATACTTGTCACAACCTTGGCTGAGATATTTTTAACAAAGTTATTACTGCCATCATTCCAAAATGTGACAGAAGGGTCCAGTAAAAACAAACCTCTGTAGTGCTGATGAAAACCTTTTGGGTCTAAAATGTTACCAAGAATCTAGACCATTCTGGTGGAAGGGTAGAATAAGCTGAAGAATTCCAAATATAAAAAAACTCATCTAGTGGGTACAAAGCCCCTTGGGAAAACTTTCCCACCTCCCTCCTCTGGTATGAGACTGTAACAATGTAAAAGGCATGTCTTTATATGTCCCATCCATTGCAATGTGGAGACAAGGAATACAACAGTAAAAATCACTTCAGATGTCTCATCCATTACATTTTTAATAGATGCAGAGTTGGGTAAATAAAATAGTGCTATTGGACTTCACTTCAACTTCTAAATGGACCCTTACCTCTAGTTACAAACAACTCAAAGGTAGGCAAATGATCAATCAGAGGTAGTGGTGCTACTAGATAGCTAAAAAAAAATCACTTCGAGGACCTCTTAAAATTAACTTAAATTCATAGGTCATTAAATTCTCCAAAGGTTGTATACAGGTTGTAACCAGTTTGATGGAGTCCATCCATCATCATCTATGTGACAATTAACAAAGGCAAAAAGGAACAAAAAGGCTGTGAAGGCAATGTGTAACCTTGATGGATCTGGTGACAAACTCAGCATCCATAAGGACCTATGGTTTTTCCATGGAAAAGGATTTGTGCAAGTTGTTTAAGGACTTTTATAATGGTATTTTCTCCAGTACAGTCATAGGGGGAGGTACTTAATAAAGGCAATGTAACTATATATATAATGGCCGAAACACAGTAACTTAAAATGATTCAGTGTAACAGAAGATATTAGATTAGATTAATATATGAACTTAAAAACAAAATTAAATCTTAAAACAATTAGCAAATGTAATATATGTGACAGGATACAGGCACTGAATTCAAGAGTCCTTTTCTCCAATTCAATAGCTACGTTACAGACTTCTTCACTATTTGGAGGGGAACATACTCAGTTAACATCAATAAGGCATTGGGGTCTGAAAAAAGCTTAAAATTCACCTCCAGACTCATTAAGGTTCCTTCCCCTCCCAAGTATCATCACCCATCTAGATTCCTTTAGTCACACTTCTGGGGTTCCCCATAGCCACACTGGGCATAATGTGAATGAACCCCATATTGTGTGTGTTGCAGAGACTGGGCAGGCCAAAATGGCAAAGGGGTGGAGGGAGACGAATCTCCCCTCTGAATCTTGAGATTACTCATACTGTCAACTGCAAGGTATCCAATCAGTACAAGAACCCCCAGGAACAGCAGCAAGAAAAGACATCCTAAAGCTGTAAGCTGCATGAGCTCAGTAAAGTTCTCCGGAAACAGGAGCCATTTGAGATTGACAGGAAACTGGGCCATGCTTGCAATCTCTACTTCCTGTCCATAGGAGGCGCTACCCTAGTATGCACTGCCTAGGAGTAAAAGCCTCACAAGGAATGTTTGGGAGAAGAATTCCATCCCTTCCTGCCCATAGGGGTAAAACCAGTGGCCTTGTGATATCTCAGTCCCCACCTTCACAGCCAGGAGTGTGGAAGCCCCCAGGGTCAGCTTAAAAATTGGGTTGGAAACTAAATGAGGTTGGGGGTGGGCTGCCTAAAAGGGCTGCAAAAAAACAACTACCTCTTGGGAAGCTGCAGCAAGTAAGGGAAAGGGGGATTTAGATCTCAACTTCTGTGCAGGAACCTTGGGGATCAGGGGTGCTCTAGAGGCCTGTGATTATCCCTTTTGGCAAGGAACCCTAGGCTAAGTCACTCAAAGGAAAGTAGGCCGGTGGGCGGGCAGGGCAGCCAGCTAAAAACAAAGCAAAAGCAAACAAAAAAAGAAACAGCAGGAGGCAGGAATAAGCAAGCAGCAAGGGCACTAGAAGGGGCAGGAGAGAAACATGACTGCAAAATTTCAAAATTTATCTACTCTCTATTCTTAAAGGCTATCTTTAAAAAATTCTTTTTTTCCTACTTCGCTGGTTGCCAGAAATGTAAGATTAAAATTAATATCCAATAACTCCAAGTTTTATATTTTTATAAGATTTATTAATAATCACTTGAATTAGAGGAAATAAAAAGACAAGTAAAAGCCTGAGTAAAGAGCAGTTTTTCTAGACCCTATTTGTGGGAAAAGAGAGTGAAAGGGCAGGGTTATAGAAATCTTATCTCCAAAAACTAAGGACACAATGTAAGGATGAAAGTGAGATTTTGGGAAATATAGTCCTGGGGTACAAAATTCTAATTACACACTACTTTTCTTTTAACTTTAATCATCTTGCTTTAGTTTGTGGAAAAAAAAAACCAAACAACTTTTCCATTGTTTATAATCACAATTACCCATTTTACTCCTGTCAACCTGTCTACCACTTGTTTGGTCATGAATTCTACTCTATCTATACTCTATATATCTGACAAATAATTTTTTCCATGTTCTGTTAATTTGCTTTTGATTCACCCTTTGTGTCTAAATCATTTTGAATTTATCTTGGTACATAGTGTTAGATGTTGGTCTATACTTAGTTTCTCTCAGACTACTTTTCAGTTTTCCCAAAAGTTTTTGTTGCTTGGGTTAATAGTTGTGATCTTCAGATTTATCAAACAGTGTTCATTTGTCACTGTATATTGTGTGCTTAATCTCTTCCACTGATCAACCTTGCTATTTCTTACCCAGTACTAAATTGTTTTTGACAATTATAATTTGTATTGTAGTTTGAGACCTGATGCTGCTAGTTCTCTTCCTTACATTTTTAAAAATTGATTTCCTGGATACTCTTGACCTTTTTTTTCTCCAGATGACTCTTGTTATTTTTCCTAGCTCTATAAATAGTTTGACTGGTATGGCACTGGATTAGTAGACTAATTTAGATAGTATTATTGTTTTTATTATATTGGCTTGGCTTACTCATGAATAATCAATATTTCTACATATTATTCAGGTGTTGTATTTGTGTAAAGAATTTCTAAGTTGTGTTCATATAGTTCCTGTGTGATTTGGCAGGTAAAGTCTAAATTATTTTATTCCATCTATAGTTATTTTAAAAAGAATTTCTATTTTTATCTCTTCCCACTGGTTTTTGTTGGTAATATAAAGAAATACTGATGATTTTTTAGGTTTGTTTTGAACCCCGAAACTTTGCTGAAGTTATTGTTTTGTTTTTTAAAAATATAACATAATATGTAATATAACAATAATATAACACATATGTTTTGTTGTAATATGTAATAAATTATAATAAATATGCTTATTAAAGAGAAACAAATTCTTACATTAGCTGTGTCCAGAAAGCTGTCTCATTCTTTTTTTTTTTTTTTGCTCCTCTTTCATCCCTACCCTCTCTCCAAGAAAGCAGGTGATATGATATAGTTTACACATATATTAACATATAATACATATTCATATTGTGAAACAATACACATATTTATATTTGAGAAGAATTCATGGAGGAAACAGTGTGAATTAATTGTTAATTATTTCAATTTTTTTAGTTGATTTTCTTGGGCTCTTTTTGTAAACTCTCATATCCTTTGCAAAAGGTGATATTTTTGTTTCTTCTTTGTCTATTCTTAGTTTTGCAATTACTCTTTCTTGTTTTATTGCTAAAGATAGCATTTCTAGTACAATATAGAACAGTAATGTTCTGCACATTCTTGACTTAGGTTTGGATCTGTTGGTTTGTTTCTGGTTGGAAGTTTCAACAGGCTGCTGGTGCTTGATTATTTTGCTACTTGTAGGCTTACAAGTTCAGAGCATCTGTACTATGCTCTCCCTCTTGGTTTAGGGACCATACTGCCCCAGGAGTCAGAGATACATAGCTATGCTTCCCAGAACTTGTTCCTATGGCTGACTCAGGCCTTTTTCCTTTCCTTTTTTTCCATGGTTACATGATTCATGCTCTTTCCTACTCCTCTATCCTCTCCTCTCCCCTCCCCCCCCAGCTGACAGGCATTTCCAGTGGGTTTTGCATGTTCAAAACCTATTTACATATTATTCATATTTGCAGTAGAGTGCTCTTTTAAAATTAAAACCCCAATCCTATCCCCATCGAACCACGTGACTGATCCTATGTTTTTCTTCTGTGCTTCTGCTCCCACTGTTCTTTCTCTGGATGGGGATAGCATTCTTCCTCATAAGTCCCTCTGGATTATAATGGATCATTGCATTGCTGCTAGCAGAGAAATCTGTTATGTTCAATTGTGCCAAAATGTATCCGTCTCTGTGTATAATGTTCTCCTGGTTCTGTTCCTTTCACTCTGTATCAATTACTGGAGGTTTTTCTAGTTCACATGGAATTCCTCCAGTTCACCATTCCTTTCAGCACAATAATATTCCATCACCAACAGATACCACAATTTATTCAGCCATTCCCCAATCAATGGACATCCCCCCATTTTCCAGTTTTTTGCTACCACAAAGAGAGTGCCACTATAAATATCTTTGTACAAGTCTTTTTCCTTATTATCTCTTTAGGGTACAAACCCAGCAGTGATATGACTGGATCAAAGGGTAGACATTCTTTTAAAGCCCTTTGGGCAGAGTTCCAAATTGCCCTCCAGAATGGTTGGACCAATTTACAACTCCACCTGGAGTGTGTTAATGTCCCACTTTTGCCACATCTCCTCCAACATTGATCACTGTCCTTTGCTGCCATATTTCAGATCTGCTTTTCTCTTCCCGGCTTTGTGATACAGCACTAGGTGATAGTTGACAAAATTGCTGGATGGCACTTGTTTCTGCATCCAACGCATGATCAGGGATCCTCTGAGAGCTCTTTCTGGTGCTGTATTTTGGTCCTTTCTCAGGCCCTGGATGTTGGAATGCTCTGCCACTGCTGCCACTGCTCTGCATTCCTGGTCAGATTCCCACCCTTCTGTGTCTGTCTTCCTAAGCCACCCTGGGATGGAAAAATAAGTCACTGTGACTTCTTCCTCATTTTTTGGATCAGAATTCAATCTGGTACATTCTTTAGATATTTGTCATGGAAGTGTGGAAGAGAGCTAAGCTCTAATGCAGGGGTCGGCAACGTATGGCTCTCGAGCCATATCTGGCTCTTTCTGCAGGAGCCATAAAGTCCATTTTTTTTCAGGTGCTGTTACAGGAGCACACTGTGAGCACTGTACGACTCTCACGAAATTACATTTTAAAAGATGCGGCGTTTATGGCTCTCACGGCCAAAAAGGTTGCTGACCCCTGCTCTAATGCTTCCTCTGACTGCACTGCCACCAGTGGATATTGCCTAACAGCCACTTATTAGTGAGGATACACAGTGTCTTCATGAGGGCAGTTTATACACTAGGGCAGTGAGGTGGTACAGTGGATAGAGGGCCAGGTCTGGAGTCAGGAAAACTCATCCTGAGTTCAAATCCATCATCAGATATTTCCCAGTTGTGTGACCCTTGGCAAGTTACTTAACCCTGTTTGCCTCAGTTTCCTTATCTGTAAAATGAGCTACAGAAGGAAATGGCAAATCACTCCAGGATCTCTGCCAAGAAAATCCCAAACAGGGTCATGAAGTCAGAGGACACTGAAAAGACTCAACAGTTTCAAACACTATCTTCAGTTACCAGGCTTTTAACGCAGGCATCATACTGGACTCCTCACTCCCTCTCAGTCTCTCACTCTCTCACAGCTAAGTCCTGTCACTTTTATTTTGGTAATATCTCCTGTCCTTCTCTCCTGTGCTACTGGCCTGGTGCAGGACCTCATTACCTCATACCTAGACCATTGTAATAGCCTCTCACGTTGCATCCCTACCTCAGGTTTTTCTCTTTCATTAAGTCCTTTCAGCTCTCAAATGGCTCTTACTAAACAGAGGTCTGACCTGACTGTGTGGATTCACTCCAGTGGCTTCCTGTGAATTCCAGGACCAAGCATAAAATCCTATGGCCCTGCCATACCATTTCACATACTCTTTTTTAAAACTCTCACCTTTTGTCTTAGAATTGATAGTATTGGTTCCAAGGCAGAAGAGCAGTAAGGGTTATGTGACTGGGGGGAAGTGATTTGCACAAGGTCTCACAACTAAGAAGTATACAAGGCCACATTTGAACCCAGGACCTCCCATCTCCAGGCCTGGCTATCTGTTCACTAAGCCATCTAGCTGTCTCTGTTCCATAGACTCTTTCAGTCCAGAGACAATGGCCTTCTCACTGTTCCTTGCCCACAACATTCTATCTCCTGACTATGAGAATTTTTAGTTGATTGTCCCCCATACCTGGAATGTTCTCTATCCTTTTCTCCACCTCTTGGCTTCCTTCCCATCTCAGCCAAAGTCTCAGCTTCTGTAAAAAGCCTCTCCCAGTCCTTAGTCTTAGTGCCTTCTTCCCTCTGAGAACATCCTCAACCTATCCTGCAGATGTCTTGAATGGGCATTGTTGTCTGCCTGTTGCTTCCTCAGTAGATTGTGAGCTTCTTGAGGGAAAGAGCTGGTTTTCCCTTTCTTTGTATCCCTAGCACTGGAGAGAGTGCCTAGCCTATGGTAGGTGCTTCATAAATACTTGCTGACTTGATTTGCTCGCCCACACCATCGTTTTTTCATTTGCTCAAAGTGTGACTGATTCTTAGTCATTTTTATATCTATAATGTTGTAGTCATGCAAATCATTCTCCTGACTTTACATATTTTACTATGATTCAATTTATACCAGTCTTCCCATAGTTCTCCAAATTCTCCACATGTTAATTCTTATCAGTCAGTCAAAAAGCTTTTGTGAAGCACCTACTGTGTGCCGGGCATTGTGCTAAGCCCTGGGGATACAGAGAGACAAAAGACAGTCCCTGCCCTCCAGGAGTCATGCAATAATAGTGCTGCATTGCATTCATAGTCTATACAAACTCTCCATCCATGAACCCTGTGGTGTCTGCGCACTGAAGTTTACAGAGCTCTGCTCCGATAGCATGTAAACACTGGCAGCTTGACACTGAATGCCGACCACAGTACGACTCACCTCCTTCTCCAGTCTTTTCCATAGTATAACACGTTCTCCATGCTAGTCACGCTGGCCTCCTATATTTCCTGTCGAGCCTTCCACTCCCTCCCTCTGTGCCTTTGGGCCCACCTAGAATATATCCCCTTCACCTCTGCATTGTAGTTTCACTCATCTAGTAAGGTTTTTTTGCTTTCTTGAAATTTCTTTTTATTACTTTGCATATGCTGTGTATATGTGCTCATTTTCCATTTTTTGTCATGTTACTTAGTCTAATTTGGGTCTGAAGTGGTACTTCAAAGTACAAAATTTATAGTTCTCTATTATCATTATTATTTTCATCTGGCTCTCTTAATAACTTTGTTTTTTTTTTCTCTCTGAAAACTGCCTGCTATAAACCTTTGATCACTTATCAGCGGATAAATAGCTTTCATAAATTTGGCTTCGGTTCTTATATATTTTAGAAATAAGACCTTTATCAGAGAAACTTGCTAACAAAGATTCTACCCCCACTCAATTTCCTGCTTTTCTTCTAATTTTAGCTGCATTGGTTTTGTGTATGCAAAAATAATTAGTTTTGTATAATCCAAATTACTTATTGTATTCCCAGTGAAACTTTTTATCTCCTTTTTGCTCATGAATTCTTCCTCTATCCATAGGTCTAACAGATAATTTCTTTCATGCTCCCCTTATTACATATTATATGTAGATATCTATTTTATATGTTTATGTCTAAATCACATAGGCCATTATGAGCTTATCTTAATATACTGTATGAGATGCTTATTTGTGAATAGTTTCTGGTAGACCTCTTAACAGTTTTCTCAGCCATTTTTGTCAATTAGTGAATTCTTGTGCAATAACTGGGATCTTTGTATTTATCAATCACTGGATTACGGTGCTCATTTACTTCTGTATGTTGTAGACCTAATCTTTTCCACTGATCAACCAATCTTTTTCTTAACCAGTATCAAATTATTTTGATGATTATAGCTCTGGGCTTATCAAATGCTGAATTATTATGCTCATTTGCTTCTGTATATCATATACTTAATCTATTCCATTGATCAACAATTCTATTTCTTAACCAATACTAAATTGTTTTGAGGATTATTGCTTTGTAATGTAATTTGAGCTCTGATGCTGCTATGCATTGATTATCTTGATAATCTTGACCTTTTGTTCCTCCACATGAATTTTGTTATCTTTTCTAGCTCTATAAAGTAATTCTTTTGTAGTTTGGTATGGCACTGAATAAGTAAATTAATTTAGATAGCATTGTCATTGTTATTGTATTGGTTTGGCCTGTTTATGAGAAATTAAGATTTCTCCAGATATTTATATTTATCTTTATTTGTATAAGAAGTGTTTTGTAATTGTGCTTATATAGATCCTCTCTATGTGTCTTGGCAGGGACACTCCCAAACATTTTATAATGTCTGTCGTTACTTTAAATGCTATTTCTCTTTCTATTTTTTCTGGCTGGGTTTTATTGATAATATACAGAAGTGCTGAAGACTTGTGTGGGCTTATTCTGCAATAGAATGTAAGCTTCTTAAAAGCTGGGAATATTTTTGTTTTTTTGTTTTTTGTTTTTTTTTTTTTTTTTTTTTAGGTCTTTGTATCCCTCTCTCTTGTGTAGTACAGTGCCTTATACATAATAGACAGTAAATGTTTGAATTAAAATGAAATACAAATAGCCAACTTTTTTTCCATTCTTTAAAAAAAAACATGTACATAGGATTTTGAGCTGTTCGTATTTGGCATATGTAGTGTAGCTTTTCTTAATTTGTTATAACTTTGACCTATTTATGTTAAATAGTTCAGTTAGGAGTCTGTGGCACCATTCCCCAATTGAATGAAGCAAAAGTTATGAACAGACAATTTTTTGAACAAAGAAATTAAGGCCAGATATAGGTACATAAAAAAAAATGCTCTAAATCACTAACTGATTAGGGAAATGCAAACCAAAACAATTCTGAGCTATCATTTCAAACCCAACAGAATGGCTAAAATGATGGGCAAAATGACAAATGTTAGAGGGGATGTGGAAAAATGGGGACACTAGTACACTGTTGGTGGAGCTGTGAACTGATCTAACCATTTTGGAGAGCAATTTGGAATTATACCCAGAGAGTTATAAAACTGTGTATACCTTAACCCTAGCAATATCATTGCTGAGTCTGTTTCCTTAGGAGATGAGGAAAAAAGGAAAAGAACTTTTATGTTCCAAAATATTTATAGAAGCTCTCTTTGTGGTGGTAAAGAACTGGAAATTGAGTGAATGCCCGTCACTCGAGGAATCAACAAACAAATTGTGATATATGATTGATACTACTACACCATAAGAAATAATGAGCAAGCTGATCTTAATAACACTTGGAAAAGAACTTCAGGGGATAATGAACAGCAAAATGAGTAGAACCAAGAGAACATCAAACACAGCTACATATTTAATTCTCAAAGAATAAATTATGAATGTTACCTCCAGAGAGTGAATTGAAAAGGGGAAACATGAAAGACCTAATTTTTATGAAAATGTCTGTCTCCCAGATGATGCCTTCTGTGCTATGGAGAGGTGGAGAGGAGTTAGGATACTTGTGGATAAATTCTTTTAATAATTTAAGAAAAGAAGTAAAAAGAAAGATCTATGTTGACTTAGTACTGTATCTGAATTAATGCTACATGTTCCTACAGTCTGGTCAGTGAGTCTCAAATGATTGTGTCAATGTAGTTTTCTCTTAACATAAAGTTTAGGGGATCCAATTGCATAAAAGTAGTTTGCTTTAGACAACCGAATAGCTTGTTGGTATTGATTAGTTTGTTAAGTCAGGTGTAAAAAAAAAATGATTTAGCCTTAAACTAGTAGTTTTATGATAATCCTGGAAATAAGTGCCAAATGAAGTATTATGAATTTGGGGTTCACATGAGGGATATAGGGGAATAGAGACAAGGACCCTTCAATGTAGCAAACTAGTAATAGTTTTCACTTATACATCACTAAACAAGACTTTTGCTTGGAATTTTAGGTTTAAATATCAAGCATTTCTAAGCATTGCCGTATTGTCAGAAGTACTTAAGAGTTCTATTTAGATCAGTAGCAAAAAATACAGTAACTCCCTCTTGTCCACATCTGAGATTGAATTTCCCACCAGGTTTTTTGACTCCAATCCTAGTAAAAAAATGTGACTTTCACATAATGATTGCAATAAATTTTGATCTGAGCAAGTTTTTAGGTAGTAGGTTTTGTTTTTTTTTTTATTTCAGGGTGTTTTTTTTAGACAGAGGTGAATGAAATTTCAGATCAGTGAAAAACAATAGATGTTTCACAGAAAGAAATGAATTGACTAAGATCAACAGCTGAATCTTAGAGCTAGGACTAGAGGTCTCTAAGCTCCAGTTTCTTTTGTTTCCTTTTCTATTCCTTTCTCTTAGACTAAAATAGGACTTGACTCCAAACCTTAAATGAGCTGTTAAGTACTATTTAGCAATTCTGTAGCATTTTCATTTCTATAATGTATCATCATGTCTTGTTGCCATTTTAAAATATAATTACTTAATCTAGAAATTAAAAGCCTTGTGACAGAAAGCAGATGCTGTTCTCACAGAAATGACAAATAAAATTTAAGTTTCTGTTATTATTTAAGTGAATTCTTAAATTATAGAATTATCATGTGATAACATCTGAGTTTTCCAAATATAATTTTTCCTTATTAAATAACAAATTATGAGTTGTATGAATGTTCAAATATAACACTTCATTTATTTGAACTCTAATTCAACATTTCTATTAACTGAGACATATTTGGTTTTATTCTGAACTAAAAAAAAAGTTCTTTAAACACAGGAGAATACAAAATGAAGATTATATATTAAATTGTGAAATTCTGTTTCATGCAGCTTACTTTTAAAAAAGCTATAATTCCACATATTATTATTATTATTTTATTTTAAATCCTTACCTTCCATCTTAGAATCAATACTGTGTATTGGCTCCAAGGCAGAAGAGGGGTCAGGGCTAGGCAATGGGGGTTATGTGACTTGCCCAAGTTCACACAGCTGGGAAGTGTTTGAGACCAGATTTGAATCTAGGACCTCCCCTCTAGTCCTGGCTCTCAATCCACCGAGCTACTTAGCTGCCCCCTCCACATGTTATTTTCAAAAGTCTTTTATGCTTTTCTTAGAATTTAGTTCTGAGGCATTTTCTTAAAGCTAATTTAGTTTTCCCTCACAGTTAACAAAAGTTTACCATCTCTTCCTCCTACTTGCTACTCCCATTTAAAAAGAAAAAAAATAACCTTATAACAGATATGCATGGTCAAAATAAAATTTTCCATTGCCATGTCCCCTGTTTCCCCCACTGAGTTTATCACTTCTCTGTCAAGAGATAGATAATATATTTTATTATAACTAATCAATGCATTGATCAGAGTTCTTAAATTTTGCTAAGTTTGCTCTTAGAATAATGTTGTTATATAAATTCTTTTCTTAGTTCCGCTCACTTTGCTATGCATCAGTTTATAGATGTCTTCACAGGTTTTCCTGAAACTTTCACATCTCTATATTTTACAACATAAGAGTATTATATTATCTTCATATACCTTGACTTGTTTAGCCATTCTTTAGTTGATTGGCACCCCCCCACACACACACACACAGTTTCAGTTCTTTGCTATCACAAAAAGAGCTGCCGTATTTAAATATATAGGTCCTTAACTTCCACCTGCTTTTTTTAAAAATCTTTTCAGATTGTAGACTTGATAGTGGTATAGCTAGGTTAAGGAATATGCACAGTTTAATTACTTTTAGACCCATACTCCCAAATTGGCTTTCCAGAATGACTGAACCAATTCATAGCTCCAACAACAGCATATTAATGTACCTGTTTTCTCACAGCTCCTCAAGATTTATCATTTTCCTTTTTTTTTTTTTTTTTTGGTCAGTGCTCCTAATTTCATGGATATGATTTAGAGACTCAGAATTGTTTTAGTTTGCGTTTTCTAATTATTGGTAATTTAGGGCATTAAAAATACAGTTGATTATTTGGATTTCTTATTCTGAAAATTTTTGTTCATACCCCTTGACCACTTACCAATTGAACCATAGTTTTTATTCTTTTAAGTTTGAATCAATTCTCTGTGTATTTTAGAAATGAGACCTTTATTGAGATTTTTCTGCAAAGATTTTTTCCCCTTGTTGCCTGCTTTTCTTCTAATTTTAACTGCACTAGTTTTTCCTTGTGCAAAACCTTTTAAAAATATACAGACATGTCTTGTTTTTGTTGTACTTCACGGATTGCAATTTTGTAAATTTATTACACTTGACAGATATATATATATATATATATATATTTTTTTTTTTTTACAAATTGAAGGTCTGTGGCAACCCTGCACTAAGCAAGTCTTTTGATGTCATTTTTCCAGTAGCATATACTCACATCATGTCACTTCATCACATTTTTGTAATTCTTGGAATATTTCAGACTTTTTCATTATATTTGTTAGGATGATCTGTGATCAGCTATTTTTCTTTTTCTTTTTTAAATTTTTCTTTTAAATATTTTCCCGTAGTTACATATTTCATGTTCTTTCCCTCTCCCCCAAACTCCTCTAAACCTCCCTTAGCTGACACACACTTCCACTGGGTTTTACATGTATCATTGAACAAGCCCTAATTCTATATTATTGATAGTTGGACTAGAGTTATCGTTTAGTGTCTTCATCCTCAATAATATCCCCATCAGCCCATGTGGTCAAGCAATTGTTTTTCTTCTGTTTCTCTCCCATAGTTCTTCCTCTGAATGTGGCTAGTTTTCTTTTTCATAGGTCCCTCAGCCTTGCTCTGGATCCTTACATTGCTGCTAGTAGAGAAGTCTGTTATGTTCGATTGTACCACAGTGTATCAGCCTCTGTGTATGATGTTCTGATTCTGCTCCTTTCACTCTGCATATGATCAGCTATTTTTGATGTTGCTAGGGCTCATTGATGTACATGAACCACATCCATATAAGGCAGCAAACCTAATTGATATGTTGTGTGTTCTGACTATTCTGAGTGGCTGTTCTCCTCTCTATCTCCCTCTTCATTGGGCGGTCTTATTCCTTGAGACAGCAGTATTAAAGAATATTACATTAACTTAGTTGACAAAGCAGCAGCAAGATTTGTTAGGGTTAACTGTTAATTTTAAAAGTTCTCCTATGGGTTAAATGATATGAAACTGCATCCCATGCTACAGAGAAATTTTCATGAAAAGAAAAATCAATCAATGCAGTAAACTTCCCTGTTGTCTTAATTTAAGAAATTGCCACAGCCACTCCAGCCTTCAGCCACCACCCTGAGTAGTCAGCAGCCATTAAGGCAATACTTTCACTAGCAAAAAAATTAAGACGTGCTAAAGGATCAGAAGATGGTTAGTTAGCATTTTTCAGCAGTAAAGTATTTTTAATTAAGATATGTACATTTTATTTTATTGTTTTTATTTTTAAATTTTTTTCCATGGTTCCATGATTCATGTTTTCTCCCTCTCCCTCCTGGAGTTGACAAGCAATTACACTGGATTATACATATAAGGATATGTACATTTTTTAAAAGATGTGCTATTACATACTTAATAGATTAGAATACATTATAAACATAGTTTTTATATGCACTGGGAAACCAAAAAATCCATGTGACTTGCTTTAATTGTGATATTTGCTTTTTTATATTGGTTTATCTCTGAGATATGCAATTATCATTATCAAAATTATCCATTTTTTTTGTGTGAATCTTTTCTATCATTTGGTCATCAGCTCTTTATCCATTGATTTGAAAGGAATTTCTTCCTTGCTCTTGTAATTTGTTTATGATATTAACCTTTATGTCCAAGTCCAGTGTGGAGCTTATGTTGTTTGTTATATGATGTGAAGAATTGGGCTGTACCTAGTTCCTGATAGACTTGTGTCCAATTTTCATAGCACTTTTGGTCAAATAATGAATTTTTACACAGTAGCAAAGATCTTTGGGTTTATCAAATACTAGACCCCTGGAATCATTTGCTTTTGTATATTGTATACCTAATTGTATGCGTAATCTGTTCTCTAATGAATTTACTTTTTAGCCAGTACAGATTGTTTCGACAATTGCTACTTTGCAGCCATTGTAGTGAAATCTGGCCTTTCTAGGCCTTTCTATTTTATTTTCATTATGTCCCTTGATTTTTAACCTTTTATGCCTCTAGATGAATTTTGTTGTCATTTTTTCTAGCTCTGTTCACCAATCTTTTGACTGTTTGATTAATATGACACTGAATAGAGGGGGGTTGTCATTTTTATTATAGTAGTTTGCCCATGAGCAGCTAATATTGCTTCAGTTAATTAGATCTGTTTTGTCATGTTCATATATTGTTCTCGTGTACGTCTTGACAGGTATACCAAGTATTTTATATCTTCAGAGGCTATTTTAAATAGAATTTCTCTTATTGTCTCCTTCTACTAAGTTTTGTTGTATAATATGTTAAATTAATATTATGCCAAATGTAATATTTAGAAATTAGTTTTGTTAAATAGTATTAGTAAAAAAATTATTGTGGTTGCCATTTATAAAATTAACTCTTAAGTGGATGTTAGTAGCTTTTAACAATTTAATTTTAATATAAATATAGTCTAAGAAAGAAATAAAGAGGGAAGGAAATAGAAAAATACTTCCCAGCCTACCATCCTAATCTTATCAGCCCACAAGAGTGTCTTCTGCCTGAGTCACCAATGTTGAATCACAGAAAGACCCCCAACCAAAGACCTCCAGAGAAGAACTTTATCTCCTCTATGGTCTCATTTTTTTATAGTCCTCTTTCTCCATATCACTTCCTTTCCCTGTGCACTGGTCTATCACATCTCAGGAACCAGTCAAAGTCTCTCTGGGAGGCAGCTGGGTGACTCAGTGGATTGAGAGCCAAATCTAGAGATGGGAGGTCCTAGGTTCAAATCTGGCCTCAGCTTTGTGACTGGGCAAGTCACTTAACCCCCATTGCCTAGCTCTTAACACTTTTCTGCCTTAGAACCAATACACAGTATTTTAAGAGTAAGAGTTTATAAAAAAAAAAACGAAGTCTTTCTGACTTGCACCCATAACCCTTTGTTCCTAGGGCTCTTAACCTGTGACCTCTGTTTGGAGCATTCCAGCCAAGCTGATGGGCTAGCTCTGATGAGTAGAAAGTTCACAACTGGGAGAAAGGGGTTCCCTTTACACAGTTGATAATATATAGAGATGCCAATGGTTTGTGTGTTTTTAGTTTATATCTTGTAACTTTACTAATAATGACATTGTTTCATTTAATTTGTTAGTTGACTCTCTTGGGTTCTTTTTGTTAACCATTCTTTCATCTATAAAAAAGTGATATGTTTGTTTTCTCTTTGTTTATTCTCAATCCTTCATTTTCTTATTTCTTAATACAAAAATTAGCTGTTCCTAGCTCTATATCAAAGAGTAGTTATGGTAATTAACAACCTTGCTTTACCCCAGATTTTATTGGACAGCCTTCTGGTATATTCCATATTACATTGGTTGGTTTTTTTTTTTAATGTATGACTTGCCATTACTAAGAAAAGGTTCATTTATTTCTGTTTTCCATTGTTTTTCAACAGGAATGGATTTTGCATCTTTTCATAAGTATTTTCTGTGTCTTCTGATAAAGTCATGATTTTTGCTGTTTTTGTTATTATGACCCTATAGTTCATAGTAATCCAAGATTCTCTGAAATAATCTTTAATTATTTCTTATGACACAGTGATATTCCATTACATTCCTATACCACATTTTGTTTAGCTATTCTCCAATTTATGATGATTCAGGTAATAGTTCTTTGATTTTCTTCTTTTTAGTCTTTTCTTCCTTCTTTAGGAACAGGAACTATGTTTTGCTTTTAGCTATTTCCTCCCCATTATTATTTTGTCTTTCAACACCTTCTCTCATTCCTATTTGTTTCTTTGTTGAGTTTGACATAATTATATACAGAGTTTTTGTGTGTGTTCAACTGTGTTTTGTCCAGTTCAGTTGAGAAGTTTATTTGATGGCCTGTAATATCATTTCTGCTATGCAAAATGGAGAGAAGGATGATTGACACTCAGCAGTTTAGAATTTGGAACCACCAAATGGTGGTTCCAAATGCTGGCCATGAGCCAGCAAGAGACAGACAGTTGAAGGAGACTATAAAAAGCTGAAATTTGAACAAGAAGCTGTCTCATTTTGGAGAAGGGGATTTCTGGTGGGAGGTTGATTGGGTTCTTGGGTAGGCCAAATCAATCCTGGATACCGGCATCCAATTCTAATCACTATCACATCCTCAACTGCTGTGTGAAACTGTGCTGTATATCCTAGTCCAGTGATGGGCAAACCTTTAAAAGAGGGGGCCAAAGGAAAGGAAATGCTCATCTGTCAGTCTGTTTCTAAGGCAACTCTTTCGAAGTTTCATTGTATCGTATCCTACTCATTATATTCATCAGATGAGGAATAATGTCGTGTGGCTGGATAGAACATTTCAGGGGGCTGCATTTGGCCTGCAGGCCGTAGTTTGCCCATCACTGTCTAGTCAATTGATCATCAAGGAAGAAGCAACATCAATTCCATAAAATAATCTGGTTCAAGTCAAGCAGTCTGGCTGGCCAGGTTGCAGGGGACAGATTTCTCTAGCTCAGGCATCGGCAACCTTTTTGGCCGTGAGAGCCACAAACGCCACATTTTTTAAAATGTAATTTTGTGAGAGCCGTGCAGTGCTCACAGTGCGGCTCTGTAACAGCGCCTGGAAAAAAATGGACTTTATGGTTCCTGCAGAAAGAGTCATATGTTGCCGACCCCTGGTCTAGCCGATGAGCTCAACCTGATTACCTTCAATTGACAACACCTGATCATTAGCACTTCTGGTAAGGTTTCCTTCACACCTCTTTCCCTCAGTCCCTATTACCCTTTCCCTAAGTTTGTTATTAAATTCTAAACTTATTTAGGTGATTGTCATCATTACCCTAAGGATCAATAACATATCCTTGGGTATCCGAGGGAAGAGGGATTATAGCGTTATCCATCAGCTTGGAAGCCAGGATAAGCAATCATAGAAGCTGTGATCCAACCTGCAGCCTCTTAGGTGTCCTGGGACACTTACGTTGGAGCTGGGTGTTTAGTTTAGCTACAAATATTCCTGTGGGGCCTTGGTGTTCACTACCACTACCTGGTGTTCATCTAGCGGTTCCACTCTCACTCAGCTTCAGGTCCTCATATCATCAGAGGACCTTGGGCCATCTAACATCAGTATTACAGCCCCATATCAGCAACATAACATGCCTTCTTCCTCTACTACTTTCTCCATTTTTTTGTGTATTCTTCCTATCCATTCCAATCAGGAGAAATAGGAAGTTCCACTTCCTTCTTCCTTTCTACACTTATATCTTCTTTCCATTTGTCAAAACCCTTAGAAAAGAACCAGTGAGCCCCTGGGTCCTTTTTTTAAAAAATAAATTTTTTCTTTATTTTGAACATTTCATTCATTTAACATTTTGAGTTCTGTCCGAATTCTCTCCCTCCCTCTATTCCCTGCCCAACTTATTGTGAAGGCAGGCAATATGATATTGATTATATCTGTGAACTCTACAGCATGTTTCCATATTAGCCATGTTACAAAAAAAGCAAGAAACATAAAGAATTATATTAAATATATATTCAGATATATATTTATAAGCAAGAAAAATAATTATATTAAAATAAAGAAAAATAATTAAAAGTTATACTTCAGTCTGTACTCAAAATTGAGCAGCTCTCTTTCTGGAGATAGATAGCACTTTTCCTCATTAGTCCTTTGGAATTGTATTGGATCATTATATTGATCAGAGTAGCAAAGTCTTTCATAGTTGACCATCATTCTAATATTTCTGTTACTATGTACAGTGTTCTAATGATTCTGCTCACTTCATTTTGCAACAATTTACATAAATCTAGTTTTTCTGACATTATCTTGCTTGTTGTTTCTCATTGCACAATAAAATCCATCACCATCATATATCACAACTTGTTCAGCCATTCTCTAATTGATGGACACCTTCTCAATTTCTAATTCTTTGATACCACAAAAAGAGCAGCTATAAATATTTTTATATGAATAAATCATTTTTCTTTGATCTCTTTGAGATATATGCCAGTAGTAGTATTGCTGGTTTAAAGAGTATGTCCAGTTTTAGAGCTTATTGAACATATTTCCATTATTATTCCCTAGAATAATTGGACCAGTTCACAACTCCACCCATTTGTTTCTCAGTTTTTCCACATCTCCTTCAAAATTTGTCATTTCCCCTTTCTGTCATCTTAGCCATTCTGATGGTACTTG
Source organism: Gracilinanus agilis (assembly GCF_016433145.1). Lineage (NCBI taxonomy): Eukaryota > Metazoa > Chordata > Mammalia > Didelphimorphia > Didelphidae > Gracilinanus > Gracilinanus agilis. The sequence goes on along the minus strand of NC_058131.1, from coordinate 669,739,099 downwards.
AAAGATGTTTTAATTTGAATTTCTGTAATCAGTACTGTTTTAGGGCATTTTTAACATAATTATTGATAATTTTGATTTCTTCTTCTGAAAACTACCTTTTGCTACCCCTTTATCATTTATCAACTAAGGTATGCCTTCTATTTTTAGAAATTTTTAACTCACTTCTAAATATATTTTGAAATGAAGTTTTTATTTTATTTTTATTTTTATTATTTTTAATGAAGTTTTTAAAAGAGAAACTGTCTTGTCCCTTCCCCCATGTCTTTTGGCTACATTTATTTTATTTCTGTAAAAAACTATTCAATTTAATGTATTCAAAATGATCAATTTTACTTTTATTAATTTTCTGTATTTCTTATTTGGTCATAAACTTTTTCCTTATCCATAGATTTGACACGTAAAATTTTCCATGCTCCACTAATTTGCTTATGTTATCAACTTTTATGTCTATATCATATACCCTTTTTGGCCTTATTTTTGTATATAGTGTGAAATGTTGGTCTTTATCTAATTTCTGCCAAACTACTTTACAGTTTGCCCAGTAATTTTTATCAGATAATAAGTTCTTACTCCCCTCCTACAAACTTGTATTTTGGGGTATAATAGAGACTAAAGTTTGTATCATTCTTTGTACCTAATCTTTTCCACTGATCATCCACTCTATTTTTAATCCAGTACCAGATTGTTTTCAAGATGATCACTTCATAACATATTTTTAAATCTTGTACAATTAGACTACCTTCTTACAAATTTCTTCTAGATGAATTCTGTTATAGGTTCTTTCAATCTCTGTAAAACAATCCTTTGGTTGTTTAATTGGTATGGCACTGAATAAGTAAATTAATTTAGGTAGAATTTCCATTTTTATTGTATTGACTTGGCTTATCCACAAACAATGAATATTTCTTCATATATCTATACCTATATTTGCATGGAAAATGTTTTGTAATTGTGCTCATATAGTCCCTAGGTTTGTCTTGGCAAGTAGACTTCTAAATATTTTATATTGTCTGCAGTTGTTTTAAATGGGATTTCTCTTTCTGTCTCCTGCTGAGCTTTTGTGGGTAATGAATAGAAAAACTAATGATTCATATAGGTTTATTTTATATTCTGTAACATTGCTAAGTTGCTAATTGTTTCAACTAGTTTTTTAGTTGATTCTCTAGGATTCTCTAAGCATACTATCATATAGTCTGCCAAGAGTAATAGTTTTGTTTCCTCATTGCCTATTCTAATTGCTTCAATTTCTTTTTCTTGTCTTACTGCTATAGCTAGCATTTCTAGTACAGTACTGAATAATAGTAGTGATAATGGGAATCTTTGCTTTGGCATGATCTTATTGTGCAGGTTTCTAGCTTATCACAATTTAAGAGCTTGCTTGCTCTTAGCTTTGCTCTTGGCTTTAGATAGATAATACCTATTTTAAGAAAGGCTCCATTTTTTTTTCCTGTTCTTTTGGATGTTTTTAATAGGAGTGAGTGTTGTATTTTGTTAAAAGTGTTTTCTGCATCAATTGATATAATCAATTATTTTTATTGTTTTTTAGTTGATGTGGTCAGTTATGCTTAGAATTTTCCTAATTTTTGTGATGGTGATGGAATACTACTGTGCTGTAAGGAATGATGAACTGCAGGATTTCTATCAGAATTGGAGCAGCCTCCAGGAACTAATAAAGAGTGAAATGAGCAGAACCAAGAGAACATTATACATAGAAAGTGAAACATTGTGGAACAATATAATATAATAGACTTTGTTAATAAAAGACAATCCCAAGGGACATATGAGAAAGAATGCTATCCACAATGAGAGAAAGAACTGTGGGAGTAGAAACCCAGAAAAACAAATGACTTATAGTTGGTTTATATGGATATATAATTTGAGGTTCTGGTTTTTAAAAGATTGCTTTATTGTAAAAATGAGTAATATGGAAATTGATATAAATGATTACATTTGTATAACCCAGTGGAGGTGCTTATTGGATCCAGGAGGGGGGAGGGGAAGGAAAGAAAATGAAATATATAAACATGGAAAAATATCTAAAAATTTTTTTAAATTTTAAATTAAAGAATTTTCCTAATTTTGAACCAGTTTTGCATTCCTGGTATAAGTCCTACCTACTAATAATATATGATATTTGTGATATAGTGCTGTAATCTCTGCTCATATTTTATTTAAATTTTTTGTATTGATGTTTATTAGGGAACTTGATATATAATTTTCTTAATCTGTTTTTATACTCCTTGCGTATCTTCCTCTTGCCCTCCTTTATGTATCAAAGGCATATTTGTGACATAGAAGGAATTTGGTTGGACTCCTTTACCTAGTTTTCTAAATTTTATATACTATTAATTGTTCCTTAAATATTTGGCAGAATTCACTTGCAAATATCTAATCCTTAGGCTTTTTATCTTAGGGAGCTCATTTATGGCATGTTCAATTTCTTTTTTCTAAGATAGGATTATTTAAGTATTCTATTTCCTCTTCTGTTAATCAGGACAGTTTATAGTTTTATAAGTGTTCATTCTTTTCACTTAGATTGTCCGTTTTACTGGCATATAATTGAGCAAAAACACTCTTAATAATTGTTGTATTTTCTTCTTCACTGGTGATGAATGCCTGCTTTTATTTTTATACTAGTAATATGTTTTTAAAAATCAGATTAACAAGTGGTTTATTTTAATATTGTAGTTATTTTAATGAAAGCATATCTTTTATTTATTAGTTCAGTGGTCTTTTTAACTTTTAGTTTTACTCATCTTTTCTTTGATTTTCAGGATTTCTATTTTGTTATTTAACTGAGGATTTTTAATTTGTTCTTTTTCTATTTTTTTAATTGCATGCCCATGATCTGCTTTTTCCCTTTTTTAAATCCATATTCACATTTAGACATTAAAATTTTTCCCTAAGTAATGCTTTGGCTACATCCAAAAAATTTTGGTATGTATTCACATTGTTGTCATTCTCTTTAATAAAATGATTGATTGTTTTTGTGATTTATTCTTTGACCCTCTCATTTATTTAATACTTCATTGTTAAGTTTCTTTTTTTTTTAAAACCCTTAACTTCTGTGCATTGGCTCTTAGGTGGAAGAGTGGTAAGGGTGGGCAATGGGGGTTAAGTGACTTGCCCAGGGTCACACATCTGGGAAGTGTCTGAGGCCGGATTTGAAACTAGGACCTCCCATCTCCAAGCCTGACTCTCAATCCACTGAGCTACCAAGCTGCCCCTATTGTTAAGTTTCTATGTGTGTTCTTGTCTTTTATTTGTGATTCCCTGAACTAAGTAGTTTTTTTTTTATTATAGTCTGTAAAGGATGTTTTTGCTGTTTTACCATTTCACATTTGTAATATTTCTGTGCCCTAAAACATGGTACACGACAAGTATTTGTAAAAGTTACACGTAGTACAGTACATTTAATACATATGCTCCTTGATAGTCCCATTGAAAGATGCCATCAATCTTTTAGCTCTGGTTTTCCCAGCATTTTGCTTATTTTCTATATTTTCCCTTTTATTTAACTTCTCTTAGATTTGTCTAAAACTGAGAGGAGAGAAACACTATTATTGTGTTATTTTCTATGTGTTTTTCTAGCTCAATCAATGTTTCTTTGTGGATTTTAATGCTGAGGCATTTGTAGAATATAAGTTTAATACTGATATTTGTTTGTCATATGTTTTTGTTTCTGTTTTATGTAGTTTCTATATGTATACCTTGTAAGTTTTAAATGTTTGTTTTTGCTTTCTCTGATAGTCTGATTACAATTCATGATTTTTTAAGATTCATTTGATTTATATACATTTTTCTGTAGCTCTTCATTTTTATTGTCTACATTTTAAATGCATTTCGGATGAGCAACAGGTTGTAAGATTTGTCTTTTCAGAATTATTATTTTTGCCTTCTTTTCCTTGGTAAACCCACTACTATGTCTCTGATTACTGTCACTTAATTTACTTTAAGGCAATTACTTTTTTTTACCTATTCTCTTCCCCTCGCCCTAAAGCCATCCCCCTACCATTGGCTACCCCTTTCTCTAATTTTGGGATTTTGCTTATTGGTTTTCTTTTCCTTTCTTACTTTTATCTAGTTATTTCATTCTTCCCTTGTTTTTTCTTTCCTCTTAAACAATCAAACAGAATCTTTCTTCTCCTCCCCTTCAAAGTTATTTGTTAGTTTTTAAAATTTTATTTTCTGTGTATTTTTCTAAAAAAATTCTGTTATTATCTTTCATTATTTATCTTTGCTTTCTGTCTATTCTACACTTTTATTCTTTCATTCATGGCTCTTATATTTAGATTTTATTCTCTGTATTTCTCATAGAATTAAAACTTTTGAGATACTGATTTTGGGTTCCTACTTCTAAATAGTTTATTATTGCCACATAAATCTCTCCCCTTAACCTCCTTTTTTCTGTTGTGCCTCACTCTTTGAAATACCTGTAGGAATATTCCTGTGTCAATGTTCAGTTCATTATTGACCTTTGCTTTCCCCTTGATCATGTTTTTCTTGATTGCCTCAATATTTCTTCACTGAGTCTATCTTCTCTCATGTTCTGGGTGTCAGATGTCCCCAGGAGCTGTGTTCCCTTTCATTTAAGTCTGTGTCAAGGGACTTCCAATGGGGACAGAAGAGCTCCAGTTGGATGCCAGGAACTCGGAACTCCCCCCCCCCAGACCTTAGTGGGGTGTCACACGACCCTTCTGCTTCAAACCCCCCCCCAACACACTGGTGTTCTGCCCTTGTTCACACTGTTTCTTAGTTCTTGGTCCCAATAGTATTGAGCAACACTGTGCTGCTAGCAAAGCCTGAGCAAATTTCTACCAAGGCACTAAGACAGTTATGGGCAGGTAGTTGGCACAATGGATAGAATTCTGGCTGAGAGATGAGAAGAATGAGTAGCTTTACAGCTCTGGACAAGTCATTTAACCTGTGGTCTGCCTCAAACCTTCAGTAGCCTTATGACTTTGGAGAAGTCACTTAACCTGTGGTCTGCCTCAGTTTGCTTAACAGTAGAATAGGGATGATAATAGCATTTATTCCTAAAGTTTTGTGATGATCAAATCAGATCATTTTGGAGCACTTAGCACATTGCCTAGCACATAGCAAGTATTTGCTTAATGAATGCTTGTTTCTTTTCTCCTCCTCCCCGTAAAATAAGGGCATTGTGGTCTTGAGGATCTCTAAGATTTCTTTTAGCTCTTAACTAATACTTGAGAAAAGGTACAAAATATTGAGAAAATATGGGTTTGAGAAAAGCAGCTGCTTTTTTAATATAATATAATTTGCCATTTACCAGTTTTAAGAACTAAATAAGGAAAAATGCACCATAAGGAATGGCGGTCAGCTACATAAGAATTTCTACTTTGTTTTTATGTGGGTTAAAGTAAAGATAAGAATTAAAACACCCAAACTAACCCAACAGTAACTGTATCTATTTTCCTATTAACTCCCCACCACAGATTATTCATCATACTCACAAATGATTTCCCAAACTGCTGACTTCCTATTTTTGATATAACTATTTCTTTCACAGACAGTTAGATTACAAAGCCCTCTAAAGACGATCTAGGCCTTCTACTTTGCCTTATAAGATGATGATGAATATACTAAGAGCACTCAGTTAGTGTGTGACTAATAGTAACATTGCCATTCATTTATTTTCAAGTACATTCTGCTCACTGAAAAATCTGTCATGTTGCTTCTTCTCAGAATGCAAAAGGATTTGTAGCAGGGGTAATAACTGATTGTTTTTTAAATAGGTTAGAAATATTTGCCAAAATTTAGGTAGCCAGTATCTTGAGATTTGTTGGCAAGCAAATAAAGAAATCTTAGGATTTGTGTAGGAAATAAAATCCCCTAATAACAGGTAGAAGGAACAAAGAGGCATATTTGTAGATAGTTGAAAAACTAAAGTGATGTTACATATTATGGCCACCTTGTCAAATACAACACTTTTTCATTTAGAGCAGGGATTTTTAACCTTTCTAGTGTCAGGGACTCCTTGGCAATCAGTCTGGTGAAACCTATGGACCCCTTCTCAGAATAATTATTTTAAATGCATACAATAAAATATATATAATCTGAGGAAATAAATTAATATAGTTCTTATATATGTATATATAACTTATATGTGTGTGTATATATATACATATATATGTTCTTTTTTTTTCTAGTTCACAGAATCCAGATTAAGGCCTCCCACTTTAGAGCAAAGAAAATAAAGAAATTTTAATCAAATCAATCACACATCAACCAAAGAATCCTGAAAATTATGATGGAACATATTTCCAATTTTAAGTTCTGTTATACAAGATAGAAAAAAGACACTTAGCATAAAAGAACACTTTCTTGGAGAGATGCTCAATGACTTGCTACATTGTGTTATTCAAAATAACTTTATTGAGAATGTTCCAGACTTAGCTGTATGCCGCTTAAATATTTTGGATTGTATCAACTCAAGCTCTAGCACTATTTCAAACATACTAGGCAGAAAAATGATATTAATTGAATTAATGTTGATTTCTCAGATCTCTAAGGTTTGACTAGATTGTCTTTATACTTTTCTAAAATTTTGAATATCATGTTCTAAATTGTCTGACAGGTTACAGTGAATATGCTGAGTTTTTAAGATAAGTAAAAATGAGCCTACTTTTAGATTTCACTGAGCCAATTCTTCACATCCTTCTACTTGATGGGAAATAATTACTGACATATAGGGAGTTAATAAATATTCAATTCTTCGGGGTCAGTGGTTTTACTCACTGTACCATTATTTTTTAAAGTTTGTTTATCTCTTTAATTAATTTAGAATATTTTTCCATTGTTACATGATTTATATTCTTTCCCTCTCCTCCTCCCACTCCTCTACCATAGCCAACAAGCATTTCCACTGGGTTTAAATGTTTCATTGATCAAAACCTATTTCCATATTATTAATGTTTGCAATAGAGTGATTGTTTAGAGTCTGCATCCCCAGTCATATCCCCATCTAATCATGTGATCAAGCAGTTGTTTTTCTTCTGTTTTTCTATTCCCACAGTTCTTTCTCTGGATGTGGATAGTGTCTTTTCACATAAGTCCCTCAGATTTGTCCTGGATCATTGTGAAATAATGGTCCTAAAAGGGATGGTGTTGATGATGTTACTGAATTACTGAGGTTGATTGGATTCCTCAGTAACCCTCAGTGAAGAAAGCTGGAGAGCTTCCCTCAGTGGACCAGTATGCTTTTCAATCTCCCAGATAGGTTGTTTAAAAAAAAAAAAAAAGGAGAGGGATTTATTTTGAAAACAAAGTATTATGAAGGGAGGATTAAAGAATAGGGGTTCCTTAACTCTAAGCCAGTGGTTCCCAAGCCTTTTTGGCCTACCACCCCCTTTCCAGAAAAAATATTCCTTAGCCCCCTGGAAATTGATTTTTTTAAAAATTTTAATCACAATTAATAGGAAAGATAAATGCACCTGTGGCCATCACCACCCTCCTGGATTGCTGCAGCACCCACCAGGGGGCGGTGGCACCCACTTTTGTAATCACTGCTCTAAGGGGTTCTCACTAGCCACCCATGTTCTAAAATCCCCTCAAGGGGTATCTTCTTTATCTTAATGCTCCCTAGGCCTTAACCTGTCCTTCTAGGTTCCCAAACCTGACTAGCTAACCTGACTCTTATTTAATCCTCCCAGATTGATTTATAGGATGAAGCAGGTTTTCTAGTATCTTCAGGGTGAACCCTTTATGGCTGAGTTCAACTCTAGTTGGGCCAGGCTGGAGTTGGCTTCTAGTTGGCTTCTAGCCTTCACCAACACTGACACTTTTGTTCAGGCTAGCAGGTCACAGATCCTCTGAGTCAACAGGAACACTTTCAGCTTACAGGAACAGTTTGATTTTAAAGCAAGGAAAGGTTTCTCCAGTTAGGAACAACAGAGATTTGGTATCTTCAGCTCCAGGGGACAGGAAGCCAAAACTCTTCAGCTCAAGAGACCAGAAGTCCAAAAGCCAAGAGCAACCATTGGTATTCACTCCTTATCCCCTCTCTGTGTTCCAGAATCCCTTGTCACTTCATTCCTAGCTCACGGCTGCTCTCTTCTTGTAAAAATTCCTCTTACTTATTGCAACCCATTTCTCTTCTTTCCTTCTAACATTTGCCTTGCTGCTAGTAGAGAAGTCTATTACAATAGTTCAATTGTGCCATAGTGTATCTCTCTGTACAATGTTCTCCTGTTCTGCGCCTTTCACTCTGCATCAATTCCTGGAGGTTGTTCCAGTTCACATGGAATTCCTCCAGTATTCTATCACTATCAGATACCACAATTTATTCAGCCATTCCCCAATTGATGGACACCCCCCCTCATTTTCCAATTTTTTGCCACTACAATGAGCACAGTTATAAATATTTTTGTACAAGTTTTTTTTTTTTCCCTTATTATCTCTTTGAGGAACAAACTCGGCAGTGGTATGGTTGGATCAAAGGACAGGCAGTCTTTTATCTTACTTCAATTAATTAATTAATTAATTAATTTGAGATAAGCATCTTTTAAAATTTAATTTTTTTAATTAATAAAAATCTTTTCTCTTCTTTGCACTTTGTGCCCTCACTAGGAAAAAAAAAAGGAAAACAATCTTTTTAAAAGATGCTTAATTGAATAAAACACATTCTTGCTTTGGAAAAAAAAATACATGTCTTGTTCTGTACCCTAAGTTCTTCAACTATCAGGAAGTGAGTAGGATGATTAGTCTTCTGGAATCTTTATTGGACAATAAATTATCAGAGTAAGTTCTTGAGTCTTTGAATATCGTCTTTACAGTATTGTTATTGTATTATTTGTTCTCTTGCTTTGGCTCATTTCACTCTGTACCACTTCATACAGGTTTTTTCTGAAATTGTCATCTTGATCATTTCTTATGCCACAAAATATTCTATTAATTGACATACCACAGTTAGTTTGGTTACTCCCCAGTTGATGAGCATCTCCTTATTTTCCAGTTGTTTGTAACTTTAAATATTGCTGCTGTAAATAATTTTGTGTAAAAGGTGCTTTCCCCCCCCCTTACTTTGCTTGCTTTGGGATACTGGTCTAGTATATATCATCATCTTTCCAGGCACCCAAAGTTGACTCGGAGCCATCTCTTTCTCTCACCACTTCCCTCCTTAGTCAGTCTTCACTTCTCAATCCTACCCTTACAGTAGTTCTCATATTCTTTCCCTTCTTTCCATTTATACAGCCACTAGATTATCTCTCATCTAGACTTTTGCAATAGCCTCCTATTTGGCCTCCTTAAATCAGTCTTCCTTTTATCATCTGTTTTCCACAGAGCTACCAAGATTATCCTCTTAAAGCATGGCTTACTCTCTTGCTCAAAAATCTTCAATGGCTTCCTACTGTCTCTAGGATAAAATATAAACAGTTCCTCCTGGCATTTAAAGCCCTTGTACAATTTATCTCCAGCTAACCTTCCAGACTATATTCCAGCCAAACTGGCTTATTCTATTTGCCAAATACATCATGTATCTCTTTGCACAGGCTATCTATCCCTCATACTTGATCCTGTTCCCTCATCCCATTTGCTTTTTACACTCTTACCATCTTTTAAGGCTGAGCTCGGGTTTATACTCTTATAGCAGGGGCTCTTAAACTTTTTGTTTTGTTTTTGTTTTTTAATTTTTTTTTTATTTTAAACCCTTAACTTCTGTGTATTGACTTATAGGTGGAAGAGTGGTAAGGGTAGGCAATGGGGGTCAAGTGACTTGCCCAGGGTCACACAGCTGGGAAGTGTCTGAGGCCAGATTTGAACCTAGGACCTCCTGTCTCTAGGCCTGGCTCTCAATCCACTGAGCTACCCAGCTGCCCCTCTTAAACTTTTTAACATGGTATGGACTCTTTGGCAATCTGGTAAAAACTCGGAACCCTGTTTAATTGAAGGAGATACTAAATTTTAGATAGAAATTAATGAAAGGAAAGATATACATTTTTTTCTTGTTCAAGCTCATGAAACCCCAGAAGTCCATCTGCAGACCTTAGAAATCTGTAGACCTTGGGTTAAGAACATTTTTTAAAAATAGGAAGCTTTTCCTTACTTCCTCTGCTGTTTACTTACTCTCTTTTCCTCTCCCTCCCTCTTTCCCTTTTTCTCCCTCTCCATCTCCCTTTCCTTCCACTCAAATTATTTTGAATTTACTGATCCTACATTATATAACCTCCAGTAGAAAACATTATAGTAGTACTCCTTGACAGTAGCATCTGCTTTGTTTTTAGCTTTCTATCATGATTGCTTAGGACAGTGACTTACACATACTTATAAATCATTAAACTCCTTTCAAAGTGTCAACCACAACTTATCCACATCCATCCAGTGAGCTGGGGGTTTTCCTCCAGATCAGTGATGATGAACCTTTAGAACTTTTTAGAGTCCTTGTGCCATGCTTCTCCCCCCCCTAGACTGTGTGCTGAACCCCACTGTACTCCGCCCCCTCCCTGCATTACCCCAGACAAGGGAGGGAGAAAAAGAGGGGAGTGGCCTTGGGTGCTCTGTCATAAGCGCTTCCATTGAACTGCTGGGCAAAAGTGGCAGGTGATGAAGGTGCCCATGGAGAGGGTGAGGGGAGTGGCCCGAACACTTGGCTCAAGGAGGGAGTAAGTGCTTCCATTGGGCTGCTGGGCAGAAGAGTGGAGGAGAGGGGGAAGGGAGCCGCTCTGCCCGAGTCCTGCATTTCTAGCAACTAACTTTGGCTATTGATGGCAGGTGACTGACTGCACAAGTGCTCACAGAGAGGTCTCTGCGTGCCATCTTTGGCACTCATGCCATAGGTCCACCATCATGGCTCTAGGTGTTCTACCATGACACATAAGCACTAATGATGATGCTATGATTCACTGTTATCCCTTACTTTTACTCTGACTAGACTATATCCTTTTCTGGGAGGAAATATATCCCCTCTAACCTTTTAAAACATTTTTCTCTAACCTTTTAAACCATTTTTCTTATATAATTCTTTCTAGAACTATAGTGCAGCCTACTTGATCTCATCGCTGCCCTTCTCTGTTGCTCTTTGCGTAATCTATAGCTTTAGTTCTTCATTGATTGAAATTTTGTAAATAAGGACTCTGCCATCATGGCTATAGGGGCACTTGAAAAGATCAATGCTTGAGGTTCCTGAGGAGCCAAGAGACGTTTCCAGAATTGGGGACAGGGACAGATGTGCTAGATATACTCAGTTGATTTTCTCAGGATTGGAGGAGGAGGGAGCACATTAGTTTAAAAAGTGTAAAAAGAAACAGATTCTATTCTAGCTCCTTCTAAACACTGTAATTCCATTTCTGTCTGGGGTCTTCAGAAGTGCTGCTCTAATTTCCCTTTCTTGTTGCCCCCATTTCTCCAGAGATGCTCTTACCTTGGCTGTCTCAGCCATATTGCCTTTTCTTATGTGAGTTAAAATGTAACAAATAAAGGGTTATTGCCAGCTATGTGCTGAATGCCACAAAACACCCTTTAAGACTCCAAACTACTATAACAAATTATAGAGCTAGTCTCCTAGCACACATTCTTAGACCGTAGATGAACGAAGACTAGATGCCATATATATTGTAGAAGCTTCGTAACTAAGTATGTGTTAAATTGAACTCTCTTAGCCTTTTCTTTGTTTTGGATATACTACTAACCTTTTTCCTTAGGAGACTGTAAAAGGGCAGGAACCATTTTTCTTATTTTTCTGATATTCCTCACAGTGACCAATGAAATATCATGGATGTAGAAAGTGCCCAATTAGTACTTGTTGACTGATTAAATGATGAATGTATCTCCCTGTCTTAAATAGCATAGGCAGGGAATAGTAAGTATCCAGGTTGTCTATTCTACTTAGCAGAGTCAAAGAATCTGAATGAAATATACTTTTAGCTGAATTTAATGCAAAGAGAGCAATGTAGATTTTCTTTATTAATGCAAAGAACAGAATATACTTTTGTAACTACTGTTAGTATAAAGCACAAAAGTGACTTGGAATATTTCTTGTCAGAACATCAGATGAAATTTTTTTCAAATAGTTTTTTTTTTTTAATGAGCCCATTTTCTGGACCAAGATTAAGGTGTGAATCCAATTTCTTAACCTGTGTTCAGAGAGTAAGTCCACAAAAAATTATTGAAGATTCCTTTCTAGTGGGATAATGGTTATATCCTCCTTAATTTTGCTTAAATGAAAGAAAAAAAAACACCTTTAAATCTGGCAATTTCCTGTGTTTAATCAGAAATGGGCCCTTTAAGTACAAACTATCACATATACTGTCAGGCAAATGGCCTCCTGAATTCATAGCAATGGCCCAAGTGTTCTTTTTTTTTTTTTTTAAAGACATAAAGTCAGTTATATCATATATGTAATATTAATATCTAGTAACATATATAAGGTGCTCTAAAGCTTATAAAAGCCCTTAATATGTTGTAATTTGGCTTATATGTAACATTTGGTGAGGCAGATAATTCACATATCATTCCTCTTTTGCAAATAAGAATACTGAGGCAGAAGAGTGAAGATATTTGCCCATAATTACAGAGGTAGTAAGCATTAGAAGCTTTCCAACCCCAGAATTGTTTTGATCCAGATCTCTTCCATTTATAATGTGCTGCCTCTCAAAGTAAAACACACTGGAGCAGGTAACAGGGCTATTCTTCATTCAAACTATGTTTGAGAAATAAGTGTAAGGTACAGAAAGTAAGGGAAGAAGAAAGTGCAAATAGAATCTAGAACTCCCTGAAGCACCCTCTTACCCTCAAAATAACCCAATACAACAGTGTTTGCTCCGGTTTCAGAAGCATTATGGTTTCTAATCTGAAAAAGGAGATTTCTAATTTCCTCAGCATGTCTGTCAGGGACAGAAAAGGTTTTTTATTTCAGGCTTTAGTCATCCAAGTAGAGGGGCCTCCTGCAGAGCTGGCTGGCTTGCTGCTTCAGATTTCTTGAAACATAGAAGCTCTCATAAGAGGTTTCTTTATACAACCACACAAACAGCTATGTTTCTCTCAGCAGGGAGCTGCTCTTTTCGCTCCCCTACCAGTTGATAGATATGACTACTACTGCGTTAACAGTCTGGAATACTGGGGGCTACTACTGTGATCATAGTCTGAAGGGATGCCCTGAAAGAACCTCATGCCACCCAAAAGGTAGGGGTACCATAATCTTAGTACCTATAATTCTAGCACACTGATGGGCTGAGAATTATGTCTCATTGACATTAGGATCAAGTCTAGGACAATTAGAAGCATGGACCCCCAAAATCATGAGCAACTCCCTTTCAGAGATTTGTATTTCAGAGCACATTCACACTATTTTATTTAATCTTTATAAATAGAAGGGACAACTAGGGAGCACCAAAGTGCACAGAGAACTGGGCCTCAACTTAGGAAGACATCTTCCTGAGTTTAAATCCAGTTTCAGACACATACTAGCTGTATGGCCTTAAACAAGTCACTTAACCCCGTTGACCTCAGTTTTATCAGTAAAATGAGCCAGAGAAGGAAATTGCAAATCACTCTAGTATCTGTCAAGAAAGTCCCAAATGGGGTTGCTAAGAGTTGGACACAACAGAGCCAACTCAGTAAAGTGGATACAGAGCTAGCCTCCAAGCCAAGAGGACTTGAGTTCAAGTTGTATCTCCTGCATGAGGGTGGTTTATCACTCAACTTCTTAGTATTCTTGAACAGAACTCTCAAACCCAGATAGAAATGGGGCTCGTTAGCTGTATGTAAGGATCCCTGCTGGCACATAGTGACTTAGAAGACTACCCATTATTATCTATTCTTTATTGCATTTTTATTTTGTTATATGTTTTTCAGTCATATTTTATTCTGTTTTGAGCTATACTTGAGAGTTTTGCCATAGGCCTGCGGGCTGCATGTGTGATACCTCTGCCCTAGGCAACTTTTTAAGACTATTAATTGTAGAGAAGTTACCCACCTGGTCAGGAATTTCATCCCTTGGGGAGTCCCTTATATCAGTGAAATCATAGGCCCAGTGTCTCTCCCTGGTAAATATTCCATAAGGAAAAGAGAACAAGTATTACTGCTATTTTGCAGGTGTAAAAGCTAAAACTCAAAAAGGTTAAGGGGATGGCATAATTAGGTGCTGGTAGACCCAGCAGTGATCATCATCATGCCTTTTACTTCTCTCTGTGTAAACTTAAGATATTCTTAATGAATAAAATAAAATTTTAAATGGATATACTCATTTGACCTTTGGCTATATATTTTTAACTGTAAGAAATTGACTAAGTTATGGACCCAAGAATTTTTTTATATAATACTTAAAAGCCCAGATCTTTCACCTCCACATTTTGATCACATGCCATATACCCATCCCTTTAAACTCTCTACAGTAGTGTAGTGGATGGGACACTGGCCTTGGAGTCAGAAAAATCTGGGTTTGATCCTCACCTCAGATACAAGCTAGGGGAGACAAAGTCACTTAACATGGAAATCTCATCTTCTGTAAAGGGAATAGGATTGATGGGTCCTAAAGTTCCTTCCAACTCTAAATCCATGATACTATGATATCAGTTTGGATTATTGGTTCTTTTACAGATGAAGAAGAAATGGAGCTCCAGAGAAGCTGAATAAACACTTTGCTCAAGATAACACAAATAGGAAATAGAAGAGCTGGGATTTTGACCTAGATTTACTGGCTCCACTTTCAGTGCTTTTTCCACTATTCCAAAAATTACTCATCACCAAAATGTTCAGTTATGAGACTGTTAAATGCTCTCTTCTCTTAACAAGTAGCTGTTGCTAGTAATATTTTTCCAAGAATGAAATGATCGTAGTAAAACAAGATGTAAAGGAAAACCATAATGAAGTGCATATTTCACTATAAGAATTCTCCTTATTGGCATTTACTTGGGAAAAGATAAGGAAAAGCAAAATTTTACCCCCAAAGAAGAGAAACACTACTTTTGGTTTGGTTATGGAAACTAAAATCACCCTGTGGTTGCATTTTCTCTTGGCCTGTATATTCTTCAGAAGAGAAGCAGCACCACAGAGTCTCAGATTTGATCAGGGCCTCATAAGCCAAAAGTCTAATTCCTAAATGATTTCCATGGGCCTCATTTTCTTATTTTCCTTATATGTAAAATGATAGGGTTGGACCAAATGCCCTTTAAGGTTCTTTCCAGCTTTAAATATTATGAACCAATGAAGCAATCCTTTCTATAATGATCCTGAAAAGTGGTCATTGAGTCTTAGCTTGAAGACATTGCTTTTTCATTGAAAATGTTAGCTATCTCTCCTAACTTTCTATCATTAGCAAATTTAATATGTCTTTGCCCCTTTATTCATGTAAGATAAAGATGTAAAATAGCTCATGAGCAAAGGCTTAGGGATGACCAGCCAAGTGAAGGGTAGATGCACTATTAATCTTTTCTCTCTAAGAAATTGTAAAAGAAGGTATAATCATAGAGAGCTTTTCTGTCCACCTACCCTCAGCCACCTCTGTTATCACAATACCTTCATCTCTTCTCATTTGACAATCCCCAGTTTTTCCCTCTCACTGCAACTTTTGTACTAGCCAATAAATGGTCACTTTGTTGTTATTCAGTCACTTACAGTTGTGTCCAACTCTTCACGATCCCTTTTGGGGTTTTCTTGGCTACTGGAATGGTTCGCCATTTCCTTCTCCTGCTTATTTTACATATGAGGAAACTGAGGCAAGGAGGGTTGAGTGACTTGCCCAGGGACACAAGGTAATAAGTGTCTGAGTCTAGATTTGAACTTAAGATGATGAGTCCTCCTGACTCTAGACCTGTCCTTCTATCCATTGAGCTACCTCACTGCCCAGCAGTCTCATGGGACATTAATAACCTAACTGAGCCAGGCACCAGCAACACCTGCAGAGATGTTATGAGGAAAACCTGCCTCTCTCCTACAAATGTTCCAACACCTTCTCCTCTGTTAGACTACTTCCTTGCTGCAAGAAGTATTCTTCTCATTTGGTCTCTTATAGGTTCTCTGTGTGTAGTGCTAAGACCCTCTTTCACTTTCTGTAGGAAGGAATGGACTATGATCCACATCATTTATCTTCCTCTCTCCCAAACTTTCCGTTTTCTGGCAAGGCTAGACTACTCTTCCATTCCCTAGGCATGTCATCATTCTTCATTTTAGTTCAATCCATTTATTCAGTTATGTTATAACCTCCACAACCCCTCTTATGTCTATTCTCTTCTGACTGCTCACATAGCCACTATGATCTCCCTGCCTCATCTCTCCTCTCTCCTCTCTCCTCTCTCCTCTCTCTAATAGATACTTCACATGGTCATCAAGGTGATTTTCCTAAAGCATGAGTCTGATCCATGTCCTTTTCCTGTTCAGCAAACTCTTAATGGTTCCCTTTTGGCTGTAGTGTCAAATATAGATCCCTTTTGTCTTTTGAAGCTCTTAAAATTCCCAGCCTGCCTTCCAAGCCTTTGTATACATTCCATTTTTACACTGAATGCCACTATCCTGCCCAACAAGCCTTCTTGAAGTTCCTCCCAACATGATACTGCTCCATTGGAAAAAATACAAATATTCCACTATGAAGAATTTATTTGGAAAGGACTAGTAAGACCAAAAAAAAATTTAAAAACCTTACCCCCTAAAAGACTACACGTGCCAGCATTTTCTTCACAGAAATGTTTGCCTGTTATTTCCTGACAATGTATTTAGGAGAGTTGTCAAACTATCAAATGCTATACAGATATCTTTTTTTCCCCCTTAAATTAAGAGTATCAAATTTACTGAATTCTTCTATGAAGACAAATGACTATCAGTAATTTTTTTCTCTTGAATATTCCCCTCCCCAGCAATCATACTTGATTTTACCTTCAAGGGAAGTGATTTTTTTTTTTTTTTAGTGTGTTGACTTGTTAAAAAAATAAAACCTTCATTTCTTTTTTTTTTTATTTTTTAGAAAAATTTTCCATGGTTACATGATTCATGTTCTTTCTCTCCCTCCCAAATCCCTGACCCACCCACCCATAGTCAACATGCATTTCCACTGCATGTTTTACATGTCATTGATCAAGACTTATTTCTGTATTATTGATAGTTGCACTGGGGCGGTCATTTAGAGTCTACATCCCAAATCGTATTCCCATCATCCCATGCGTTCAAGCAGTTGTTTTTCTTCTGTGTTTCCACTCCCGCAGTTCTTCCTCTGAATGTGGGTAGCGTTCTTTCTCATATATCCCTCAGAATTATCCTGGATCATTGCATTGCTGCTAGTAGAGAAGTCCATTACATTTGATTTTACCACAGTGTATCAGTCTCTGTGTACAATGTTCTCCTAGTTCTGTTCCTTTCACTCTGCATCAATTCCTGGAGGTCATTCCAGTTCACAAGGAATTCCTCCAGTTCTTTATTCCTTTGAGCACAATAGTATTCCATTACCAGCATATACCATAATTTATTCAGCCATTCTTCAATTGAAGGGCATACCCTCGTTTTCCAGTTTTTTGCCACTACAAAGAGTGGCATTTTTTTACAAGTCTTTTTCCCAATGATCTCTTTGGGGTATAAACCCAGCAGTGGTATGGCTGGGTCAAAGGGCAGACAGTCTTTTAAAGCCCTTTGGGCATAGTTTCAAATTGCCATCCAGAATGGTCGGATCAATTCACAACTCTACCAGCAACTTATTAGTGTCCCAATTTTGCCACACCCCCTCCAACATTTAATACTTTCCTTTGCAGTGGTGTTAGCTAATCTGCTAGGTGTGAGGTGGTACCTCATAGTTGTTTTGATTTGCATTTCTCTAATTATAAGAGATTTAGAACACTTTTTCATATGCTTACTGGTAGTTTTGATTTCTTTATCTGAGAATTGCCTATTCATGTCCCTTGCCCATTTATCAATTGGGGAGTGGCTTGATTTTTTTGTACAATTGCTTTAGCTCCTTATATATGAGTAATTAGACCTTTGTCAGAGTCTTTTGTTATAAAGATTTTTTCACAATTTGTTGATTCCCTTCTAATTTTGGTTACATTGATTTTGTTTGTACAAAAACTTTTTAACTTAATGTAATCAAAATTATTTATTTTACATTTTGTAATTTTTTCTAATTCTTGGCTTGGTTTTAAATTCTTTCCTTTCCCAGAGATCTGACAAGTATAGTATTTTGTGTTCACCTAATTTACTTGTAGTTTCCTTCTTTATATTCATGTCATTCACCCATTCTAAATTCATCTTGGTATAGGTTGTGAGATGTTGATCTAGACCCAATCTCTCCCATACTGTTTTACAATTTTCCCAGCAGTTTTTGTCAAATAATGGATTTTTGTCCCAAAAGCTAGCCTCTTTGGATTTGTCATAGACTCTCTTGCTGAGGTCACTTAACCCAAGTCTCTTCCACTGATCATCCCTTCTGTCTCTTAGCCAGTACCATATTGTTTTAATGACCACTGCTTTATAGCATAGTTTAAGATCTGGTATTGCTAGGCCACCTTCCTTCACTTTTTTTTCATTATTTCCCTTGATATTCTTTTTTTTAACATTTATTAATATTCATTTTTAACCTGTTTACATACTTTATGCCCCTGCTTTCCCCTTCACCCCCCGCTCTCCCCCCACCCATGGCCGACGCACATTTCCACTGGTTGTAACATGTGTCCTTGTTCAGGGCCTATTTCCATATTGTTGTTAGTTGCATTGGTGTGGTAGTTTTGAGTCCACATCCCCAATCATGTCCGCCTCAGCCCCTGCATTCAAGCAATTGTTTATCTTCTATGTTTCCTCTCCTGCAGATCTTCCTCTGAATGTGGGTAGCGTCTTTACCATAAATCCCTCAGATTTGTCATTGCATTGTTGCTGATACAGAAGTCTATTACATTCGATTTTACCATAATATATCAGTCTCTGTGTACAATGTTCTTCTGGCTCTGCTCCTTTCACTCTGCATCAGTTCCTGGAGGTCTTTCCAGTTCACCTGGAACTCCTCCAGTTTATTATTCTTTTTAGCACAATAGTATTCCATCACCAGCATATACCACAGTTTGTTCAGCCATTCCCCAATTGAAGGACATACCCTCCCTTTCCAGTTCTTTGCCACTACAAAAAGCGCAGCTATAAATATTTTTGTACAAGTTTGTTTATTTACGATCTCTTTGGGGTACAAACCCAACAATGGTATGGCTGGATCAAAGGGCAGGCATTCTTTTATAGCCCTTTGAGCATAGTTCCAAATTGCCAGCCAGAATGGTTGGATCAGTTCACAGCTCCACCAGCAATGCATTAATGTCCCAATTTTGCCACATCCCCTCCAGCATTCATTACTCTCCCCTTCTTTCATTTTAGCCAATCTGCTAGGTGTGAGGTGATACCTCAGAGTTTCTCTAATTATTAGAGATTTAGAACACTTTCTCATGTGTTTATTGATACTTTTGATTTCTTTACCTGAAAATTGCCTATTCATGTCTCTTGCCCATTTTTCAATTGGGGAATGGCTTGATTTTTTATACAATTGCTTTAACTCCTTGTATATTTGAGTAATTAGACCCCTGTCAGAGTTTTTTGTTATAAAGATTTTTTCCCAAATTATTGTTTCCCTTCTGATTTTGACTACATTATTTTTGTTTGTACAAAAGCTTTTTAGCTTAATATAATCAAAACCATTTCATTTACATTTTGTAATTTTCTCTAACTCTTGCTTGGTTTTAAAATCTTTACTTTCCCAGAGATCTGACAGGTATACTATTTTGTGTTCACTTAACTTATATATAGTTTCCCTCTTTATATTCAGGTCGTTTACCCATTCTGAATTTATCTTGGTGTAGGGTGTGAGATGTTGATCTAAACCTAATCTCTCCCATATTGTTTTCCAAATTTCCCAGCAGTTTTTGTCAAATAGTGGATTCATGTCCCAAAAGTTGGGCTCTTTGGGTTTATCATACACTGTCTTGCTGACGTCATTAACCCCAAGTCTATTCCACTGATCCTCCCTTCTATCTCTTAGCCAGTACCATATTGTTTTGATGACTGCTGCTTTATAGTATAGTTTAATATCTGGTACTGCTAGGCCCCCTTCCTTCACATTTTTTTTCATTATTTCCCTTGATATTCTTGATCTTTTGTTCTTCCAAATGAACTTTGTTATAGTTTTTTCTAATTCAGTAAAAAAGTTTCTTGGTTGATTGATAGGTATGGCACTAAATAAGTAAATTAATTTGGGTAGGATCATCATTTTTTTTTTTTAACCCTTGTACTTCGGTGTATTGTCTCATAGGTGGAAGATTGGTAAGGGTGGGCAATGGGGGTCAAGTGACTTGCCCAGGGTCACACAGCTGGGAAGTGGCTGAGGCCGGGTTTGAACCTAGGACCTCCTGTCTCTAGGCCTGACTCTCACTCCACTGAGCTACCCAGCTGCCCCCCATCATTTTTATTATGTTAGCTGATCCTACCCATGAGCAATGAATGTTTTTCCAATTGTTTAGACGTAGTTTTAATTGCGTGGAAAGTGTTTTTTTTTTTTAACCCTTAACTTCTGTGTATTGGTGTCTAGATGGAAGAGTGGTATGGGTGGGCAATGGGGGTCAAGTGACTTGCCCAGGGTCACACAGCTGGGAAGTGTCTGAGGTCGGATTTGAATCTAGGACCTCCCATCTCTAGGCCTGACTCTCAATCCAATGAGCTACCCAGCTGCCCCATGGAAAGTGTTTTGTAATTGTGTTTATATAATCCCGCTGTATGTCTTGGCAGATAGATTCCTAAGTATTTTATATTGTCTAGGGCTTGATAGGCAAGCTTTTCAAAGAGGGGGCCAAAGGAAAGGAAATGCTCATCTGTCAGTCTGTTTCTAAGATAGCTCTTTCAAAGTTTCATTGTATTGTATCCAATTCATTGTATTCATCAGATTAGGAATAATGTTGCCCAGCCAGAGAGAATATTTCAGGGGCTACATCTAGCCCTCAGGCTGTAGTTTGCCCATCACTGGCCTAGGGTGATTTTAAATGGCATTTCTCTTTCTAATTCTTGCTGCTGAGATGTGTTGGAAATGTATAGAAATGCTGATAATTTATGTGTGTTTATTTTGTATCCTGCTACTTTGCTAAAGTTGTTGATTATTTCCACTAGATTTTTAGTTGATTCTCTAGGATTTTTTAGGTAGACCATCATATTATCTGCAAAGAGTGATAGCTTGGCCTCCTCATTGCCTTCTTCAATTTCTTTTTCTTCTCTAATTGCTACTGCTAGTGTTTCTAGTACAGTGTTAAATAATAGAGGTGATAATGGGCATCCTAGTTTCACTCCTGATCTTATTGGGAATGCTTCTCATTTATTCTCATTGCAGATGATGCTTGTTGATGGTTTAAGATAATATACTGGTTTATTATTTTTAGGAAAGGCCCTTCTATTCCTATAATTCCTAGTATTTTCAGTAGGAATGGCTGTTGTATTTTGTTAGTCTTTTTCAGCATCTATTGAGATAATCACGTGATTTTGTTGGTTTGCTTATTGATATGGTTAATTATGTGAATGGTTTTCCTAATATTGAACCATCTTTACATTCCTGGTATAAATCCCATCTGATCATAATGAATAACCCTGGTGATCACTTGCTGGTGTCTTTTTGCTAGTATTCTATTTAAGATTTTTGCATCCATGTTCATTAAGGAGATTGGTCTGTAGTTTTCTTTCTCTGTTTTTGGTCTACCTGGCTTTAGGATCACTACCATATTAGTGTCATAAAAGGAATTTGGTAGAACTCCTTCCTTATTATGTGAAATAGTTTGTATAGTATTAGGATTAGTTGTTCTTTGAATGTTTGATAGAATTCACTTGTGAATCCATCTGGTCATGGGGATTTTTTCTTAGGGAGTTCTTTGATAGTTTGTTCAATTTCTTTTTTCTGATATGGGATTATTTAAGTATTCAATTTCTTCTGCTGTTAATCTAGGCAATTTATATTTTTGTAAATATTCATCCATATCACCTAGATTGCTATATTTATTGCAATATAATTGGGCAAAATATTTTCAATGGTTGCCTTGATTTCCTCTTCATTAGAGGTGAGGTCTCCCTTTTCATCTTTAATACTGATAATTTGGTTTTCTTTCGTTTTTTCATTAGATTGACTAGTATTTTGTCAATTTTATTTGTTTTTTCAAAGTACCAGCTTCTAGTTTTATTTATTAATTCAATAGTTCTTTACTTTTGATTTTATTAATTTCTCATTTCATTTTTATGATCTTTAATTTAGTTTTCATCTGGGACTTTTTAATTTGTTCATTTTCTAGTTTTTGTATTTGCATGCCCAATTCATTGATCTTTGCCCTCCCTAATTTGTTAATATATGCTCTCAAAAATATGAATTTCACCCTGAGTACTGCTTTGTCTGCATCCCACATAGTTTGGTAGGATGTCTCATCATTCTCTTCTATGAAATTATTAATTGTTTCTATGATTTGTTCTTTAACTGATTTTGGAGAATCATATTCTTTAATTTCCAATTAATTTTTGATTTGCCTATCGATGTGCTTACTAATTATTATTTTTATTGCATTATGATTTGAAAAGGTTGCATTTATTATTCCTGCTCTTTTGTATTTGTTTGCCATGCTTCTATGCCCTTGTACATGGTCAATCTTTGTGAATGTACTGTGGGCTGCTGAAAAGAATGGGTATTCCTTTTTGTCCCTATTTATTTTTCTCCACATATCTGTTAACTCTAATTTTTCTAGGATTTCTTTCACCTCTCTTATCTCTTTTTTATTTATTTTTTGGTTTGATTTATCTAGATCTAATAGGGGAAGGTTCAGGTTTCCCACTAGTATTGTTTTACTATGTATTTCGTCCTTGAGCTCCACTAGCTTCTCCTTTAGAAATTTGGATGCTATACCATTTGGTGCATACATGGTGAATAATGATTTTTCTTCATTGTCTGTATTGCCATTTATCAGAATATAATTACCTTCCCTATGTCTTTTAACCAGATCTTTTTTTTACTTTGGCTTTGTCAGATATCATGATTACAACTTCTGCCTTCTTTTTCTCAGTTGAAGCCCAATAGATTTTGCTCCAGCCTTTTATTTTTACCCTATGTATGTCTGCCTGCCTCATGTGTGTCTCTTGTAGACCACATATGGTAGGATTTTGGTTTCTAATCCACTCTGCTATTTGCTTCCGTTTTATGGGTGAGTTCATCCCATTCACATTCAGAGTTATGATTATCAACTGTGTATTCCCCAACATTTTGATTCTCTCTCCTTTTCCTGCCTTTTCTTCTTTCATTATTACCTTTTACACCAGTGTTTTGTTTTTAATCAGTCCCCCTAGTTCTCTCTCTTATTTTACTTCCCTTTCTTCTCCCTCTCTTCTTATTCTCCTCTTATTTTTTTTATGGTCTTTTAAAGCTACCCCACACACTCTCCCTCCCTAGTATTGCTTCCCTACCCACCAGTCCGTTTTTTACCCT
Organism: Gracilinanus agilis; assembly: GCF_016433145.1. Classification (NCBI taxonomy): domain Eukaryota; kingdom Metazoa; phylum Chordata; class Mammalia; order Didelphimorphia; family Didelphidae; genus Gracilinanus; species Gracilinanus agilis. The sequence goes on along the minus strand of NC_058131.1, from coordinate 669,715,689 downwards.
TCTGTTTCTCTATAGGGCACAGATCAATTCTCTGCCCCAATGGATCTGATTGTTTTTCCCTCCTTGTGTTAATTTCAATGCACATAAGAATAAAGTATTGCCTGTCTCCAACCTCTTAACCCTTCTAGTGTATTGGTCTTCTCTTCTGCTTCCACCATGTTATTCTTTATGGAATATAAATTTAGTCCATTTTGTCTCTTTTCCCATTTCTCATAATATTATCCTCTTTTTTTACCTCTAGTTTTATGTATATTTGTACAGATATATATATGTGTGTGTGTGTGTGTGTGTATATATCTAAATCTATCTATCTATCTATATACATGGATATGTATATAGATAGATAGATAGATATCTTGACATTTTATCCTATACAGTTTGTCACTATTCCCTCTATGTATACTTCTTCTAGTTACCCTGATGATAATAACAATTTTTAAGAGTTACCAATATCATCTTTTCTTATAGGGATACAAATCATTTGTACTTCTTGGGTTCCTTAAAAAAAATTTTTTTTGTTTTCTGTTTTCTTTCCCCTCTTAATTACCTTTTGGTGATTCTCTTGAGTTCTGTGTTTGGACATCAATTTTTCTGTTTATGTCCAGTTTTTTCTTTATGAATGCTTGGAAGTCTTCAGTTTTATTAAATGACCATACTTTTATCCTGCATAAATATAGTCAGTTTTGCTGGGTAGTTGATTCTTGGTTGTTTCATCCCTGGCTTTTTGGTCATCCTTCTCCTTCTGGCCTGATTTTCTTTGTAGGTCATCTTTTACCTTCTTTGCCTCATTTTCAAGGTGGACAATTTTGGCTTTCAAGACACTATTTTCTCGTTTTAGTTTATGTATTTCCTTTTTCTAGTTGTCTTCAGCCTCTGTTGATTGTTTATTGAGTTTTTCAGTTAATTCAGTTTTTTGTTGTTTTTTTTTGTGGTCAGAACTGTGTCTTAGGAAAATTATTTTTTTTTACATTTATTAATATTCATTTTTAACATGGTTACATGATTCATGCTCCTACTTTCCCCTTCAACCCCTGCACTCCCTCCACCCATGGCCGATGCACATTTCCACTGGTTTTGTCATGTGTCCTTGATCAAGACCAATTTCCAAATTGTTGGTGGTTGCATTGGTGTGGTAATTTCGAGTCCACATCCCCAATCATGTCCACCCCGACCCATATGTTCAAGCAGTTGCTTTTCTTATATGTTTCCTCTCCTGCAGTCCCTCCTCTGAATGTGGGCAGCATCTTTACCATAAATCCCTCAGAATTGTCCTGGGTCATTGCATTGCTGCTGGTTCAGAGGTCCATTACATTCGATTTTACCACAGAATGTCAGTCTCTGTGTATAGAGTTCTTCTGGCTCTGCTCCTTTCGCTCTGCATCAGTTCCCGGAGGTCTCTCCAGTTCGCCTGGAACTTCTCCAGTTTATTATTCCTTTTAGCACAATAGTATTCCATCACCCGCATATACCACAGTTTGTTCAGCCAT
>NC_058131.1:669563566-669709207 GCF_016433145.1 Gracilinanus agilis | reverse complement strand
TTATCCCTTCTAACTTTCTCAGAAGGGTTAAATAAGAGTTTTATTTCCCAATGGATAGTTTAACTACTCTTCCCTCTCCGGGTTGATTACACTAAGAGTAAGGTTTGATTATTACCTCTTAATGCTCTCTTCCTCTCCTTCTTATAATAGTATTTGTCCCCTCTCCCTTCCATGCCCTCTTTGTGTGTAATAGAATATTCTATTTTCTTATTCACTCAAGTTTCTCTTGGTATCCCCTGCTATTTACCCCCTCTTTCCCATCCCCCACGCCATCTTAGATTATTTAGTGTTCCACCCTCACCCTGTAAATTATTCTTCTGATTACTATAATAGTGAATATTATAATAGTGAATAGAGTTCACTACAGAGAATTAAACATAACATTTCTCTACATAGGAATACAGATAATTAGATCTCACTGAGGCCCTTAAAAAGGCAAATTTAAAAATTATAAGTTTTCTTTCTTTTCCCTCTGTAACTTATTTACCTTTTCAGGTTTCTCTCGATTTTTGTGGTTCGATATCAAACTTTCCATTCAGCCCTGGTCTTTTCTGTGCAAATACCTGGAATTCTTCAATTTTGTTGAATGCCCATACTTTCCCCTGGAAATATATAGTCAGTTTTGATGGGTAGTTGATCCGTGGTTGCAGGCCCAGCTCTCTTGCCTTTCTGAATATTGTATTCCAAGCCTTACGGTCTTTTAGTGTGGAGGCTGCCAGATCCTGTGTGATCCTGATTGGTGCTCCTTGATATTTGAATTGTCTCTTTCTGGCTTCTTGTAAGATTTTTTCTTTTGCTTGAAAGCTTTTGAATTTGGCAATAATATTTCTAACCGATTTCTTCTCTGGGTAGAATATGGTGGGTGTTCTATGAATCCTTTCGATGTCTATATTGCCCTCTTGTTGTAGGACTTCAGGGCAATTTTGCTGAATAATTTCTTTAGTACGGAGTCCAGGTTTTTATTAATTTCTGGTTTTTCTGGAAGACCAATTATTCTCAAATTGTCTCTTCTAGACCGGTTTTCTTGGTCTGTCACTCTCTCATTGAGATATTTCATGTTTCCTTCTATTTTTTCAGTCTTTTGACTTTGTTTTATTTGTTCTTGTTGTCTTGAGAGATCATTAGCTTCTAATTGCTCGAATCTAGCCTTTAGGGACTGGTTATCGGCTATAATCTTTTGGTATTCCTTTTCAATCTTGTCATTTCTGGTGTTCAATTTGCTTATCAGTTCATTTGATTTCTGAGCCTCACTTTCCAATTGCAAGATTCTACCTTTTAAACTGTTATTTTCTTGCCAGATCTCTTCCATTTTCCTCAGAATCTCAGTTTTGAACTCTTCTATAGCTTGTGAGGAGTTTTCCTTATTTGAGGAGGGTCCAGATGCTTATTTGTTCTCCTCCTGTTTGCTCGGTTGTCTGGATTTTCTCTGTGTAAAAGCTGTCGAGTGTTAAAGACTTCTTCTTTTTGTTATTATTCTTTCTCTTCTGAACTTCCTGATGCTGAGTAGCCATCATTAGCCCAGCAGCTTCTCAGCTTTATCCTCGCGCTCAGTGTCTGTTCGCGATCTATTGGCTCCTGAGGTCTGAGTTCTGGTTTTTTCCAAGGTCAAGCCCCCTGGTGGGCCCTCTTGCTTGATCCTCTGCTGGAGGTTTCTTTACAAGTCTCAGGGCGCTGCTTCCACAGTTGTATACCCTTCTGCACTGGTTCCCCACTTAGGCTTTAGTTCCTGGCTGTGTCTGCCTCCACCCACTCCTCTGCTCAGCCGGCACTCTGCGCCCAGCGTCCTGCTCCGGCGCGCGCGCTCAAATTTCGCGTGCTTTTTTTGACTTAATGGGGTCCTAAGTCTAGCTGCTCTCAGGAACAGGTCCCGGAGCTGCTGATGACTCGATGGGTGCCCCAAACTTGCCCTATTTCTTTTTAGCTGGGTTCAGAGCTATAGATGAGTGTGGGGGGGTGGGGGTGGGGCGGTTGCTCAGCCCGCGATTGAGTGAGAGCCCTTTATAGCCTGGAAATGTCTCGATTCCACGTACCTTCCACGCTGTGGGGTTCCTCCGTTCGTCTGGACTTGTTTTTATGTCCCCTTGTGGGGTTCCTCCGTTTGTCTGGACTTGTTTTTATGTCCCCTTGAGGAGTTTTGTATGTTTCGGTCAGGAGAGGTTAAGAGCTGCTTCTTACTTTGCCGCCATCTTAACCCGGAAGCCAGTTAATTCAGTTTTGAGTTCTTCCAAAGCTTGTGCCCACAAAGCCTGTGCCCAATTTGCTGGAGTTTCTGTGTTTTTCTTGGTGTTACCTGGTCCTCCTTTGATCCGTTTGCTCTTTGTTCATTTCCTGGATAGAAGCTGTGGATTGTAATCTCTTTTTTCTTTTTCTGTTGTTTACTCATGTTTTATCCTTCTTTCCCCTCTGTCATTGATTGTAATTTTGGTCCTCTGATTATTTGCTGGATACATAAGTTTGGGCTATTCAGTCCTGGAAGGGCTTCTTCTCTGCTCTGTTGACTCACTAGATTAGTGAGCTCTGATGCCAGATCTTCCCCAGCTGGTAGTAAAAGCTAAAGATGTGATTTCTTGTTGGGGCTTCCCTGTCCTCTGAAGACTTCTCATCTGCTCTATTGATAAGATTAAGCAAGGGTGAAGTGCAAGATGGAGTGTTTGGCTGCCCTTTCTGTGCTTCTCCTCCAGCTGTTTCCCTGTTGTCTGTGATCAAAGCCTTGAGTCTGGCACAGCTGTGCCAATGAGGCACTCTCTCTGGACTAGCGCCCTTGCCCTCCCAGAGATTCCAGGATCTGTTGGAGACTTAGCAGATTAGGTGTGGGAAGAGACATGGGATCTTCCTTTTTCCTTTCTCCTCAAGCCCAACATTTCAAGAATTCAGGCTTCACACCCTTCACCCCTCACCCGCATACCTTTTAAGTTGGGTTTCAAGCAGGAGGATCCCCCAGCTCTGTTCTGTTGTCTGATTTGGTTTTCTGTCCCCTCAAATTGCTTTGTCCTTGATCGGAGTTAAAGGGTTTACAGAGGTCTGGAGCCTTGCTGCTTCTAAGCCACCATCTTCCCAGAATTCCAAAACCTTCATTTCTTGTTACCTTCCACCCCCTCAAACAAAGTCTAACAAAGAATATAAAAACTCAAAGAAGAAAAAGCACTTCAGAAAACTTAACCAGAACATTAGTCAGGCCCAACAGGTGGGAAGGTATGGCATTCTCCTATCTCTTCTTCAGGGCCAAACTTAGTCAATCTAAATCAAAGGTTTTGATTTAGTTCTTTTCTTTCCATTTATATTGTTGTAGTCACTGCATGTATTGTTTTTCTTTTTTCTATTTACTTTGTAACAGTCAGAGCATTCTTCCGGTGACTTTCTGTGTTCTTCATATTCATTTCTTATAGTAACATTCTGTCATATTCACAGAAGATAATCTGTTTAGCCAATCCTCAGTTGTTGAGTAACTACTTTGTTTCTAGATCTTTGCTTTTGGTTGTACCAAAAAAAAAATCTTTCAACAAATATTTGGACATATATTAGACCTTTCTTAATCTCTTTGGGATACATACCTCGTCAAAGAGTATAAACATTTAGTCACTATCTTAGTATAATTCTAGATTGTTTTCTGTTATTATTGGTTCATCACAAATCCAGCAGCAGCATCTTATTACTTAATAAAAAAAATGTATTAAATGCTTATTATATGATAGGCCCTATACTAGTTGCTGGGAATACATTATAAAAACTGAAATCACCCTGTTCTCAAGAAGTTTACATTATAATGGAATAGACAGCAAGTACATATATAACTATGCAGAAAAAATATAAAGAGAATAAATACAAAGAAATTAAATACCTTGGGAGGACTGTCACTGGTAGTTGGGGCAGGCATCAGGAAAGACTTCTCATATAAGATGGTGTTGAAGTTGTGCAGGTGAGGAGACAGTGCATTCCAGGCAGAGGGTCAGCCATTGCAAAGACACACAGATGGGAAATGGAGTGGAAGAAACCAAAAGAAGGCTGGTTTGGCTGGGTCATAGCATGCAGAAAGGACAAGAACATATGAAGCTAGAAGGGCTTTATTAGCTAAACAAAGGAATTTGTAAATTACTTTATCCTAGAGGCAGTAGGAAGCCAATGGAATTTGAGTAAAAAGAATGACATGATCTGAATCAAGCTTAAGGATAGTCTCTTGAACATCAGGCTCAAGGCCAAAAGAGAGTAAAAATTGGAAGGGAAATCAATTAATTAGGAGGCTTTTGCAATAAGCTAGAGCAGTTACTAACAAAAATTTTTGGCTGCGTGAGTAAAGGGAGGTAGGATACAGAAGATGTGTAATTCCAAACAGCAAGCTTTCTCTATTATTATTCCTATATCTTTGCAACCCCTCCAACATTTACTATCCTATCTTTTATCATCTTTCCTAATTTGCTAAATATAAGGTAAAACCTCAGGTTTTTTTTTTTAATTAGTGATTTGGAACTCTCTCTTATGGTAGTTAATAGTTTGTCATTCCTCTTGAGAAATGCTTTTTCATATCCTTTGACCACTCATCGCCTAGGGAGTAACTTTTAGCACTATCTGTCTCTGTTAATTCCCTCATAGTATGGCCAAACAAAACTGACTTTTTAACAATAAATGATAAAGTAACTGCTTTTTGAAAGAACTATGCTATGGAAAAGACATTTTGAAAACAGATGTTTAGATATATTTATGGGGGCAGGTAGGTAGCTTAGTGGATTGAGAGCCAGATCTAGAGTCAGGAGATCCTAGGTTCAGATCTGGCCTCAGATACTTCTTAGCATTTTGGCCCATGGCAAGTCACTTGACCCCCATCCCACTCTTATGACTTGTGGAACCAGTATATAGTATTCATTCTAAGATGGAAGGTAAATGTTAAAAAAAAAAAAAAAAGAAATTTTTATACCATTACTTGATTTTTATTGCCCCCAACGATGTAAGAATATCACCTTTAAACACTTTCAAATATGCATATTCTTAAAATAAGATTGTTAAAGAATTTTCTAAGATGTATAGAAATCTACCAAATTAAGATTTCTGTGCATTTTGAATACATCTGTCCAAATTTTTAAAATGTAACAATTTTGGATATTAGAAATAGGATAGAAAATTTACTCCCAGAATTTCAACAAAAACCTTTGCAAACTGGCTTTTAGATTGTAAAATTAGTAATATGACGTAGTATGCATAGCCAATAATAAATACCCTTTATTCTTGTGGAACTTTTTATGTGAGGTATCTATTTTCATTTATAGAAGCCATTAAAACCAAATATGAAAATCAAGTGAACTTGCATCCAACCATAATGAAAAACTATTTAAAATATGCTAAGACTAATTAATAAGTTGGATACAAGTTCAATTAAATTTTTTTTTTTTACTGTTAAGGGTATGTGATTTCAAAAGTTAGGAGACAAGTGTGCTAGGCTTCTCAGTTACGCAAAACTTATAATAGAAACTATCAGCAGAATTCTAATCATGAAAAAGGAAATGAAGTTATGTTGGCATAACTCATTCTTGAAGCTAAGTTGGTTCTTTGTGACTGTTGCTCTCTTCTATTTGTCAATAAATCATCCTTTTAATAAGATGTTTTGAAATTTTGCCAGGTTTTTGGATTGCATTCTGTTTTCTTTTTTTGAAAATAAGAACAATTGTCATTCTCTAGTCCCAAAGAATTGCTCCTGTTCCCCAAGATCTGTAAAGGACATAATTCTATATTTGTTGCAGGGAGAACCCGAATTCAAATACTGCTTCAGACACTGTGTGGCTTTGGGCAAGTTACTTATCCTTTCTATGTCTAAATTACTTCATCAGTAAAAAGGGGATTAAAAACAACATTAGCCTTACAGGATTGTTTTGAGGATCAAATGAGATAATTAGCTATTTTTGTCCTGTTCATTCTATTCAAAAGATCATCTCCTTTGCAGAGAAAGAAGAAACCAAGTATGAAATTTAAAAATTTCAGCTAGTCTTTCCCATTTTAAAATTTTCCTCTTTAACACAATATAACTCAAAACAAAACAAAAACCCCTTCTTACTTGCTACTTATTTTGAGCTTTATTACTCCTTGAACTTTCATTTGATAAAAAGAAAGTGACTTGAAGACTCAATAAATATAAAGTTGAAGGGAAAGATTTCAGTAAATTGACATTTCATTATGTGATTTCATTTCAGAAAAGTAAGAAGTATTTAACTGGCCTACTGAGGGAAAGAATGAATTATACTAACTGAGAAATGTAAAATTTAAACTTAAAAGAGACTATAATATCAGTGTTGGCAAGTCAATTCAATAAATGTCTAATGAAATTGAATTTTTAGTCTTTGGCAAACTGAGAACTATTTAATCTTCATAGCATTGATCAAGTCACAGAACATAATTTTTGAAAGTTAGTCAATCTGGTAATGAAAGTTTAAGTTGTAAAGATCAGTGCTAGCTCTACTGCAGAAAAATTATTATAGGATTATTACATTGACTTGTGATGTGAAATAGTAGTCTTCTTAGAAAGCAATGTGTAATTAATTATACAATGAGATATATAAAGCTTCTTTTATCCTTTGAACAAGTGACACCATTACTAGGATAGTTTCCTATATATGTGACTATCAGGAAAAATTTTTTTCTGTAATATATACACCCGGAAGTACTTTTCACAATAAAACTAGGAATAACCTATCTGTACTTATTGAATAGTTTACCAAAAAGCCCAACCATACTATACCCACTTACTCAAGAACTTGATCAGTTAATTACAAAGTCTACTTATCCCATAATGATGTTTTTTAGTCATCCATTTTCTTGGAATTTCTACCCAAAGCATGCTTTCATTTCAGCCCTACCCCTCCCATTCAGGTTTATAAGAATATATCTTTCTATTAACTTCTGACCCAATTGGCTCCTAAACTAGAGAAATAAGTTGTTATTTGGAAATTGACAATTCATGAAATGTATAAAAAGTTTCAGAAGAGTGTGACTAAACAGTCTGAAGATTTTTAAACTCTGTATTCTGAAAAGTGAATGGAGAAAAATGAATAATATAGCAGAAACAAGAATCAAACCCAACAACAACATTACTATTTCATTTGATGAGTAAGATATTCTGTTGTCTTCAGGAGTCTTTTACATATACACTTTAATTATTTTCCTCTGCATTCCCATTGTGCTCCTGTCCTCCATTCTATCATAATTGATTTCAGAGACCTTGAATTAGCCTATCTTTGACTATATCAGTTTACTCTATTATTTTCTCACCATGTTTTTTTTTCATTTTTATTTTTATTTTGAATATTTTCCCATATTTACATGTTTCATGTTCTTTTCCTCTCCCCAAACCTCCCTAACTCCCCTTAGCTGAAGCACAATTCCCCTGGGTTTTACATGTATCATTGATTAAGCCCTAATTCCATATTATTAATATTATTGTTCTTTCATCAGAGCAAATAAATCCTCATTTGTTTCTTTCTTTGAGCCAAAAAGTAATTGCATTTTCTTTTTAAGAGCCCAGATCCTTTGAATGGCAGTTATAAACATGGCTACTAATGCTGGTAGATATGATAGGGCTAGAGTTATCATTTAGTGTCTTCATCCCCAATAATATCCCCATTGGCCCATGTGTTCAAGCAGTTGTTTTTCCTCTGTGTTTCTCCTCCCACAGTTCTTCCTCTGAATGTGGCTAGTTTTCATTCTTATAAGTCCCTCAGTCTTGCTCTGGATTCTTGCATTGCTGCTAGTAGAGAAGTTTGTTATGTTTGATTGTACCACAGTATATCAGCCTCTGTGTATAATGTTTTCCTGGTTTCTGCTCCTTTCACTCTGCATCAATTCCTGGAGGTCATTCCAGTTCACATGGAATTCCTCCAGTTCTTTATTCCTTTGCGCACAATAGTATTCCATCACCAACAGACACCACAATTTGTTCACCCATTCCCCAATCGAAGGACATTCTCTCATTTTCCAATTTTTTGCCACCACAAAGAGAGCAGCTATAAATATTTTTGTACATGTCTTTTTCCTTACTATCTCTTTGGGGTATAAACCAAGCAGTGCTATGGCTGGATCAAAAGGCAGATAGTCTTTTAAAACCCTTTGGGCATAGTTCCAAATTGCCATACAGAATGGTTGGATCAATTCACAACTCGATCAACAATGCATTAATGTCCCAATTTTGCCATAATCCCCTCCAACATTCATTACTCTCCCCTGCTGTCATTTTAGCCAATCTGCTAGGTGTGAGGTGATACCTCAGAGTTGTTTTGATTTGCATTTCTCTAACTATTAGAGATTTAGAACACTTTCTCCTATGCTTATTGGTAATTTTGATTTCTTTATCTGAGAATTGCCTATTCACGTCCCTTGCCCATTTATTGATTGGGAGATGGCTTGATTTTTTTGTACAATTGATTTAGCTCCTTCTATATTTGAGTAATTAGACCTTTGAGTCTTTTGTTAAAAAGATTTTTTCCCAATTTGTTGCTTCCCTTCTAATTTTGGTAGCATTGATTTTGTCTGTACAAAACCTTTTTAGTTTAATGTAGTCAAAATTATTTATTTTACATTTTGCAATTTTTTTCTAGCTCTTGCTTGGTTTTAAAATCTTCCCTTCCCACCCCACCATGGTTTTTGATATTGCCAAAATTTCTTTTGATATCTTCTTTTCCCACTTTCATCTCTGTGACTATCATCATTCTTAATAACCAAACTAGTTTCCCATGGCTCACATAAAATTGCCTTCCTTTTCTCATTCATAAATCATATCTAATCTTGCCTCTTTCTTAACTATTTTTAATAACTACCAAAATTTTAACTAAAAAGTACATAAAATTATGTGTAAAACCACAAAATCCACATTGTTTATAATTTAACAATATGTTAATTATGTTAATTATATATGTATACTAATGTAAACATCTTCTGCTTTTGAGTTCTCTTTGGATTTGTTTTAATTGGATACTTTTTTCTCTTAGTTTGTGGCTGTTGTTTTTTTAATGTAATCATAGTATCTACTCTTTCCCCCTCTTTCTTTCTTTCTACTGTTTCCCTCCTCAGGTGTCCAATTTCCTTTGACTAATAACTCTCCTATTTACGCCACTCCCCCAAAATCCACCCTTATGCTCTCCCTTTGCCCTCCTAGTTCCAAGTTGGTCCACCTTTCCACAGGTCCCTCCTTTGTCCCTTCCCTCTTACCTTTTATCTCTTCTTCTCTTATCCACTTTTCTAAAAGTCCCATCCTTATTGCCATAACCATGCCCTTCTATTTCTTGATATGAGTTCAGTTCTCAAAATCCCTCCCATCTTATCCTAAAAGTTTCTTTATATCTCCTCACCTTACCCCTCTACCTCTTGATACGTACTTCTCTCCCCTGTCCTCTTTTATCCCATTTCCTTTCCCTCTTGTTTCTCTGTACAGTAAGATTTTTACCCTTCTATTTAAGTATGTTGTTCTCTCTTTATCCCAGATCTGATGAGAGTGAGGTTCTAGTACTACTAGCCTCCCACCCTCCTTCTTCTCTTCTCTGTGGCAGTTCCTCCACTCATCCCTCCTTTATATGAGATAGCTCTTCCATCCTACCTCCTCCTGATCTGTTTCTCTGCCATTTCAGTTCATTCCATTCCATTCCATTCATTTTGACCTCGAGTCTTCCATCCATACACTTCCATACACACCTCTTAAAAATACCCAGGCTATAATAATGCCATTCCCAAGGGCCACAGATGACATTTTCTCATATAGGAATCAACACAATTTGACCTATAGATAAAATTTTCTACCAAGTTCTTGGTTTTTCTCCAGGAAGAGTTGAAACTCCTTTAATTTGTTGAACGTCCATTTTTACCTTTCATAATTATGCTAATCTCTGCGGGATGTTATTCTTGGTTGTAAGCTCAGTTCTTTTGCTCTACAAAATGCTGTTCCATGTCATGCATTCTTTTAATATTGTGGTTGCTAAATCTTGTGTTATTTTGACTGAAGCTCCACAATATTTAAATTGTTTTCCCCCCTTCTTTCTTATAATATTTTCTCCTTAACTTGGGAGTTTTGGAACTTAGCAATGATGTTCCCATGCTTTTTCATCTTTGGGTCTCTTTGAGAAGATTCTTTCAATTTCTATTTTACCCTCTGATTCTAGAATTTCTGGTTAGTTTTCTCTAATGATTTCGAGTATGGTGTCTAAATACTTTTTTTTACTATAACATTCCAGGAATCCAACTATTTTATTGTCTCTCCTTGATCTATTTTCCAGGTCAGTCATTTTTTGTGATGAGGTTTCATATTCTCTTATTATTTCATTCTTTTGATTTTGCTCTATTATTTCTTGTTGTCTTAGGAAATCATTAGGTTCCCCCAGTCCAGATCTAGTTCTTAATACATTATTTTCTTCTATGAGTTTCTGGATTTTCTTTTCCATTTGGGAGATTGTTCTTTCATAATTTTCTTGATTTTCTTGCATTGACTTTATTTTTTTCTAATTTTTCTTCAAATTCTCTCATTTGACTTTAGAGGACTTTTAAAAAAGCTTTTTTTTTTGAGCTTGTAGCTATTTACTTTATTTCTTTGCTGTTGAAGTAGATGTTTTGACTTCACTATCCTCTGAGTTCGAGGCGACTTCTTCTCTGTTTCTTTTTCACTAACAGTGAAGCTTGAGCTCCTGTCCTCAGGGCCAAGAGTCCACAGACTCATAGTGTCTACTCATTTAATCCCCAACTATGGGCATATGGTTGGGGATGGTGGTGAGGGGACTGTCTATAGAGCCAAGGCTGCAGAAGACACAACTCCTCCCAGCTGTAGTGGGATGAGCCAGGGAAATCATAGGTCTTCCTCTCTAATTTTCTCAGACTGTTCAGCTTCACTCCAGACTCCTGTCTGTTTTTGCAACTTTTAGCTTTGATTTTGTGGAGTTACTTTTGGTTGTTTGTAGGAGGTATTAGGAGGGCAAGAAAGCTTCAGGCCCTACTCACCTTCCCACAATTGCTTAATCTAGTTTGAGGCTGCATCATTATCCAGAAAGGAAGATATTTATTTCAGATTATTTGAACAGTCAGATCATCACTCAGAACCAATAAATGATCAGATCCTACTATCTACATGAAATACAATTAAATAGTCAGGATACTCATACATCCCCAAACCCCTAAATAAAATTCCTAACTTCATAATTAGATGAAAAAATTTTAAAAAGAGAGTATTGTCCACCTTGTCCTGAGAATATTATAAGATCACATAAGGATAATTTCATGAGAATGAATTTCAGTAATTTGGCCTTTTGCATACTGAAGACCAAGACACATTGATGATGGGGAGCATTATTATGCTCTCTTGAAACAATGATACATGACTTTGGAAAGTTCATTTTGGGGATGGGATAATCCTTACTTTTGAATTTTATTTTTTTAATTTGGATAAACTGACTTTTTTTAGTCATTTAATTTTTTAATAGACTTTTAATATGAGAAAACCCTCTTACGAATCAGCTAAGAATACCAAGTAATGTCAATGAACATTAAATATAACCCTTTCATTTTACAGAATAGGAATCTAAGGGATAGAGAAGGTAAATGGCTTTGCCCAGGTCACATACTTATATAGTTAACAATCATCTATCAAGCAAGTATTTACTGTGTGTCCATCACTGTACCAAGTACTGAGAATACAAGGAAAGGCAGAAACCTTCCTTCCTTTTGAGAAGCTCACTTTCCAGTAGGAAAGAGAATGTGAGAACAACGTGTGAACACAAGGTACACCCCCTTCAGATGACAGATTACTTTCATGGGAAAGGGAGAAGAGCACTACTTTGGTTTTGTACATCCTGCTCTTCACCAATCTATCTTTAAAATAATTAGATCAAGAGGATTTCTATATGAACTGGAAAGGCCTCCAAGAACTGATGTAGAGTGAAATGAGCAGAACCAAAAGAACATTGTACACTGAAAGTGAAACATTGTGGAACTATCTAGTGCAATGGACTTTACTACTTGTAGCAATACAGTAATCCATGATATTCCTAAAGGATTTAAGAGAAGGAATGCTATCTACAGAGAGACAGAGACAGAGACAGAGACAGACAGAGACAGAGAGAGACAGAGAGGGACAGAGAGAGACAGAGAGAGACAGAGAGAGAGAATGAACTATGGGAGTAGAAACACAAAAGAAAACCTAAGATTTATGACTTATTACTTGTTTATATGGATATACGATTTAGAATTTTGGCTCTATGATAAAAATGAATAATGTGGAAATAGGTATCAAGTGATAACATTCATACAACCCAGGGGAATTGTTTATTGGCTCTGAGAGGGGAGAGGAAAGAGAGGAGGGAAAGAAAATGAGTCATGTAATCATAGAAAAATATTTTTAAAAGTAAAGTTTAAATAAAAAAATAAATTATTATGTTTATTTTCCCAGATTATGTCAAATGCAATTTTTACTATTTTTTTTCTGACTTTTTGTTTTCTGACATTTTGTAACCCATGTTCTCACCCTCCCTCCTGCCCCACCTATTCTCCCCAAGAAGGCAGGTAATATGATATGAATTATTCATATATTATCACACAGTACATATTTCTATGTTTGTCATGTTGTGAAACAAGGCATATATTGCTTACACTAGAGAAAAATTCATGAAAGAAATAAAGTGAAAATTGTTTGCTTCAAAAAATAATTAGATTAATATCTACCTTTAGGAAGTTTGATTTCTACTTATCATCCCTTGGGCCCTCACTGCAGCTATGCGATGTCTAATTGATTTACCATCACTTTGACCGGGAGGCTTTTTTAAACCTTGTCTTCTTTCCTTGAACCTCCCATGGCTTCCTCTCCCACACCCTCTTGGTTGAAAACCTTGCCTCCTCTTATCCTGAGAAAAATGGAGGCCATTCACCCAAGGAGCCCCTCATCTCCTTTCCTCTTCACTTCACATCTGTCAGATACCTTTTGCCACTCTCTTTGTCTTCACCCTGATGTCCCAGGAAGACATGGTCCTTCTTGATGTGGCAAGCTCTGCATAGCACATCTCCTCTGGCAGACTGCCCACTGTCTCATCTCCTCTCTCTCTCTCATCTTCAGGCCCTGTCTGCTGGCTACTGCCCATGTCTCCCTCATCCTCAAAACCCCTCACTTATTCTGTCTGTCTGTGCTGGCTAGGAGTCCTTCCCCTTCCACTCTTGTCCTCTCTTCTGAACCTCAGACTCAACTGTAACTGTTCTCTCCAGAATGAACAGTGACTCTTCCTTGGCACTCATGTTCCTTTCTCAGTGCTTTCTTGAAATCTTTTCAGTGTTTGACACCATTGATTACTTTCTTTATTTTAATGTTCTCTTCTCTACAGCTTTTTGAAACCCTACTCATACTTGCTTCTCTTTCTACTTGGGTGACTACTCCTACTCATTCTATCTTATTTTAAAAACCTTACTTTCTAGGGGGCAGCTGGGTAGCTCAGTGGATTGAGAGCCAGGCCTAGAGACGGAAGGTCCTAGGTTCAAATCCGGCCTCAGACACTTCCCAGCTGTGTGACCCTGGGCAAGTCACTTGACCCCCATTGCCCACCCTTACCAATCTTCCACCTATGAACCAATAGACAGAAGTTAAGGGTAAAAAAAACAAAAACAAAAACAAAACCTTACTTTCTGTTGTAGAATTGATACTGAGTATTATTTCCAAGGTAGAAGAGCAGTAAGATCTAGGCAGAGGGTATTAAATGACTTGCCCAGGGTCACACAGCTAAGAAATATTTGAGGCCAGGTTTTTTTAATCCAGGGCTTCCCATCTCTAGGCCTACTTTGTTCTTTATCCATTCTGCTACTTAGCTGCTCTCTCACTCTCTTTAAAATGTAATCCAATTTATAGTATGATCTGGGTAACCCCTTTTTAAACCTATGACTATTGTGGAAAGTGGGACACATTTTTATTTGAATCTGAAGTTACTCTGTAAAAAAACCTTTTGTTTTCTGCATATTAGCTAGCTAGATTATAAACTTCTCTAGTGTAAGATTCACATATATGATTTCTTTCCTATTGTTTATATCTTGTATGTCATTGAAAAGCAAGTGTATTGGAAATACTATTGTTTTACTGAAATCTCCATAGAAGAACAATTATTTGGACCTTTGGGAAATGTCTAGTGTAGTTTTCTAAGGCTTTGATGGCAAATGGAAGTTAAAACATCAAGAGGCTCTCACAGAGCCTTGGGAGAGATGCACTTCACAATGAAGTAGTAATATGGAACCTGAATCCAGGAGATTGTCCCCTAGCATTTGAAAGGATTTCTGGGATGCAAGTCAGAGAGGAAGATTGGCCTGGAAACAGAGCTGTTCCTTCCCTGGGCTTTGACACCTGAACAAGAATGGTATTTATTGTGCTCTCAGAAGTCTTTGGAATATTTTTTTTAGGACAGAGCTCATTCTGTTTCCCTCCAGAAACTTGTAGATGGCTGCCCCTGCTACTTGTCCATTTGACTTAGAGGAAGCCTGAAACAGTCAGCTGCTCATCCAGGAAGGACAAATAGGCTTTTCCCTCTTAATGTGTCCTTATGACCATAATTAGAAAGTATTTATACCATTTACAGTTTATGAGGAAAGGTTTCTGCTTACATACTATTTGTGTTACTGGCCCTTATTTTTTCCACTGATAAGGGAACATTTCATGTTGCTCCTTGGATAGAATTAAGTTAGAGGATGAGAAATTGAGCAGATTCCAAGGTCACATTAGGAAAATCCTTTGACTTCTCTCAACTGTAGTTTCCCACTTTTTTAAATCAATAAACATGATGAACAAAAGAATAGGTAAAGAGAATTATATGTAAAGCTCTAAATTTCTTTCATTCAACTTTTTAAAAAGTTGTATAATAACTTTAACACAGTTTCAAGGCTGCTCTTATTGTCTGTGGCTCCTTTTGAACTTCCTTTTGTTCTCTTATTTTTTTTTCAGTTTTATTGATACCCACTTTTCTTTTGAGAGGTTGAGATACACTATCTCTTAACACCCTTTACTTCTTCAAAAAAAACACCAAACCCTCCCTTGTAACAAATAAGCAGAATCAAGCACAACTAATGTTTAATAGGTCCTGTCTGGAAATATGTCTTATTCTGCATGCCTAATCCATCTCTTCTCTGGCAAGAGATCAGAAACATCCTTTGTTATCAATCTTCAAGAATTGTAGTTGGTCACTATTCTTACGTCTTTCAGAGTTGTAGTTCATTCAGTAATTTAGTCATATAAATCGTTCTTCTAGATCTATTCACTTCAGTCTGCATTTGTTCATACAAATGTTAGGTTTCTCTAAAAACCTTTTAAAAAAACTATCATTTTTCATGGTTCACTAATTTTCTATTATATTCATATGCCATGTTTGTTTTTTTAGCCATTCCTCAATTGATGGATGCCCTCTTTGGTTTCTGATTCTTTGTTAGAATAAAATTTTTTATTAATTTTTATTTTTAAAATATTTTCCCATGTTTCCATGATTCGTTTTCTTTCCCTCCCCTTTCCCTCCTCCCAGAACCAACAGACAATTCCATTGGGTTATACACATGTTATCACTTGATTTCCATATTATTCATTTTTTGCAATAGAGCAATCTTTTAAAACCAAAACCCCAAATCATATTATTCCCATATAAACAAGTGATGCCATATGATTTCTTCTATGTTTCTACTCCCACAATTCTTTCTCTTGATATGGATAGCATTTTTTCTCCTAAGTCCCTTGGGATTGTCCTGGATCATTACATTGCTAATAGTAGTAAAGTCAATTACATTGGATCGTTCCACAATGTTTCACTTTCTGTGTACATTGTTTATTGATTCTGCTCATTTCACTCTGCATCAGTTATGGAGATTCTTCTAGTTCATGTAGAAATCCTCTAGCCCATCATTCCTTACAGCACAGTAGTATTCCATCACCATCATATACCACAAGTTGTTCAACCATTCCCCAATCAAGGGACACTCCCTCATTTTCCAATTTTTTTTTGCCACTACAAAGAGTACGACTATGAATATTTTTGTACAACTCTTTTTTATTATCTCTTTGGAGTACAGACCCAGTAGTGACATTGCTGGATCAAAGGGCAGGCATTCTTTTAAAGCTCTTTGGACATAAGAATAAAAAAATAATTTTGATGTGATTATTTTGTATATTTGGTTCCTTTTTCTCTTTTATGTCTTTGAGGTAAAAGCCTATTAGTGTTATTGCTGGATCACATCTTAGTGGCTTTTTGGATATAGTTCTAAATTTCTTTCCAGAATGACAACTCCCTTAGCATTCCATTAGTGTGCCTGTCCTTCCACATTCTCCCCAGTGAAAACTGTCATTTTCCCTTTTTTGTCATCTTGGCTAACTTGGTAAGTTTCCCCTATTTTCAAAAGTAAGAATAACACTTCTTAGTTTTTGTTGTTCTTTTGTTTTACTAGACCTGTGATTTCATTAGTGAAGGGAGCTTCCAGCAAAAACTTTATCGGTCCTATTAGATACCATATCTAGTCTACAACTTACATAGTGTTAGTGTTTCCTTTGTCATTGAGAGCTTAAGTAAGCAGATCAGCCTTAAACACAGCCAGTGTGCAACAGAGCCAGTCTCTCACAGCTTCTTTATCACAGGGCTATGTGGGCTGAGTGAAAGACTGTTAATAACTGATATCCCTCGAAATATTTAATTTTCATGCTGTGGTTGACCAACATATTGCAGAAACTTCACTTTTCTCTATTAAGAATATATTGTTAGGAATAAAGAAGGGGCTGGCCAGAGTTATAAGCACTTATTAATAAAATGAGAGTGAGAGATTAACCTGAATGGGATTGATTCTCCATTTGGCTGGCTAAGGCCCAGTATTCCTCCTGCAGCAGCAGAGCAGTTGTCTCATCTCTATTGAGGAAGTCCAGAGAGAGAGAGCACATTCACATGGCTAGGGGCACCCAGGAAACATTTCTGCCCCATTGTCACCCACCTTAACCTTAATTGCTAGCTTTTCCATTGACCCCAGGGGGCACCAGAGCTTAGATTCTGTCCTCTTGATCAAGATCCCCCAAATAACTTCATTCACATAGTATTAATGAGACTACAATACTCAAAATCTGTCAATCCAATGCCCTTGGAATTGTCCTTAGTCATGACTCATTCAGGACCCATCAGAGGCTGAACCCCATTAAATAAAGCACAGTTTTGTTTAAGAGAGATATTTAATGGAGACTAACATACAAATCCATCAGAATTACTTTTATGCTCATTTAATAGTTTAAATTCTTTTGAATTTTGCTCCTCAATATCATCAATTTTGCTATTTGATATATATAAATATATATGATATATTTGATTTCATAATTATAAAGAAAATTCTTAAGGGCACCTCCTCCCCAATAACTCAGTAATCATCAAATCAAAGGCACACAAACCTTCTTGGAAAAAGAGGATCATAGATTACTTTGTGTGTTACCTATTAGGAGCCCTGAAATGAAGCCATTCAAACTTCCCAACTCCTAGAAGGAATTAAAGGAAAGAGAGAACATTTGAAATTTTTTCTTCTGTCTTGACTCCCACAAAAGCAAGAGAGGAAAGCCCAACAAAAAAGACTCTTCTTGCCTAGGAGAGAGAGGGTCTCCTGCTAGATTGCTAGAAGGTGGAGGTGTGAGAGAAATAAGGCCTCCCCCGCCCCAGGCATCTTCAGAAAAGTTGCTTCACACCTTAGGTTCAAGTCAGGCTCCATTCTGGAGGACTCCTTCCTGGTCAGCCCCCCTTCTTGAGGATTAGAGACGACATCTTCAAAGTTCTACCTAAGAGAAGGTCAGTAAAGACCCTTTTTCAGGGAATGAGTCAGTTTTGAATCAGAGTGATTATAAGATAAAGTCACCTCCTCAGTCCTGTCAACAACTGACTCACTGGGACTCCCTATGTTGGGGTTGGGGCAGCTGTGTGGGGGAGGGGCCAGTGAGGCTGCTCTGCATTCCAAACAGCTACTTGGTAACTGGCTGTCAGTTAATAATTATGATATTGCCAGGGACAATAAACAAGGCTCTTAGGATATGTGTGGAGGGAAGGGCAGCAATTCATAGTAGAGATAGTGCTGGCCTCAGATACTCAGATACTCAGAAGTTATACGAATCTCTCTTCATCTGCAAAATGAGGGTAATAATATCTGTAGTATCCATCTCCAAGGTTATTGTGAGGATCAAATGAGCTCATGCATGTCAAGTCTGTTATAAACTTTATAGCTCTATATAAATATCAGCTGTTACCATTAAAATTATTCACTATACAGGTACATATTTGCATCCTATTCACACCTTATCTTAGCCTATGTATGTTACTTCTAATAAACCTTCCATAGAGATTTGTCCAATGTACTAGGGCATCCCTCTAGGTCTTTTGTGGAAGACAGATTCTATTTTCCGTATTTTAGCTAATCTATAAGACAGTTTATTATAAGCATTCCTGCTTGGAGAGAAGTCCAAAGGGGTAAAGTTTCCCTTGCTAGTTGGAATTCTCTCTACC
Organism: Gracilinanus agilis; assembly: GCF_016433145.1. Taxonomy (NCBI): domain Eukaryota; kingdom Metazoa; phylum Chordata; class Mammalia; order Didelphimorphia; family Didelphidae; genus Gracilinanus; species Gracilinanus agilis. The sequence goes on along the minus strand of NC_058131.1, from coordinate 669,690,728 downwards.
TCAAGCCATTTCCACTTACATTTTACAGTAATCCTAAAACAAGAAACAGAATCTCTCTTAGGAAAGTAAAACAAATGTAAATCATTTAAGTTCAGAGTTATTTTTTTAACTTAATAAAGAAAAAAGTAATAATATTAATGCCTAGAGCACTCTTTAACAAAATATCTTTCTAAAATCCATCGTTTCTTTAATCTCTTTTCATTCTGGTCATTGATGTACAAGAAATGTCTCTCTTAATTGAATTAAACAAGGATATTTCCACTCTAAATTGGTCAGCATAAACAAGACAATCTCTTAATTTCAGGGAAACAAAACCTCTCCTAGGATTTGATTGCCTTTTTTTATTCAAGGAAGATTGATTAGGTCTTTGATTCAAGTGAGTTCAAGGACTTTAGACTAATCATAATATTATATCTTAATATTTTATAACACAATTGATGCCTTACTGCTATGTGTTTCCATGATAGGTGTTATCAAAACACTCAATCTTATGTTTGAAAATGTTAGGAGATGGAGTATCTTCTGTGAGGGGCATAAGATGAGTGCCACTAAGTCAAAGAATGTGTAAAATGTGAAAAGCCTTGAAAGCTAGAAAGAGTCCAGGTTATAAAGGTCTTTAAAAGTCAAAAAGAGGATTATATATTTATCCTGGAAATAATGGAAGCATTGGAGTTTACAGAATAGGGAGGAGACAAAACCTGAAATTAAGAAAGATCCGTTTGACAGCTAGTGGAAGATGGATTGGAGGGTGGAAAAATATGAGGCAGGGAGATCAAACCATCAGGTTACTATAGTATCTTTTATTCTACTTGCTATACACTCTTCATCAATCTATAATTTTCAGCATCATACTTAAATTCATATGCATCTTCCTTCATTGCCCTTTGAATTAGAGTTTCTGTTCTTTGGAGATTATAGCGATAAATGATTTGCAGGCATATGCTTTACTGCCAGAAGAGTAGGGGTTTTGTGTCTGGGAGCAGCTTAGGAGTATACAGTTTCCCAAATGCAGCCTATAGCATTCCTCCTATTTAATTCTAGACCTAATTCATATCTATCTGCAGTGCTTACCCCCAGGCATAGTAATGAACTGACTCAAGAAATTATCCATTTGCTACATGTCTAATCTGGGCAATACCCATTCTTTATTCATTGTGGAAAGTTTATGTTGATTGCTAGGTGATATCATTTAAATAACAGAAGTTTCATTGAGATGTTGTAATAATCTGAGGTCTGATACAACCAGCACAATGTTTTTCCCAAAAAGGAGAATTAGGAGAAACAGAATCTGAACAAGACATTTTTGACAATGGCAAACACCTTTGGGGGGGGGGAGCATGTATTTCTGTTTTATACCTCTTTGATATTGATAATCAAAGGATTTTTGAAAAAAAATATTTATTTATTTCTCTGGCTGTATCTCTCAAGGACACTAATATGATCTTAATGCATATATCAGTTTCTTTGATGGTAAATAGTTTTAGAGATTGTATTTTATTTGACCAACTCATTTTTTGTGTGCAAAACAACCCAATGTTTCGAATCTTGTAATTATATTTTTCATTTAATTATGGGTCTGTGATCTGCTGTAGAAAGCAGTCTATAAAAACTTATTTATTTTCTTATAGTTTTTTTCTTTAAAGATGTTCCCAATACATGTGTAGACCATCATCAAAGATTTTTTAGAGATAAAGAAGTAGATATATTCTTATTTTGCTTGCTGGAAGTAGGAGGTAATAATTCTATGAATCAGAGTGTCTTAAGAGTTGGAAAGGGACTATGGAGGCTATATAGAATAACTTAAACCTGAATCAGCATTACCTTTACACATTTCCTTACAAGCAATCGTTTAGCCTTTACTTTGTTGTTATTCCTGTTTCTGCCTTCTAGGGCAAAGTAGCACAATTCAAATCCCTTCATATGATAGCCCTTCAGATAATTAAAGTTGGTCATTATTCCCCCTAAATCTTCTCTTCAGGGTTAAACCTCCAGTTTCTTCACCTAATTTTTATTTTTGGATTCCTTTACCATTCTGATCCCCTGCCTCCCTTTGGGTACTTCTATATGTACTTAATAAAATATCAAGTCAAGTCAACAAACATTTACATGAAATGTTTGCTGTGTACTAGGCACTTTACTTAATAATGGGAATTAAAAACAGTGTCCTTTCAAGGAACTCACTTTCTAATGAGAGAGACAACATGCAAATAACTATGCAGGAGAAATTGTAAAACACCTTTTTTAGGCGGTGGAATTTGAGCCAAATCTTGCAGAAAGACAGCCTAATAACCAAGTGAGGAGCCAGAACATTCCAGGCATGGGAGAACACCAGAGCAAAATTTGGAGTGTCATATATAAAGAACATCAAGTAGGCCAATGTGACCAAATCATAGAGTGCATAGAGGAGGGTAAAAAGTGGGTGACAAGATTGGAAAGGTGTGAAGGTGCTAGATTCCAAAGGGCTTTAAAAGTCAAACAAGATCTTATAATTGATCCTAGAGATAATTGGAAGCTACTGGAATTTATTAAAGTGGTAGGTAGAGTTTGATAGTTGAAGAAGAGGGTGAATTGAAGTGGGTAGAGATTGTAGGCAATTAGAAGGTTATTGCAGTAATCCAGGTGAGAGGTGATCCACTTTGTTTGGGAGAATAGCAAGGAGAGTCACTTATGGAAGAATAAACAAAAGGGTTGCTTAACTGGCTCAGGTGAGAGTAAATCACATAAACATATTGCAGGCTCCATAGAGTCAGCACCTAGGAGAGAAAGTAGATGATAGGGTTAATCTAAAGGGAAAAAACAATGTAAAGGTAAACTGGTTAGCCACAGCTCTAGGATTTGGAAAGAAGAAGAGTGAAGCTAGAACAAGGACAATGATCTAGAACAGTGGTGGGCAAACTGCGGCCTATGGGCCAGATGTGTCCCCTGGAAATGTTCTATCCAGCTGCGCAACATTATTCCTAATCTGACGAATACAATGAGTAAGATACAATACAATGAAACTTCAAAAGAGCTGCCTTAGAAACAGACTGACAGATGAGCATTTCCTTTCCTTTGGCCCCCTCTTTAAAAAGTTTGCCTATCACTGATCTAGGAAATTACCAAGGGATTAAAAGTTAGAGGTAAGAGTGTTGGGCCTAAAAAAAGTTAGGAGACAAGGTTGAAAATCCACTCTCAGATTTTAGTAACTATGTGACCATTGGCAAATTATCTGAGGATAACAATGCTTATACTACCTACCTTTGAGGATTATTGTGAGGGGAAATGCTTTGTAAAGCTTTCAGTGCCATATATGTGAGTTATAATGGTGATATGGGATATTTGCTAGTTTTAAAGTTGGATGGGATCTGGAGGAGACATGAGGTCAAGGGGAAAAAAAGAAAGAGGCTTTAGCAGGCTAGAGAGTGGAAAGCTGTTCTCCAACCTTCCCAAAGGTTTGGGGATATGGGGTCCAAGGTTCAACAGTGAGTTTACTGTGTCAGAGCTCCTGGTAGATCTGCTAACAAAGTTTGGCAAGAAAGGGAGAATTTATTTTGCGCTTGCTCTATGCTGGGCATTGAGCTAAACACTAAGGATATTCTCATTTGATCTTCACAACAACACTTTGAGGTAGGTGCTTTCATGATCCCCATTTTACAGATGAAGAAACTGAGGTAGTCAGATTAAATGAGTTGCCTAGGGCTACATGGCTAATAAGTGTGGCCATATTTGAACTCAGGTTTTCCTGATGCTACTTTCTATCCACTGTGATACCAACCTGCCCCTAATATTTCCAATTCCCTCATTTTACAGGTTTAGGATCTGAGATGAGAAAGAGATAACTGATTTGCCCAAGGCCATATATCTGGAAGTTGAACAGAGGGCCTTTGGCTTTCAACCTAGTTCCTTACACCATGCTATATCTGCATCAATGTCTTAGTCTTAGATTATTAACTCCCAGAAGGATAGGAGCCATTTTATAGACTTTTCTTTCTTCTGCCCAAAAGAGCTACATGTAAATTAAGTACTTAACTACTTTTTAATGATACTTCTGCCCAAAAGAGCTACATGAAAATTGAGTACTTAACTACTTTAATGAAGAAGGAGGTAAAAGGAAGGACTTTATATAATTTTCTTCCTAAAAGAAAAATCCTGTACTCCATACCTTGGGTACTCCATACCCAAAGTTTTACAAGATACAGTCTATAAAAGAAAGTAAGAGAATATATATGATGTTTGTCAAAGACAGTTTGTAGTCTTTCAAAAGGACCCAACCATTATTGGAAAAGAGAAGCTGAGGTTAAAAGCCTTTTTTTTTTACTGGATTAATTCATTTGAAAATCTAGTTTATATCCTTGACTTAGCTATATTTAATAATAGAAATAATTTCCTGATTTTGTTTCATATAAACATATCATAGCAGCATATTATTAACATGTTTTGTTGTAGTTAATGCTTACTTCCTAATGTTGATATACTGAAGAGTATGGTTTAAAAATCCAATGCCAATGAGACTTATATTGATTATTTATATTTGACAGTTTTTGACCTTGTAGGTATTGGCATTTATGTTTTTTTCATTTCTATCACTTGCTCCTTGTTTACCAAGTACCAACAGTTTAATGACTTTGATACTTTCATGGGTCTGTGATCTCACTGTTGGGGATATCCCCTCCAGTGGTACAGATTATATAGCCCAGACATACCCTCTCCTTCTGTGAGAAGTCACTGGAGCCTGATAAATTTTCATGAGTGATCTCATGAGCCTCAGTTTTCTCATCTGTAAATCTTACCTCACAAAATTGTTGAGAATTAAATGACAGATTGTTAAGGTGCTTCATAAACTACAAGGTGTTAAGCAAGAATTAGTAGGGGGGAAGAAGAATTCACAAGTAATGTTCCCAGTGTGCTGAAGCCCTTCCTCTAGTTCAGTGATTCCCAAAGTGGGCACCACCGCCCCCGTTGGGTGCTGCAGCAATCCAGGGGGGCGGTGATGGCCACAGGTGCATTTTTCTTTCCTATTAATTGCTATTAAAATTTCTTAAAATTAATTTCTAGGGGACTAAGTAATATTTTTTCTGGAAAGGGGGGGTAGGCCAAAAAAGTTTGGGAACCCCTGCTCTAGTTCTTTGGATATCACAGGTGAGTATGCCAGTTGTATACCACTGACTCATCTATCCCACCTTTGTCACATGACCAGATCACTTTATTTTCTGGTCATACATCTCTTTGATGACATACTTTGCTACTTTTTTTCTTTGATAGTAATTAATTTGAATGTGACAGAATCACAGAATTCAGTTGGAAAGTATCTCAGCAGCCATCTAGTCTCATCTGCATGCAAAAAGAACTACCACAAGAAGTCATCTAGCCTCTGCTGGAGGATTTCCAAGGAGGGAGAATTCACTGCCTTGAACAGCCCATTCTACTGCTGGATCACTCCAACAATTCTGTACCATTGGAGGGAGTATCCGCAACAATGAGATCGTAGATCATAAAAGTATCAAAGTAATTAAAGAAAGCTGCTGGTACTTAGTAAATCAGGAACAAGTGATGGAACTAAAAAAACTAAATGCCATTAAATTTGCCTTAGATTTATTTGCCTCTTCCATTCATTGCCCTTGCCTCTTTCCTCTGGGGCCAAATAAAACTAGTGTAATTCTTCTACTGTGAAGGACTTTGGAGTCATTTTTTTCCTCCAGTTTTAACCTGCCTTGTTCCTTTGACCTATCTTCATATAAGATGGACCCAAAGCCCTTCATTATTTAATTGCCCTCTTCTGATCTCTAATTTATCAGTGTCCATCTTAAGTCAGGGTGAGCAGAACTGAACATAATACTACAGATGAGGTCTGATGAAAGCAAACCATTATGCATCTCTTATATTTCCCTGTTCTTAGAAGCTGTGTCCTTAAATGCAACCCAAGAACACATTAGATTTTTTTTTTAACTTGGCACATTATGCAGTTTACTTGTATACCAACATCCCCTGATCTTTTTTTTTCTTTAGAATGGCTGATATCTTACCAGGCCCTCCTTCTGTTTAGAATCAATACTGTGTACTGTTTCCAAGGCAAAAGTGCAGTAAGGGCTAGGCAATGGGAGTGAAGTGACTCGCCCAGGGTCACACAGCTAGGAAGTGTCAGAGGCTAAATTTGACCCGAGGACCTCCTATCTCTAGGCCTGGCTCTCAATCCACTGAGTCACCCTACATTTATCCTTGATGAATTTCATTTTATTAGAATCAACCCAGTGTTCTTGCCTGTCATCTAGTGACTGTCCTTTATTCTTTATGTCATCTGCAAACTCAATGAGCATAAATAAGTCATTTGCTTTTTTAAAAATGTTAAACAGCAAAAGGCCAAGTAAATATGTAAATTATTTAGCTAGAAAACTAAATATTTAGTTTAAAAAACAGATACTATTTTTTTAACAGTAGTCCTGTGTAAGAGTTGTCATTATGGGCACTATGTAAGTGTGTCTGTTAGACATTCCTTGTGCTATATATGTAATATAGAGGTGACATTAAGCATTTTTTCGAATTCTTTTGAGAATATCGACTATTTTGTTAAAATTACTTCCTTTCATTTTACTCAGTTATTATAGCTCATATCAGGTTAGCTGCTTTCATTATTGTGGAAATGATAAGAAAAATGGTTAGAGGAATTTTTGGAGCGGTTAACAAAGTTTTTTTCAAGTTTGTCATTTTCATTCCTTTTCAACTCTAGATTTATTCCTAGTGATACAAATTGTAGTTTTTTTTGGCAGACACTTGAAGCAAGTCTGTGTGAAATTATGTAATGTCTGAAAAGTTATATTCATGATTAATTAGCTTATCCCAGAGTGGTATGTTATGTGGAATAAGGAGATCATACTTTTTTTTTTTTTTTTGGCAGTGGAGTTAAAATGCCCCCCCTGCCCGATCATGTTGCTTTTCCAGTGTTTTTCTACTACATGGTTAACATGATCTCTGAAAAATATGAATATCACAAAGTGACTTCAAAAGCAACCATTGCTTGATGAAAACATCTGGCCTAATGAATGGTAAAAGCCAAGAGTTGGAGTTTGTTTGCTATTAATCAATAACTAAGCCTATAAAGTAATATGTAGTTAACTTTTGCTATGCAGTAATCAGTTAAGTACTTTGTAAATCCGTTTAAAATCTTTGTTTAATGTAGCCCAATAGGAGCTGGACGAAAAGACATTTTAATCCTGAACAATTACATCCTTGCTCTAGTTTAATAGATAAGTTCCATCTTTCTTCTTTGGAGCAGTGGTTTATATGTAGATGGTTAAGAGGCACAGTGGGTAGAGTGCTAGACTTGGAGTCAGAAAGAACTGAAGTAGATTTTTACTAGTTGTTGAAACCTAGAGAAATCTAGTCAACAACTCAGATATAGCATTTATGTCCCCAGCACTGCACTAAATGCTTGTTTATAAAGAAAAGCAAAAATAGTTACTGCCTTTTGTTTTTAAACTGTTACCTTCTGTCTTAGAATCAATACTGTATATTGGTTCTAAAACAGAAGAGCAGTAAGGACTAGCCAATGGGAGTTAAGTGACTTGCTCAGGATCACACAGCTGGGAAGTATCTGAGGCCAGATTTGACCCAGCTGCCCTCCTTGCCTTCTTTAAGAAGATCACAAGTCCATTTCCTGCCTCAGTTTCCTCCTCTATAAAATGAGGATAATAATAGTACCTACTATTTGGAAGATTGTTGTGAGGATCAAATGAGAAAACATATGTAAAACACTTTGTAAACCTTGCTCTTATTATTAATATAATATTTTTCATATTGACTTAAACTGGGCACCTTGTGAATAGTTGAGCGAAAGGATATGTTATGAAAACTAAAGACCTTTTTTTTAGCTTCTCTTGATTTACTTTTATAGTGTGATTAAAATATTTTGTGTGACTTGTTTGAATTTTCCAACGTTAGATATAGATGTTCATGTTCAAATCTAAATGTTAATTTATCTTGCATAGACTTCATTTTGATTTAGTTGTAACACTATCTTTCTTCCTTTCATACCACCATTACCCAATCATGTACAGATAATTTAAAAAATATTTACAAAGACAATCTTAATGCTACAGTTACCTATAGCCTACAACCTAAAATCAGGCTACTAATTGAATAAGACTAAAAATGGATTATGTATCCTAATGAACTTAATTTTGTATTCTATAGGTTGCCAGTATATCACCTTGTTGAAGTGTGTGTGTATGGGGGAAGTGATAAGATTTTATGGGTTGGCAAAATGTTATGTGATATAAGTTTAATTTATTTCTAATAACTTTAGAGATTTTTTTAAGCTTATAATGTCTACTAAAATTTCTTTATACAGTCCTAAATCCTCAATTGGTTTCATTCTTCCCTATATTCATTGTTTGATATGTTTCAGTCTGTCTACCTTTAGGCTTAATTTCTGCAGTCATAATTGTTGAGAAGATATTCAAGAACAAAATATTTTATATTTCCTTAAATATTTAGTTGAAGATAATGATGAGAGTAGAATTATATTTGGTCGTTCATTTGTTAAGTTTGTAATAGTTACTCATATGATTGCTATTTAGTAATAATACCCATTCCACAAGGTTTCCTCATTATTAAGAAAATTTATGATTTTTGACTTGGCTAATGATTGGATAGTAGTAGAGAGGCATCTCTATTTTATCTGTAAGTATTTTGTTATTTTTTTAAAGAGCAACCTCTACATAGAAGTTAAACCTATGTTCTTGTTGTTTTTAGATTGCCTCTACATTGCTTTATAACTATATACTTTTAGAGTAGTAAACTGAATTTGATACTGTTTATTTCTAGAGTGATTGAATGGTCAGGTATGGAACAGAGTTCTGTGTTGCTTCATATGTTGTCACAATTTGTATTATATATACACTTTCAAAATATTTTACATTTATTCTGCTTTCATCAACTATCCTTTTCACTTTCCAGGAATGGTATTCTTTTTTATAGTCTAGATTTCAGACTAAAAATATTTTAGTGGTGATAATAACAGAATGAGGTGCTACCAATCTAACAACAAGCATAATACCTCAAGTGGCTATAGAGTTAATGGGCACTCACTGGGAGAAATTCAAGATTCCAGAAGCTCTGAATAGCCTTAAACATGTTTTGGTGATATTAGGAATAAAGAAAAATAAACTAGCCAATAAATAAAAGCAAATTAGGTTTTTATTTAACTTTTTAAAATGGAGCATCTCTTCTACATAGTATAATATGTCCTTTGCTCTTAAGGAGAGTGTCTTTTTAGGATGTGAAATAGTTAAAAAAAGGGTTCCTTTTGAAGGTAAAAATTAAAGATCTTGGACTAAAGTTATCAGATTAGGTACTAAGCCCCACTTAGTAGCACTGATTTTTTTCTTCTTAATTTGTCATATGTGTTGTTCTGTAATCTGTATGTTATTATTATGTTTCTTGCTCTACTTTCAGTTTCTATGACTTACAGGTAAATTACAATTTAGTGTTTCAGCCAGTATCACATATTACAGTTGCTGTTTTGGGTGCCAGAGATTTGCTTTTTGTTTTGTTCTTTCTGTCACCCTTAGGGCATAGTTTCTATATTTGTTTTTTCTGATTCTTTCTAAAGATATATATTGGTTCTGAAATTTTCAGCTTTAGTCAGGGTTGTTGCAGTATTCAGCCCCCAAATAACTTGAGGGACTTTTTTTTTTCAGTTACCTTTTTAAGAGAAAAAAATATAATCCTTGAAAATTTTGATAGTGTTGCTTTTATTTTTCATTTTTCTATGTCTAGGTTAGTGTTTGTATTGTTTTAATCATATTATATTTGGTAATGATTGTTTGCAGGCTTCCTATATGTATGTGTTGAATTTTCAGAGAGGCTGAACCAGATTCCAATTCTGCTTCAGAATGTAAATGCATTTGTATGGTTTCAGATGAAACCTTAAAATCCTCTGTCCATTTAGAAATTGAGAGTATTATGCTTTTTTGTGAAAAAGGAGATTGCTTCATTGTTTTTGTCAAAATTTGTAGGCTTTATCTCAGAAGTTGACTAATGAGAAACCTCATCTTCCTTAAAATTAAGGGCACCATAAAGACTTGTGTCCTTCCAGGGAATCTGTACTCATAATCAGCACAGTTGTAAATTGAACCCCTGCTTAATTAGAACAAGTTCTAGACTGCAGATAAGGTATAAGCATTTTAATTAACTCTAAACAATAGGTTGTGTTTGCTGATCAGTGAAAGCCAACCTTTTCCCCCTTTGTAGTAGTTAAGTTTATGTTTTCTTAAATGTGCTAATTGACTTTTGATTATGGGAATTTACCAGTGTGATTCTTAATAAATTTTAGCTTTTAAAGGTATAAAAAAAAGAATTAGGAAAAAGGAATGATTTATTATATGCATGCAAGAAAGTTTAAAAGGTGTTATTTTTATCAGATAGCATTTAGTTTATTAATATTCTGTTTAAAATAAAAAACCAAACCAGAACCACAACTAGATGATAAAATATAGTTGTGCCCCATCAAATCTCAGCGTATCAAAATAATAAGTCCTATTTCATGAATTATGTAGAAACTTAACCCACAGCAGGGGGTTGATATAACATTCCCTTTTAGAACCAATTACCTACAGAGAAGCATAATTCTGTAGAAAGCAATAAAATAAAAATAATAAAATGTCTACAAAACAACTATTAGTAAATAAGTCCCATCACTAACTTTTATGAAAATTATCCAGTTGTCTTCTCTGTAAGGGGTAAAAAGGAGTTTTGATTGGGTGAATATTAAAAGGTTTGATTGCCAGGGAATTGAATAATTATCAATCCCCAATTAAAAAATAACCTTAAGTCAAAATGGCTTTCATGGAAGTTTATTTACAAATGAGAAGGGAGAGAGAAAGTAAGAAAATGAGAGAGAATAAGATAGGATAAGTGATCTAACAGACTGAGTAGTTTGCTCTGATCCCCTAGTTTAACCCAGGCAGATCTAATTAGCCTTCAGTCAAGAGAGGTTCAGCCTTGAAGGCCAAAGGCCAGAAGGCCCTGGAATTGCAAGAAGATTTAGTCTTTACACTCACCATGTGTAATTCTAAGAGAAAGATTTAAGAAAGATCTCACCAAGATCTTAAGGTTCCAGGTCCAGCCCTCCTCCAGGGTCAAGACATGAACAAGAAGAGCCATGCTGAGCTCACTGAACTCTTTTTTATAAAGGGGCTTCTTATGTGTCACTTCCTGTGTCTTCCTCTTAGTTTACGTGTCCAATCACAACAGACACTTTTCTTAGGACTGCCCAGGAGGCAGTCAGTAAATTCTGAGTTGTCACTCACTCTAGCATACATGGGTCACAGACCTCCCAACTTGTGAGTTAAATGGAGATGTTTTCACCTTTGGTGATTAAATCTAAAGATGGGCTTGGTAAATATCACATCTCAAGGTCAAAATTCATGATAGAAGTTCAGGAACACCCTTAGAATAAGGGAAAATAGGATGGGGTGGGGCTGGGGGTGGGGAGAGCCTAGATGAGGCAGTCCATAAGCCCACTTGATATGTACCAGATTACTTTCCAAACAAATATGATTTAATGCCTCTAAAACAAATTCTGGAGCAATATAACCCACAAAAAGATGAGGTGAAATATTTTTCCAGCTTAAAACAACTTAGGCTGGCACAAAAGATCTGTTGCACCAGGGTGGAAGTAATACATAAAGTAGCACACCAAGGCAGGCCCCAATGTAGCCACAGGCCTTAGGATAGTTGGGGAGTCATTGAATCAGCAGCAAGGCTTCCTGAGCTTTCAACCACAGATGATAAAGAGGGGTGGACAACTGCTCACAAGGAGATTATAGGTCTCCTTTTGCTGGTTCTGAGTACAAATCTCTTGTTGCATTGTCTATATGCAGATCTAGGTCACAGTCCTGGGTCACAATCTCAGGGCAAGGAGGAGCACTAGTACTTACCAGCACTTGCTGCCACAATGGAGTAGGGTCCTTGATCACAATTACATGGCAAAAAAGAGCCTTGGAAAAACTGAATACTTAATAGATTCCCCAGAGCTAGCTCTTAAGACAGCTACACAAACAATCTGAAGTTTGGAACTGTGTTCAATTCACAACAGGAACAGAGCCCAATGTTAGCAATTTTTTTTAAGTTAAAAGAAAAGAAAAAGGCTGGAAAATGAGCAAACAACAACAAAAAAGAAATGCAATGTAGAAGGTTATTTTGGTAACGGGGACAATCCAAAAACAAACTCAGAAGAGGACAACTATGTCAATACTGCTGTATCCAAAGCTTCCAAAGAAAAAATATGAATTGCTCTCAAATCTAAAAAGAATTAATGGAAGAACTCAAAAAGGATTTTAAACATCAAATAATAGGGATAAGAAAAATTGTGAAAAGAAATTAGTGGTGCAGGAAAATCATGAAAAAACAATAGCTTGGTAAAGATGACACAAAATGTACCGAAGAAAATAATACCTTAAAAAACAACAGGCCAACTGATAAAAGAAGCAGAAAAATCTACTGAAGAGAAGAACTTTTTAAAAAGCAGAATTGGCCAAATGGGGGAAAAAAAAGGTATGCAAAAATTCACTGAAGAGAGAAACTTTTACTTAAAAGGCAGGTTTGACCATATAGAAAAAGAAGTACATAAATTCACTGAGAAAAATAACTCTTTACAAAGTAGAACTGGCCAAATGGAAGAGAAGGTATAAAAGCTCACTCAATAAAATAATGCCTTAAAAAATTAGAATTGGGCAATTGGAAGCTAATTACTCCATGAGATATTAAGAAACAATCAGTTAAAAGAATGAAAAAATACAAGAAAATATAAAATATCTCTTTGGAAAAACAACTGACCTGGAAAAAGAAATCCAGGAGAGATCATCTAAGAATTATCATACCTGAAAGCCATGATCAAAAGAAAAAAAGAAAAAAAAAGCTTAGAAATTATAGAGATCGATACTCTATAACGAGAGACTAATCTGAGTGGCCTGGGTGGTTGTCGGACGCAAAGAATGAAACAGATTGGAAGCATGGCTTGTTAGCTCATTGTACTTCAAGAAATACTGAAGTAGCCACTTTATTATAAAGGAAATTAAAGATCCCCTTCCCCCAAAAGCCAAGAAAGTTTCCCACAGTTACAGAGAGCAAGATTTTTACTATAGTCAAAACAAAAGCCTTAGAAGCCTCAAGGCGTAGACAAAAACCTATGCTAAACTATCAACTACATGGGTTATCTTTAAGTGGAGCCTGGGACATCTCCGTTAGGTCGGAAAGCCCCGTCAGTTTCTCGGCCTTGATGGTATTAAACAATTTTTTGAGCCTCATTATTTTACTTTAATTTTGGGCAAAATCCCCTGTCAAGTGTTCGGCCTTGGCTGTACCAGCCATCTGTGTTCTTGGGCAAAGGGGAACAGAGTTAGCCCCCCTCCTGCTGGAGTGCTGAGAGCCCAAAGCTTTTTCAATAAGACTATAATGTATTTTGAAGGAAGGTGAGAATTATGAAAGGAATCAAAAGAGGAATCTCAGATTTTTATCTTAGATATCCCACACCTGTCTCGTCCCGTAAATAGAACGGAAAGATAATACACGGCTCTGCCGGTCTGTATTGATCTTTTGAGGGGGTCCAGATAAAAATATCTACTTGAGATTCTAATTTCTCTTAATAGCTCCCGACAAGAAATCATCCCACACAAGATTTAGCAGCTTCGACATTAAAGAATCAAAGCTCCTGGAATATGATATTCCAGAAGGCAAAGAAGCTAAGACTTCAACCAAGAATCACTTACTCAGCAAAACTGAGCATAATCCTTTATGGGAAAAATGGGTATTCAATGAAATAGAGAACTTTCAAGCATTCTTGATGAAAAGACCAGAGCCAAATGGAAAATTTGACTCTTAAATTTAAGACTCAAGAGAAACATATAAAGGTAAACAGGAAAGAGAAATCAAAAGACCTTTAATAAGGTTAAACTGTGTACATCCCTACATGGGGAGATAATTCTTATAAGGCCAAAGAACTTTATTATTAGGGCAGTTAGAATGAATATGACTTAAGAGTGCAAGGGTGTGAGTTGAATATGATGGGATGATTTCTAAAAATTACAAAATAAAGATGTGAGAAAGAGGAATGCATGGGGAGAAGAGGGAAGAGAGAAATAGAATGGAATAAATTATCTCACATGAAAGAGCTTTTACAGTGAAGGGGAAGATAGAAGAGGTGGGAAGGGGAGCAGTTGAATCTTACTCATTTGAATTGGTTCAGAGAGAAAAAAAAATACATACAATCAATTGGGTTTAGAAATCTGTCTTTCCCTCCAGGAAAGTAGGAGGGGAAGGGGGTTGCTGGTAGAGAAGAAGGCAGTTTAGGTGATGGAGTACTAAGAAGCTAAACACTTTTGAGAATGGATAGAATGAAGGGAAAGACAAAAGGATAATGGGGGGGGTGGATAAGATGGAGAGTGATACCCTAATCATAATGGTGAAAAATATTTTTTTAAATTTCTTTAATAAAGCTTCATTTCTCAAATACATAGAGAAATGAGTTGAATATATAAGAATATGTCATTCCCCATAAATGGTCAAAGGATATGAAAAGGCAGTTCTAGGAAAAATTAAAGTTCTCTCTAGTCATGCAAAAAAATACTCTTAAGTCATTATTAGAGAAATGCAAATTAAAATATTTCTGTAGTACCACTCCACACCTCTATTATAGAAAAGGAAAATGACAAAATTCAGAGGGGATATGGAAAGCTGGACATGAATGCATTGTAGGGGGAGTTGTGAATTGTTTCAGCCATTCTGGAGAGCAATCTGAACCATTACCCAAAGTAAAACAGTTCATACCCTTTGACTCAGCAATGATATTGCTATGTTTGTATCTCAAAGAAATTTAAAAAGGGGAGAGGGAAAGGGCCTATTTGTAAAAAAATATTCATAGCACTTCTTTTTGTGAGGGCGAAAAATTGGGAAGTGAGGGGCTACCCATTAAATGGGGAATGACTGAATAGGTCATAGTATATGATTGTAATGGGATACTATTGTGCTGTAAAAAATGACAAGCAGGAGAAGCTGAGAAAGACTTACACAAACTGAAGCAGAATGAAGTAAGCAGAACCAGGAGTATATTGTACACAATGACAAGCAATATTGTATGATGAACAGCTATGAATAACTTAGCAGTTCTCAGCAATACGATAATCTATGTATATTCTATAACAATCCCAAAAGGCTCATGATAGAAATACCATCTGCTTCCAGAGACAGAATTGATGGAGTTTAAATCCAGACCAAAGCAAACTGTTTTTTACCTTTTTTTTGTTTCCTTCCACAAAAGGATTAATATGGAAAAATGTTTCACATGATTGCATGTGTAAAGTTTATTATCAGATTATTTACCATCTCAGGAAAGGGGAAGGAAGAGAGGAAAAGAATTTAATTTGGAAATTTTCTTTTCTATGTAATTGGGGAAAGTTAAATTGAAGATGAAAAGAATATTTATTCATTTATTTGTTTGTTTGTTTTTAGAAGCCCTTAACTTCAGTCTTGGAGTCAATACTGTGTATTGGCTCTAAGGCAAAAGAGTGATAAGGGCTAGGCAATGGGGGTTAAGTGACTTGCCCAGGATCACACAACAAGGAAGTGTCTGAGGCCAGATTTGAACCTAGGACCTCCCATCTCTACATCTGGCTCTCAATCCACTGAGCCACCCAGCTTCCCCCATAAGATGAAAAGAATATTTTTAAAAGTTTTTTAAATAACAAGAAAAAGGAGCCCATGGTTGGCCAAGAAAAGTGGGGATAGTCTGGTTGTACATTTTGTTTAACCTAGTAGTCTTTGTAATAGATATGATTCTGTGGTGATAGATGATTGGTTGGGCTGGCTGCCAGCCCCAAATCAGGTCATTTGGCCCTGGCAGTTATCTTCAGCTCCTCCCTACAGTAACCTTTTGGATTTTGCTCCTTGAACTCCCTCAGACTTGACAATAGTTGACATTTTCTCTTATCTGTCCTGGAACTAGACTCCCATTTCTCATGTCTGCTGGTTACCAGTTACAAGCCAGGTTGCCACTAAAGTACCACATCTAGCTTTTCCAGTTTATCATTTCTCCTTTACATATGCTTACCATCATTGGAATATAAACTCTTTGAAAGCAGAGACTATTTTGCATTCTTGTAGCTGTATGCCAATGCATTGTACAATGCTTGGTATAGAATTAGTGCTTAATTTAATATCTGTTCCAGAGCTGTCTATTTTAACAATAACCACACTAAACATTGCTGAACTGTCAAAGGAGTGGGGAGAAGACAAGTCAACAAGTTAAGGACTTATTATGTGCCAGGCATTGATTGTCCTAAACAGTGGGTAAAAAAAAGAACCACAAAACAACCCCTACTGTCAAGGAGCTCACATTCTAATGGGGATGACAACATGTAAACAACCTAGTAAAAATAAAAACTATAAAATCAAGCTTAGAAAAGTATGAGATGAAAGGAAGAGATTGAAATTATTGGTTCATTAGGGCACTTCTTCCTTTTTAGAAATAATGCTGTCTGGGAGACTATAAATTAAAATAGATTGCCACAAAACAAAATATTTTTTGTTCATGCCTGTACTGTTGCTATTTTCAGTTCATATTGTTTGAGGAAGATCATTTAGTATTAGTTACATATAGTTTATATGGACCTAGCAGGAAGGACCAGAGGATTCTAAGATGGAATGAAGGAGCAGGAAGTAGGGCTTGTGCTCTGAGAGAGACTCCATTAGTGGTTGGCACAAACTGTTGCTAGCCCTGGGAGATCTCAGAGTTAGGGAAAAACTGCATCCTGATTCCCTGGGATCCTGGGTGGTGGTGGCTTTCAGCAAGTGGACAAGACCTGCAGAGCTGCACCAAGTGGAGGAGGGGTTTGGAATCTGGTGGACAGCATCTCAAGCACACTCTCTCTACTTGGGTACCTTGGACCACCTTAGCTTTTGGCATCCTGTGATCATCTTTAGGATAGGGAGACCAAAAATCAAGAATGGCAGTTAGCCCCAACTGTCACTCTGCTCACCCTAGGCCAGGGTCTTTGGAACCAGCAGGCAAGGTAAAGGTTTTTAACAGTTCTAATTATGATTTACTAATAAAGGTGGGATAGGGGATTCTACACTTAAAACCCTAAAGGGCAAATCACAGGGGCAAGGGGAGGACTTGTCTACTCTAACTCTAATTGACCTAGGCCAGGCAGGGCTCAAGGAGCAGTTCTAGAGTCACTGGGAAGGCTGCTTCAAACCTGGTTCCAGTCAGGTTTGGCCAGCACAGCTAAAGGGCTTTAGTGTGACTTTGAGGGTTCTCACGGTAATCCAAAGATGATCACAGGATGCCAAAAGCCAAGGTACCCAAGTAGAGAGAGTGTGCTTGAGATGCTGTCCACCAGATTCCAAACCCCTCCTCCACTTGGTGCAGCTCTGCAGGTCTTGTCCACTTGCTGAAAGCCACCACCTCTCAGGATCCCAGGGAATCTGGATGCAGTTTTTCCCTAACTCTGAGATCTCCCAGGGCTAGCAACAGTTTGTGCCAACCACTAATGGAGTCTGTCTTAGAGCACAAGCCCTACTTCCTGCTCCTTCATTCCATCTTAGAATCCTCCAGTCCTTCCTGCTAGGTCCATATAAACTATATGTAACTAATACTAAATGATCTTCCTCACAATAATATGCATCAATGGAGATCATAGAATGAAAAGATGAAGGCAAGAAATTAAATATAATTATTTAATTAGACAATGGAATAAGTAAAAAGTTTTAATATTTAATTGTAAAATAATACTTAAACAACAATATAAACTACTATAGAATTATTTTAGAATGGATCTTTGGGCTCTTATATTTAGAGAAAGTGAAACAATATTTGACTGCTTACTGAACTAGTCAGTACAAGTGGGATACAAAAGAGATTGTCTCTGTTTACTTCTCCATATTTTAGCGTGTGCACAATAAAATGCTTGTTGACTTGCCTATTCAGTTTTCTATGTCTGTTGATTGCAGAGAAGATGCCTACTTCCATTAAGAGAGGGAACTTCCTCACTTAGGAGTTCCCTATAATAATGGAATAACATGTTCAATCCCTATTTCCTTGCACAGTGGTACCTTGATATATGAGCTCCTTAAATCACAAGCAATTTGAGATATGAGCAGTCACGATCAAGATTTTTTGCTTTAAGTCACAAGTGGATATTTGAATCACCAGCTTCTGCCCATGGAAGGAGGCTGAGGTGGATGAGGCAATCAGTAACAGCGAGATTAAGGAGATGTTGAATATTTTGGAAAAAAGTAAACAGTTTATTGAAAAGACACACCCAGAAAAAGTCGCAACAGGTTGTGCATTGGAGCTGTGTAATGGCATTTGTTTCATACATTATTGAAATGTTCTGAAAGAGAGGAAGAAACAAACTTCCATGGAAAGGTTTTTGTTGAAATGGCCTCTAAGTGAAATCAAGGAAAGTGTGACAAAACAGTCAAAATTCAATGAAGAAAATTATGATAATTAAGTAAAGCAAAAAAATAGCAATTAAGTTTAGCAATAAAGTTACATAGCATAAGTGATATGTAAGGTCAATTTTGCATTTAAATGTAGTGTTATGTGTGTAGAGAGTAAGTTATGTTAAGAGATAGCACTTGAAAACCTTTTCCACCAGCATCTTTACCTGACCTTGAAGGTAAATAGAATTTCATTTTATTTCTTTACATTATGTTTTATTATCTATAAACATATTTATTTGTTATATAAAGTACATTTTCACATTTAAAAGCATATAAAACAAAAAATTTGAGTGTTTTTTTTTTAATTTTAAACCCTTAACTTCTGTGTATTGACTTATAGGTGGAAGATTGGTAAGGGTGGGCAATGGGGTTGAGTGTTTTTTTGAGACCAGAATGGATTAATTGCATTTCCATTCATTTAAATAGGGAAATTCAATTTGACACACAGGCAAATTGAGTTATGAACTTGGCCATAGAACGAATTAAACTTATGTGTTAAGTTACCACTGTACTGATTTATGAGGAAAATTATGTAATATAGAAGAAGCAAGTCTCATGGTAGAACTTACCTATGTCCCAAATCATTCAGTTGAATTCTACCCTTAGATCATCTAATCTTTTGAAGTCCCTTTCCTCTTTTGGGATTCCAGATGACTTTAAGGACTCATAGATTTTTTATCAGCCAAGAAGTTCTAGTATTCAGGAGAAATACCCCACTTCCAGGGGAGGTAGCCTCCCAATGCATCCGTTCTCTCCTCCGACTTGAACCTATCATGAGGTTCCCATCCTGTTCATCATAGGCACAGGCCTCTTTTTCCATGGTTCTTTTCAATGGGTCTTTCCTCTCGCCTATTGAAGTACCATCCCTCCTCCTTGCATTCCCTCAGACTGAATTCTTCCCTTTTGCTTCCTGTTCCATTCTTTTAGAATACCTCTTCTTTTGAGAGATATTGGGAATCATCATTTTTTTACTATTAACTCTTGGGATTGGTCTGGATGAAGAGCCCTTTCCATCTGTCCTTTGATCCTCATACAACCCTGGGAGCTAAGTGCTATCTTGATTCTCATTTTACAATTGAGAAAACTTAAGGCAGAAGTTAAGTAACTTGCCCAGAGTCTCATAGCTAGTTAACTGTCAGAGGACATTTGTTTTGAACTCAGATCTTCCCAATTCCAGGCCTAGTGTTCTGTCCGTTGCACCTCCTTACTTGCTTCTAAGTAATGTGGCTCCCCTTTTGCCTCCAGAATCAAATATAAAATCCTTTGACTTAAAAAAATTTTTTTTAAATATTCTTTTATCGGGAGTCGTCATCTAGTGCAACGGCACTCCCAGGGGCCAGGGACCAGAGCATCCTGAGTTCAATCCTCGGACTCTCATAGGCATGTAGCACACAGCTCTGTGTAGGGGCTTACTCAGCCCTGTGACCTTTGTCCTTAATTAAAGAGTGGCT
Source organism: Gracilinanus agilis (assembly GCF_016433145.1). NCBI lineage: Eukaryota > Metazoa > Chordata > Mammalia > Didelphimorphia > Didelphidae > Gracilinanus > Gracilinanus agilis. The sequence goes on along the minus strand of NC_058131.1, from coordinate 669,670,800 downwards.
TTTCTGACTAAAAAAATAAAAATAAAAAATAAATTTTCTTTTATCCATGGTTACATGATTCATATTGTCTCCCTCCCCCATCCTTGAGTTGACAAGTAATTCCACTGGGTTATTATACATGTATTATCATTCAAAACCTATTTCTATATTATTAATATTTGTAATACAGTAATCTTTTTAAACCAAAACTTCCAGTCATGTATCCATATAAAAAAGTGATAAATCATGTTTTCCTCTGCATTTCTACTCCCACAGTTCTTTCTCTAGATGTGGATAGCATTCTTTCTCATAAGTCCCTCAGGATTGTCCTGGATCATTGCATTGCTATTAGTAGCAAAGTCTATTGCATTTGATCATCCCACAATATTTTGGTTACTGTGTACAATGTTCTCCTGGTTCTGCCATTTCATTGCGCATCAGTTCATGGAGGTCTTTCCAGTTCTTAAAGAAATCTTCCAGTTCATCATTCCTTCTAACACATTAGTGTTCCATCACCATCAGATACCACAATTTGCTCAGCCATTCCCCAATTGAGGGACACACTTTCATTTTCCAATTTTTTTGCCACCACAAAAAGCACAGCTATAAATATTTTTGTACAAACAGAACCTTTCTGATGTTTTTTTTTTTTAACTTTTTGGGATACAAACCCAGCAGTGGCTGGATCAAAGGGCATGTATTCTTTTAAAGCCCTTTGGGCACAATTCCAAGTTGCCTTCCAGAATAGTTGGATCACTTCACAACTCCATCAACAATGCATTAGTGTTCCAATTTTGCTACATCCCCTCCAACATTTATTATTTTCCTTTGCTGTCAAAAAGCCACTCTTAACCTGGCCCCTTTCTGACACTGTTGTTATATTCTATTGACTGTTATCCAGCTTTCTCACAGAGAATGCCACCTTCTAACTGAATTTTCACTGACTCTCCCTCATGCCTGGGCCTCATCTTGGCCTCTTGGCTTCTGTTGCTTCCTTCAAAATTTAACATCTTACCTTTAAGAAGCCTTTCTGACTTCCTTAATATGATTACCTTTCCTCTCCAATGGGGCCAATTTATCCTTTATAGACCTTCTTTGTACATTGGTTTTGGTTTGTCTCTACTTACAATGAGTTCTTTGACAGCAACTTCCTTTCTTTGGGCTTAATTCACTATCTGACACTTAATAAAATAATTCTTGTTGACTTGATTTGTTGACTTAGGTACCTTTCTTGTCCTTCTGTTTGAATATTTGCACATTTTTTGCTTACACATTTTTTGCCCTCTTGATGGAAAGGTTCAGTTGCTTCTCTTTAGCTGAATTATCATCTTTTTCCTTTGATAATTAGATGAGTTTTCAAAATATACCATTATTTTTCAGCTGGTGTGCTCTTCTTTTTTTAAAGCAGTGTTTTATTCAATTTTCTGAAATTTCAGGTGACTGTAGAATATTTTTATTAGTCAAATTTCCTTTCTTCTATATTTGTAAGTCTTTCTCCTGATAATTTGCAATGTTGTTTGACATTGAAATTGCTAAATTTGATCCCTTCTTGCTTTGGAGTTTGAAGTATAAGATATTTTTGTTGTTGTTCTGGATGTAATTTGTGGATTCTCTTGATGGACTTAAGAAAACGGCCCAAAACTTCTGAATATTTCTTATATTCATATTATAAGAATATGCTCATATTCTTATATTCATAAGAATATTTCTTATATTCATAAGAATTCATAAGAATATAAGAAATATTCAGAAGTTCTGAACAGTTTTCTTAAATCATTTCATATATTACAGTGTTGAGATTTTTAATTTGCTATTTTGTGGGGGGAGACTTTAAATTGCCTCAAGGTGAGTTATTGTGGCCTACACACAATTTGTGTTCTTTTCTTTTTTTTGAAGAAAACTTTGATTAAATTTTTTTAAATGAAGAATTAACATGTTCTTTAAAATTCTTGCTATTTGCTTCTTTTCCAGTTTTTGCTTTATTTCAATAGATTTATGCTATAAACCTTTCAGTCTTTCACATCTTTAGAGAAATTCTTCATTGTGAAGTCATGCTTTTCCAAACTGCTGGTTGTTTTTAAATTCTGCATTTATGATCATATTGTAGGGATGATAATTTCTGCATTATTTACACTTTATCTGCATTGAGAGGTCCAAGTTCTTTTGAAAAATATTTTAATTTTTTTAATAACAAATTTCCACATAAGAAGTTCTCCAAAGTCACATGATCCATATTGTCTCTCTCCCTTCTTCCCTCTCCCTTCCTAGAGCTGGCACAGTTCAATCTGGGCTATTCATATATTATCATATAAAACATTTCCATGTTATTCATTTTTTATTTTAATTTAGAATATTTTCCCATAGTTACATGTTTCATCTTCTTTCCCTCTCCCTCAAACCTCCCTAACCACACCCCCATCCCTGTAGCCAACACACAATTCCACTGGGTTTTACATGTATCATTGATTAAGACCTAATTCCATATTATTGATAGTTGGACTAGAGTTATCATTTCATGTTATTCATTTTTATAAGTGAATAATCTTACAAAAGTAAAACTCCAAAACATGTACCCAATTAAGTAAGTGATAAATCATGTTTTCATCTGCACTCCTACTCCAAGAGTTCTTTCTCAGGAGGTGGATAGTATTCTTTTTCATAAGTACCTCAGAATAGTTCTGGATCATTGTATTGCTATTAGTAGCAAAGTCTACCATATTTGATCTTTCCACAATATTGCTGTTATTATGTACTGTACTTTCCTGGTTCTGCTTATTTCACTCTGCATCAGTTCATGTGGACAGGTCTTTCTAAAATCATCCTATTCATCATTCCTTACAGCACAATAGAATTCCATCACCATCATATACCATAATTTGTTCAGCCAGTCCCTAATTGAGGGACATCTTTTAATTTCCAATTCTTTGCTACTACTAAAGAGCAGCTATAAATATTTTTGTACACTCAGGTCCTTTCCCTTTTTAAAAAAATCTCTTTGATCATGGTATTACTAGATCAAAAGATATGAATTCTTTTAAAGCACTTTGGACATGGTTCTAAACTGCCCTCCAAAATGGTTGGATTAGTTCAAAACTCTACCAGCCATACATTAGTGTCCCCAAATATCTCTTCTTTGGTACTCTCAAAATATTGAATTATTAATGATGGAAGTTATGCCTACTGGATCAACTACTAATTTATATTTTCTCACTAGAACCCTTTGCTGTACAGAAAAACTTTTTTTTCTTTTTTTATCTTATCCCACCTCAATAGCTATTACAAATATTTCCTTCCTTCCTTAAGCCCCTAGTGAAATCCCCAACCCTTTTCTCTTGGCTGGGGATCCTTACCTCTTACCTTTATTGTGAATAACTGTAACAAGTGACAACAACAAGAACAGCTAGCATTTATATAAGACTTTAAGTATAAAGCACTTTACATATATTATCTCATTATCTCTGCTTTCAACAACCTTGTAAAACAGGTGATATTATTATCCTCATTTTTCAGATGAGGAAACTGAAAGAGATTGGGTGACTTTACCCAAGATCACCCTGTTGAAGGAATCTGTAGAAGAATTTGAACTCAGGTCTTCCTGACTCCAGGTCACCCCTCTGCATCTTCACCCATTGTCTCCTTCTTCTCTGAGGAAAAAGCAGCCCTTCTCTTTGTCAATACTACTTTTTTTGCCTATGATCTTGAATCCCCTTCTTCCATTTTCTTCATTTTCTCTCCATGTCCAACCTGCCCTTCACAACAATCTCCCAAAAGTACAATTCTGATCATTTTGTACAGTAGAAAGAACACTCATATAAAGTCAGAGAATGTGGTTCCAGCTTATAGCTTAGCTCAGTGTTAGTGAACCTTTTAGAGCAGGGGTCGGCAACGTATGGCTCTTTCTGCAGGAGCCATAAAGTCCTTTTTTTTTTTTTTTTTTCAGGTGCTGTTACAGGAACACACACTGTGAGCACTGTACGGCTCTCATGAAATTACATTTTTAAAAATGTGGCATTTATGGCTCTCATGGCCAAAAAGGTTGCCGACCCCTGTTTTAGAGGGATGGATGATGTGAGAAATGTCCTCGGGTGTGCATGGAGAGGTGGAGGGGAACAGCCCAGCCCCGCATCCCCCTGGCTTTCTAATAACAAACTCTTGTGAACTCTGTGCTGGGGTGACAATACACATGCCCACAGAATGGGCTCTGAGTGCCCCCTCTGGCATGCTTGCCATAGCTTCATCACCATGGGCTTAGCTGATAACTATTTTTAAGACCTTGGGCAATTAATTATTCAACAAGGATTTCCTCAGTGATAGGTACTACGGATACAACATCAAAGACGAAATAGCCCCTACCTGCAAGGAAACAATATTATATCAGAGAAATACAATCTGTATACATGTGAGTTCACATTAAAAAAAACAGAATGTCTAGCTAATAACCCAGAAGGCTAATAGGAGAACTCAAGTATATAGATGTAGTTTCCACTTCGAGAACTCCCTAAATAACCCAGCTGTGGTCTCTGGGTATTCTAGCCTCCTGTTAGTTAGAGTAAAGATGAATCACTTTCTCTCACTGAGCCAGTTGTGCAAAATGCCTTGGAGACAATGTTATATAAAATAAGTATCTATTTATTCAAAGAGAGGGTACAAACTGAGGATCAAAACAAGGTGTCCCTGACTCTAAAGGATCTAGCTAGCCAATCCACCACAAACTACGTCCCTCAAAAGAGGTTCCCCAAAAAGATCTGGCTAAGCTGCCTGTCTATGACCCTCAGTAGTTGGTTTGTTTGAGTTCAAAAGCTGTCTCCAAAACCTGTTATGATTGCTCTCAAAATGGCTAAGTCCAACCCTAAGTCCAACCCCAGTCTGAACTCTGAGAAAAAACTTCAAAGCCAAACTAATAGGATTTTAGACAAAACCTTTTGGAAAGTTGATAAAACCACAGCAAGTATAGTCAGATCCTTTGCTACGTGTTCTCCAGTCAACCAGAGAACCTCCCAAGATGATTTTAGGGTTTTTCTTTCTCCACAGACAGGCTGAGGTAACCAGGCTCTGGCAAACTAGCCTTTCCTCCTCCTCTCTTTAGGACAGGAAGAAAGCCTCACTTCCACAGGAAGTCACTCACTCTAATAGTTGCTCCTTTCAAACTGCGCCTCCTCTGCCCCCTGCCTGCTAAAATCATTTTTCTAGAGTTCCTAGCATGTGCCTTAAAGACAACCTTCCACTTCTCTTAAATCTTATCCTTATCTTTATCTTTTTTCCCATTACAATATACAGAAAAGAAATGCAGGGTAATTTTGGAAGAGGCCCTTGTAGCTGGGGGAATCAGGAAAAGACTCCTGATGAATTCAAGCTGAACTTTGGAAGAGGGAGTAGATGAGGTAGAAAGGCAATGGGAAATGCAGTGAAACCTTGTATGAGGAGGGCCAATTCTATTAAACCACAGAATGTGTGAAGAGAAGTGATATTCACTAATTTTGGAAAGGCTATTTGGGATCAGGTTGCAAAGATTTAAAGTGACAAATAGAAGAATTTTTGTTTGATTCTAAAGGTAATAGAATTTATTTTGAAGGGGAATGTCATGTTCAAACCTCTGTTTTAGGGCATGTCATTTAACTTCAGCAGCCTTCAGCTTTCTTCATCTGCAAAATGGAATTGAACTAGCTAACCTTGGGGCTCCCTTCTATCTCCAAACATGGGATCCCATGCCAGCCTCTCATTTGATGTCTAGTTGTTCTCCATTTTCTGTACAGGAAAAAATGGAAACTCTTTCTCCTGGCATTTCTGTTCATCCTCTACATTAGTTCCTACTCTCTTTTCTTTACATTCTCCCTTTTTTTGAGCTCTGCTACATTCCAGGAAAACAGGACTTGTTGCTATTTCTTGAACTCCTTTCTTCCTGTCCCACCTGTGGGCATTTATATCAGACATTCCTCTTTCTAGGAATGCACTCCCAATCTCATCTTTGCCTTATAGACACTTGACTTCATTCAGTGCCATCTCCTTTATGAAGGCTTACATCATCTTCCCTGATAGCATTCTTGCTCTCATTTTTTCTTCTGACATTATATATATATGTATATATATATATATATGCACACACACACACGTACATATTGTATTGCCTCAGTAAAAGGTCAGCTTCTAGAGCATAAATATTTTTTGTTTTATTTTGTGTCTCCAAATTTCCAATTCTAGGTGGGGATACTTGGAATTGAATTAATTAAATCTTATTTCTATTCAGCCTAGGGACAGCTAGGTGGTGTAGTGGATAGAATGCTGGACCTGGATCCAGTCAGGAAGACCTGACTTCAAATCTGGCCTCAGATATTTACTAGTTGTGTGACCTTAATCCCCATTACCTAGCCCTTATTCTTCCAAGAGCTTAAGATAAAAAAGGAAATGAAATTAGTTTTGTGTAACTTCATTTTACTGATCCCATTTTGACTCATAGTGCTCATAAATTATAAATTTAACAATTCTAGAATCTTGCCAAGTATCAACATTGATCTCACTAATCAGTTGTTCCCAGAACCTACCTTTTTAAAAATCAAGATAACATGTTCCTCCACAGCCTTCTGATTCTCTTCCCATTCACTAGAATTTCTCATAATTACACCCCTAGTCTACTTTGTAGTGTAGAAAACTAAAACTCAGCAAGATTGCACAGCTAGTTAAATGCAGAGCAGAGACAAGATCATAGGTCTCATGACACTCGAAAGCACTGCCACTTGTGTCACTAATGAAATTAGTGGCAGAGACATACTTTCTCCCTTATCCCTAGGGTTGCTCTTGCTCAATCCTGATCTCCAAAACAAAATGGGAAAAGTTACTATTGTGGAAAAAAGTTCTCCATTTCATTGTTCTTGATTTTGCAGTGAGTGGCCAAGAGAGCCACTGTTTCCACCTGCTATAGAATATTTCAAAAGTGTAAATTTAGCAATCTTTTCTTATGAGTTGGTAATTGAAGTACTATAGGAATTTGAATGAGAAAACATAATAAAACCCACATTACTTGCCTTTTATAAAACAAACAAAAAAACCTCTAGAAAATGAAATTCTGTTCCTTTTTCCATTTTAAGATCATTCAGATATTATTTCTTTCTGTAGAAAATTTTAGAATATCAAGTGATCATTAAAACTTTTTGTGACTGAAACCCATTTAATTTATTAGAAAGGATTGTTTTCTGAAGCAATCTTTATCTGCTCTGAGAATAGAGTCATAATAATTTGACCTATTTTTATACATTACCATAAAAGTTTTATTTTATAAAAATGACAATTTTTAAAAAAGTTAATTAGAATCTGCTATACTGAGGCTGGCAAAAAGTGCCTTAAGTTATCAGTATTTCCATAGAATAGACATTATTCCAGTATACTACACTAATTTGTTGTTGATTTTTTTTAGAGTATTGTGAGTTATCTTTAAATAAATGGTTGTAAGCATATATCAGCATCATGAAGCTCTCTTCAATATAGCGTGAAGTGACAATATCTCTGCTTTGTATTATTGTGTATAGTAAGGGACATCATTCTTTCTAGCCATGAACTACTAGCAACCTTTGTCCTTTATGTTACCTTTAGTTAAAAACGAAAATGAGCATGAATGCTGGCTGATGGCCATGTCTTTCTTGCAGCTAAAAATTCATCTGGGAAAGATAAATGGGATTGTAGATTTGGATTTGTTTCATTGCGTGAATGATATGTGACATTTCGTAAATTATTTAGCACTGCTAGGATGGCAGAAATGGCTTGAGCATTGTTATATCAAATGAAAGCAAGAATCCCATTAGTGCAAAGACTGGGTTTTAGCTAGAATCTATCAGGGGAATGTTGTCACTTTAAAATCAGATTGTTCTTTTAATTGCTATTTAAAGGAACAAAAGTGTTCCCAAGGTACTGCAGTTGAACACCCACTAGTAATAACTATGGATCTACAATTATGTGGCACTGATTATCTGGCATTTTAAAAACTGGCAAGAATCAGTGACCAATTTGCAGTACTTTGTCTTTTATTTTTCTAACAGACCATTTGTGCTCTGTTTTCTAACTGAGAATAGAAATAAAAAGTTTCATCATTATTTAGCTTTCTAAAGAACAAACACATTATAAGTACAAATTAAGCTAAAAGGAAGAGCATTAGAAATGCCCGAATTTTAAGATAATAACCATATGTGAACAGTATAGAAATAATCTGTTAAATGTGAGATTTATTCTGATTTTAGAGATATTGCAACTTTGTTAAAGAAAATTTTTGAAATTATTATAGCCTTTAAAGATGGTAAAGTACTATTTTTTTACTCATTTTTTCAAAGTGATCTTTCAAGTGTCTTTTCAAAAGTATATGCAGGGTTTTTTTGGTAAATAAGGTTAATATACATGTTGGGTCTTATTTACTACAATATGAAATGTTTCTGAGTAGATAAATTTATAAGTTTAGGACCAATTTCCATTTTCCCCTGGTATGATCTTAGGGTTGTTTTCTAATAGATTTTTGATCCATGAGATTAAAGCAAACAAATTAGAAAATATTTTAAAGCAAAACATTTAAATTGCTAGATGACCACTTTAAAACCTTTATATGTCCAGTAAAAATTTATTTTTCATACATATGATCAGATTGATGAGAAGAAATCTCTTGAGTTTAGTCATCTATTCTGTGGATAAGAACATTACAGTTGCTAGGGGTGGTAAATAGCAATTGAAAAACCTGAAAATTTATGCAGATTTATACATTGTTAAGAGTGATTTCCATAGTGATCCTAATAGGGTGCTAGGGGTTAGACAAATGTTTTCTTGTTTCTTTTTCAAAATGGTAATGTCAGAAATTGAGAATCACCTTTGTTTAGCATGGTTTATTCTTGAAGTTTGGTGTCAAAAAGAACATACTTTTAAAGCTTCTAATGGTGCCTTCTTTTTCTTTTCTAGTGATCTCACCAAAATATTATATTGTGTTTAGTACCAGTCTTTTTTTATGTCATTTGTAGAAACTGGGTCTTTTTTGGTTAATATTTAATAGATGAATTCAAATAAACTGCATTTAAACATTTAGCGAAGCATTGGTTTATTTTGAAAATCTAAGCTTATTTAAATCATATTCATGATATTTCATTCATTCCAGTATAATAAAAAGAAGAGCATTGCTTTTGTAGTTATGAGATATGAATTCAGATGATAGCCAGCTTTGACATGTATTAGCTTTGGAGACTTTGAGCAAGTCTCCTCACCTTTCTAGGCGTCAGTTTCCCATAAAATTAAGAAAAAAACAGTTTCACTCCCTAACTCATAGGGATGATTATTATTATGATGAAAGTAGCTAATGAACTTTTAATCACTATAGAAATGTAAGCTGTTTTCTTGTTAATCATTAGATGAATGATTTTGTTAAATGTGTTATTTATGATGACTGTTGAGACTTCAAATCAATTTCTCATGATAAATATTCTCTGTTGGCTGCTTGTATATGACCCCCTTATTTTTTTTGTTTTGATAATAGCTATTGTATTTATGCAAAATAAAGAGCTTGTAATGTTAGCCATTTACTGTTAGCTTTAATTAATAGTAATAGTCATCTTAAATGGATGCCAATTCTTGCCTGAGAAATATGTTAAAAAAATGTTTCATTTTCATTTCGAAGTGGAATATTATGTGATTAAAACTAACCATTAAATTTTTTTTTTAATTTTGTCTTAGCCTCGAGCTGATCCCATTCCAATATGTAGCTTCTGTTTGGGGACAAAAGAATCAAATAGAGAGAAAAAACCAGAAGAACTCCTATCTTGTGCAGACTGTGGCAGTAGTGGTAAGTTAGTATATTTGCGTGCTTAATAACAGTTGTGTTTTATGATAGGACAGCTTAGGGAAAGGGTTATAATTCTTCATGAAATTTAACTTTGTCCATTAAAAAATCTTCCCTTTTCAAAGTAGTTTTTCTAATCAGTTATGTGTTAAAAAAAAAGTTACGAAGGGAAAAAGATAAATGGGAATATGTTCTACCAGATATCATCAATAGTCGTATTTAATAGTGTGCTATGATAGATAGGATGCTGGTCTTGGTATCAAGAAGGCCTAGGCTCAAATTCCTTTTGACATTTAATTTATGACTACTATGTGTCCCCTTCACCTCTGTGAACCTTTATCTTTAAAGTGAAGATAATGATATCTATACTTCTTAGGGTGGTGGTCATAATACTCAAGTGAGATCTTGCCTAGATGGCATTTTGCTAACCTTAAAGCACCACTTTATAAATGCCAGCTGCTAAGAATAGCACTATTATCATTGCTAAAATCCCACTGGGCATGGACTAAACAGAAACTTCCCTGAAAACTCCATGAGGCCAGCAAAAGGTTTGATCTTGATACTTGATTTTCTCCTAGTCACTTGTATGATACTTTGCTTGCAGAGATCTTAATGAATATTTGTAGAATGGATCAATGGAGGAATAAATTCCAGATTTACAAACTATATATCATGTACTTATGCACATTTATTTTAAGTAGCTCAGAGCTTCAGCTTAAGGGATTTTTCTACCTAGAGAACCTCCTGATAAATTGAGATATTTTAACATAATTCAAAGGAAAAAAATGGGGGACCAACTTATGGAGGTACAAGAATAACAAAGAAGTCTCAAGAAATAAGAGAAATTCCTGTAGTTTTAAAGCTAGGTAGAGAGTTGGAGACTGATTATTGATGTATCTATGTTTTCCTTAAAAGCCATAAGTAAATTGAAATGCTAGTCTCTTCACAATAAGAGCTGTTAAAAGTAAAGAGGATAACCTTAAATGAAGAGTAATGGAAATTCATTGTCATCTATCTTGTTTAATTGATATTGTCACAATTAAGTGACCTTTAGGCTGAGAAGGAAGAGATGAATAAGACATTATGTTCTTCATAAATAATATACTTACAGTGTTTGCTAGAGACCTTGACAGTTTCTTATATATAGTTTCATTAAAACTCATCTGTCTGATCATGGTGTCATACATAGTGACAAAGACAGAGTGATAATATCTATATATTCAGTTTCGTTAAATCCAGTGGGACAATATCATTGTTTTATGTTGGGATAGGCAGTGTTCCACTGATCTTTAGAAACTTTGAGTCCTAATTCTAATGTATGCAAGCATTCAACAAAAAATTTTTGAATCACCAATTGGTAAGCATTATTAAGCATTTACTTTACACCAGGCACTATGTAAAACACTATAGATACAAAGAAAGGCAAAAAATAGCCTCTTTCCCTTAAGGAGCTTATATTCTCAAACTGGAGACAACATGTAAATAAATAAGTTTGTATAAGATGATGGAAAGTAACTTTAGGGAGGAAGGCTTAGTGCTCAGGGAATAAGAAATGACCTGAAGAATGTGCTGTTTTATGAGAACTTATTTTTTATATATTGTATTAACTTGTATGTCAGGGCCCTCATTTAGAGAGATCGCAATCAATTCCTCTTCTCAGGGCCCTGGATTTGAGGGACTCCATCCAGTCTACTGATTTTTACATTTTCTTTGTTTTTAGGAATTCCAAGGAATGCTTTCCTTTTAACAAAACCTAGTTAGAGTTAAAGGAGACAGTGATTTTCTACTTGCCTAAAGTGCTCCCCATCACCTATATGGTGGGGAGAGGGTGAGAGTTTGATGGATCCTCTCTATTACCAATTAGAGATTATCTTGGAATGTTCAAAGGAACTGAATAATGAGCTTCTAAAATTATTTCTAGATCTGGCTGAGGGACTTTTGGGGTCTTTGGTCACTGAGAGGGCCACTAACCTATCAATCTATTGGTTATATGTTAGCCTAATCAATAAATTGATATTCCTGCACAAATCAGCTTCTTGAATATTTTAATCGTAATAGTTTGAGCTGCGTTTTGAAGCAAGTTAGGGATTCTAAAAGGTAGATTAGAAAGAAGAGCATTCCAGGTATGGGTACAGCCGATGCAAAAGCACATAGATAGGGGAGATGGTGTGTCCACAGTACAGGTCAGTATTCCTTAAAGTATGTAGAGAAATCTTCAGTAGAGGAAAGTAGAAAAAGCAGGAAGGTACCAGGTTATGGAGAGTTTTAATTGATAAATAAAGTACTTCCTATTTATCTGGGAGGTAATAAAGAGCCATAGCATTTTATTAAGTAAGGAGTGACATGGGCAGACTTAGCTGCTGAGTAGAGGATGGAGAGGAAGAGGAAAGGAGTTTGGATGTGGAGACTAGGCAGTTGTTACACTATTCCAGGTGAGATTATCATATGAAGTACAGTGTTAGCAGTGCAAGGAGGAGAGGTAGAGAGAGAACTGATAGTGTGAAGATTAAAAAGGATAAAGTTTGACAATGCCTTGGATATACAAAAAGTGAGTGAATAGTGGAGTATGACACCAAAGTGGCAAACCTGGGTGACAAGGAGGATATTGGTGTCCTTAACAGTAATAATGAAGACTGAAGAGAGGGTGGGTGGGTTTCGGAGGAAAGATAATGACTTCTATTTTGGACAAGTTGAGTTTGATAAAGTACCCAGTAAGCAGCTGATGATTTGGGATTGGAGCTCAAAAGAGATATAAAGGCTGGGTGTGTACAAATAAGCATCTTCTTCATAGAGATGGTGATTATTGGATTCCTGGGATTTGAAGAGTTCACCAGATGACTTAGTATAGAAAGAAAAGAGAAGATGCAACACACAATGGTAGACTCCATTCTTAATTTTTTCATGACATGTCTCTTTGAATGAATTATTCTGCTGTACACCAGCCTCACAATTTTGTGGTTTTGATTTGCCTTCAAACCAAGTACGATGTATCTGAAGGGCCTAAATAGACTAAATATTTTTATGTGGGGGCAGGGGAAATAGAGTTTCTTTTTCAAATATTTCTTTACAAATCTTCCATTGATTCTGGTGACATATATTTGGGTGATGAAATAGAGATTTCTCCTTGATATATAAATTCAAAACATCCTGCAAAAAAGAATAAAGGCACTCCAATTCTTATATATTTTAAATGTTTAAGGTTAAAACTTTAACTCAAAAAAGTTTAAAAATTTAAAAGTCTTCTTGCTCAAATCAGAGAAATGACAAGAGGATATGTTGTTCTACTTTGTACCTTTTCATTTCAGACTACCAGAGTTTTATCTTTTTGGAGATCATAAAGAAGTCTTAGTTTCTTTTATTTGATTTAAAGGAAGTAGGGTGGCATGATTTTAAAAAATTGTTTTAAATACTTTTCGTTTGCTTTTAATAAGAAAAAAGTGATAGGAATAGTACCTGGAAGATTTATGCAACAGGAATTAGTTTATATTGAGTTCAGCTTCCTCTTCAGTTAGAGAAATCTTAAAGCCTTGAAATGAGTTTATGTTTAATAACTGAATCTCAAGTCCTGGGCATCTTCATGTTCCTTTGTTTTGTATTATAGGATAGATCAGGGTTCTTTGGATGCTGCAACTGAATCCTGTCCTAGTGTTCAGGCTAACTTAATCTTCCCCATGTTGCTCTATGCCAATCTGGGTTTGGCTACTTTAGTCAAAAGCCCATTGTTCCTAACTCAGGGAAATGCTTTGTAGACATCCAGGTTAAAGGTAAGATCAAGTGAGTGGTTTTTGTTTGTTTGTTTGTTTTGTTTTGTTTTGTTAAAACCAAATACAATTTACTTTAAAGAGCTATTATGACTGCCACTGGCAGTAACTACAAAAAAAGAAAGAACTCACCATGAATAGCTCAACAGTGCCCTCTAATGCCAGTGGAGCCCTCTCATGATCCACTGTAGGCCTTTTATGGCTGCCTGTATGCATTGGTGACCCCAGAGCTGGGGTTAAGCTTCTTTTTTATATCTGTGATCCTTCTGGCAATCTGATGACGCCCAGGGCATGCTTTTGGAATGATGCTTTTAAATGCAAAAAAAAAAAAAAAAAAAAAAAGCCCAAGATTATAAAGGAAGCCAACTATATTGAAATTAAAATGTAATTTTTTTGCCTCCTCCAACTCAAGGGAAGCCCTGAAATGTATTGTGTCCCAGGTTAGAAACTCCTATTTCAGTATATTGATGTGACAATGGGAACTTTATTAAACTAAGAAAAACCTACTGGTGACATTTAAGGGTGAGGAGGAGTTCACAGGTTGAATTGTGACTGTTTGGATTGATCAGGATTCCTAACACAAGATGTTTTCATGAGAAATACTCTTAAGAACTATAAAACAAAGAGAAAAAAAATATCGTAACCCATAAAGAAAGTTGATCTTAATGTGTTTCCCATATGTGCCAGATGCTTTTAGTAATTGCCCATCTGAAATTCTGTTTTTTATGATGTCACATTTATAATCAACTTAGAGATTTCATTTAGAATTTACTTAGATTTCATGGGCATGTGCAATAAACATCTCCTCTTGGTTGACTTGATAAAGTAAGCGAATTTAGAAATGTACCACTCTTAAGATAATTTGTGTCAAAACAGGCATTTTATTTAAGGATGTGAGTGGCACCTAACTTTTGTAAAAAATTCTTTTTTATAATATAGATACAGTAAAAACTGGTTATTTTCAGGTTTGCAAATATGTTAGAACTTATGGAAGTTTTATTTGATTTTTATGACTCAACATACTATAAATTAACATTTATATTCTCTTTGCTTTGTTGACCAAATTATTTTTACCAAAACTCAGTTCAAGTGCCAACTTCTTCATTTAAAATTTTTCCTACTTCATTCTCCCCCATCGGTCTACTAGTATTCTCTCTCTCTCAAAACTGTCTTGCCTTCATTTTGTAAAAATTCTTATAAATGTACGTTTTGCTCCTTCCCCATTATAGTATAAGCTTCTTGAGAGAAGGGATTATTTGATTTTTTTCTTTGTATGCTTAGTTTTTAGCACAGGGTTTGATACAGAGTAGGCACTTAATAGATGTTTTTTTTTTTAAACCCTTAACTTCTGTGTATTGGCTCCTAGGTGGAAGAGTGGTAAGGGTGGGCAATGGAGGTCAAGTGACTTGCCCAGGGTCACACAGCTGGGAAGTGACTGAGGTCAGATTTGAACCTAGGACCTCCCGTCTCTAGGCCTGACTCTCAATCCATTGAGCTACCCCAGATGTTTGTTAATTGATAATGAAGATGATTTCTCTACCAGTACAGGTTGGCACCTTTGTAATTTATAGGCTTGGAAAGTTCCCGAGAGTGATGAGAAGGTTATATGAGTTAACATTGGCCACACAGTTGATGTGTTAAGATTGGAGTTGGGAAGTCCCAAGTTTGAATCCTGCCTTGGATACTTATTAGATTTGTGACCCTGGGCAAGTCAGCCTGTTTTGGTGTGTTCATCTATAAAATGATAGTACCACGTACTTTTCAGGATTAGTGTGAAGATAAAATGAGATATATAAATACTATTTTATTATTATTATTATGTGTCAGAGAAGGGACTTGAAGTAGCTCTCTATCCACTAGGACATGCTGCTTCTCTGTTAGATGTTCTACCCTATTAAGTATTGTCTCTCCGTCATATTACTGGGTGGCTAAATTTTATTATCATAAGCTGTGGTTTTGTTGCCGTTCTTCAAATTAGCCAAGCAAAGATAAGTGTACAGCTCTCTAATGCTATAGAATCGTTTTGATTTCAAGTTGTCACAGCACACTGGAGTAGTTCAGAATGTTCACTTCAGGAAGGAAAGATAACATGGGCTGATGAACAGGCACACTGGCTTACATGTAGGAGACCTGCGCTATTAGTGAACCATAGGTTTGCTGATTATTTTTTGTTTTAACTACATCTTATATTTTCCTTAAGATTTTTTGTTAGTACTGTAGAGACACTGAGAACATAAAGCTATGTTTACTGTGTTTTTAAAGCACCTCACTCTGAGCTGTCTTTAAATTTTTTTTGGCTATATTTTTTGGCTAAATTTTGTTGGATATAAACCAAGTTATTTTGATTTTACTAAACAGATTCACTTTTCAATTCAATTTAGTAAGTATTTATTAAAGGTCTGCTTTCTGCCAGGAACTATGCTAGGTACTGAGAATTCAGAAACCCCTGCCCTCAAGGAGCTGGCATACTAGTGAAGGAAACCATATGAATGTGAATAAATAAAGACTATAATAAGTAAAATAAAATAAACCCAAAGCAACTAAAGGAGGGAAGAAGCACCAACAACTGGGAGCATCACTTGGGCCAAAGATTTAAAAGGGAGTTAGGAAACCCAAGAGTCAGATGTGCAGAGGAAAATGCTATATAAAGCAATGAAATAATGTGTATAGGAGACCTCAGATAGGCTAGAATATTTCTTGTGTAAGGGTAAGTTGTTATCAGCCTAGAAAACTAGATTGGGACCAGCTAATAATGGTCATGGGGATTTGTATTTTACACTAGAAACAGCAGGGATCCATTGAAGCTTCTTGATAGGGTTTTGATGTAGTCATGCTTGTAGTTGAGGAAGATCCATTTGACACTTTTATGAAGGCTAAATGCTAATTCTTCAACAAATAGTGAAAGATCTTTTGTCATCTTTGAATTTGATAAATTAGCAAGCATCTAAAACAACAACAACAAAAAGAAGTATCTAAAACCCCAAAAGAGAATCTGTCACAAATCATGTGGCTAAATTGCTAGAATTTTAAAAGGAATGGAAGTAAGACTTAATGTGATCTATTACCATGATCATTTTCCATTATTGAATAAAATAAGGTCACTAGGTACTCTTTAAAACTGACTCATTTGGATTATCTTAACTGAACTAAGAGAAAAGGAAAGAAATGTTTCTTCATCCTTTAGCATTTATCACATTATTTATATTATGCTTAATTCTCTTCAATGAACAGGGAGATTAATACTTGGAGTAATGAGGAAAAAGTTGTAAAATATTGGAAAGTGGATAGATCATCTAAAGAATTATAATCCAAGTAGTAATGGTTGAGACAAAATACTTCTGAAGAAGTTAGATAAGGAACAGAAAGAATGTAGTTCATTTCATTCAGCAACCTCTGATTCATTTCCTTGTTCAGCCTCTCATTTCCTCTCATTTCCAAATGATGCTAATTCCCTGCGTTGCCAATTTTATCATTATTACTTCTAATTATCTCTGTACTGACATCTTTAGGTTAGCTTTAATAATGACTCTCAGTTGAAAATATATTCTAAGTTGTTTCAGTTCACTATAATTATTTTTGATGATTTCTATCTATACTGACTTCCATAGGCTTTTTTTTTTTTTACTCTTACCTTCCATTTTAGAATCAGTACTATTAGAGGGGGCACATCTGGTGGCTCAGAGGGTTGAGAACCAGACCCAGAGATGGGAGGTCCTGGGTTCAAATGTGGCCTCAGACATTTCCTAGCAGTGTGACCCTGGGCAAGTCACTTAACTCCCCACTGCCTAGCCCTTACCACTCTTCTACCTTGGAACCAATACATAGTATTGATTCCAAGACAGAAGGTAAGGGTTTAAAAATATGTATATTTTTAAAAATACTATTAGAATCAACACTAAGTATTGGTTCTAAGGCAGAAGA
This sequence comes from Gracilinanus agilis, assembly GCF_016433145.1. Taxonomy (NCBI): domain Eukaryota; kingdom Metazoa; phylum Chordata; class Mammalia; order Didelphimorphia; family Didelphidae; genus Gracilinanus; species Gracilinanus agilis. Next base: position 669,653,340 of record NC_058131.1, on the reverse strand, counting down.
GCAGTAAGGGCTAGGCAGTTGGGGTGAAGTGATTTGCCCAAGGTCACACATCTAGGAAGTATCTGAAATCAGATTTGTACCCAGGACCTCCTATCTCTAAGCCTGACTCTCTGTCCACTGGTCCAAGTAACTGCCTGCATAGGCTGTCTTTAAAGTTGGCTCTTAAGCATTCTTTGTGATAAGTCCTTCAGAGTTGTCCTGGATCATTATATTGCTGAGAGTAGCCAAGTCTCTTACAATTGATCATCACACAATATTGCTGTTAATGTATATACAATGTTCTCCTGATTCTTCTTATTTCACTCTTTATTAGTTTGTGTAGGTCGTTTCAGCTTTTTCTGAAATCATATTGCTCCTTATTTCTTATAATACAATAGTATTCCATTACTATTATATACCACAGTTTATTCAGCCTTTCCCCAGTTGATGGACATTGCCTCAATTTCTTATTCTTTGCCACAAAAAGAGCTATTATAAATATTTTTGTACAAGTATGCCTCCCTCACCTTTAAAAAAAAATCTCTTTTGGTTACAGACCTAGTTAGTGGTATCACAGGATCAAAAAGGGCATGCACTTTGGGCATGGTTCCAAATTGCCCTCCAGAATGGTTGAATCAGTTCATAACTCTACCAACAATGCATTGGTGTCCCAGTTTTGCCACATCCTGTCCAACATTTATAATTTTCCTTTATTGTCATATTGACCAGTCTGATAGGTGTGAGGTATTACCTCAGAGTTATTTTAATTTGCATTTCTCTAATCAGGAGGGATTTAGAACATTTTTTCATAGGATTATTGATAGCATTGATTTCTTCATCTGAAAACTACTTGTTCATATCCTCTGAACATTTGTCAGTTGTGGATACCAGATTTTTAGAGGAGAGTCATACATTTTTTTCTGACATGCTTCATATCATTTCTGTGTAATTTCTTGAGCTGTTTGCCTCTATCTGCAGTGCTTCTTTTTGCTACCCTTTGGGTTATCTGCAATTAACAATAAAAGATAAAGGAAGAATTTAATGTAAAACACTGGATAAAAAGTAGTATACATAGACCTCATTTTGAGTTTATAGGTTTTTTAGTATTCAATTTTAATAGTTATTTTAGTAGGACTTCTGAAATTCTTAGTTTATTTCCTTTCCCATTTAAGGACATTAAGCTCCTTTTGATCAGAGTATATACCTCTTGATGATAGGATGCTGCTTTTATGTGATTGCTCTTTGCCATTCAGAGAGGTTTTGTAATATTTTTGTATATTTTTAAATTACTCATTTGGTATAGAGATACTTGTAATAAAATAGACCACAAATTAAATAGATCTGTCTAGATGTCTCATAGCCAGAGACTGGCAACTGCCTGTAACAGTTTGTTCCTTTACATTTTAAATGTAGATGTTTAGTTATGGTTTTTAAACTCAGAAATAGTGTGCTTTTATTAACAATATTGATGACTCATTTAGAATGTTTCTCTTAAAAATAACCACATCTTCTGGTGGGTAGCATTTTGTGAAGCACCTGTTAAGCTTTTGAAAGGAGGTATAGTTTGGCATCAGCTCAAAATACATATTTAAACAATGAGCCCTGCCACGGTCAGGAAATTATAAAAGTTTTTAAGTTGCAGAATCTGCTTTTTATATTACATCTTTAATTTTTGATTGCTGCTTGGTTATAAGTTCTTTCACATGGGATTAACTAATATTTTTTTGAGTTTAAAGGCCAGGTTTAAAAAATAAATAAAGTTTAAAATTTCTACCATGTGAGACAAAAGCCTATCATAAAGGAAGATTAACTGGCTCCCCAGGGTTATTGACCCAGTGTACACCCAGTTTTGACCTTTTGAAATAATCAGATATTTTGAACTCTATTATCTCTTAATAATCTAAGATGGATTTGCACTTGAGAGATTCCAATTTTTCTTTTAGAAATGGATAACAACTATCCAAAAAGATTTGGAATGTGACTCCTGTAGATCAAGACTTTTGTCTGCTCCAAAGGAATAGAAAACATGCTAAGGGGTCCAGGAAAATTATCTACCCCATCTATCTCAGAATAACCTGGGGTGGAGTGGGGGAGGTTGGTTGGTTTTCACTTTATCTGAGTTATGTACCATCTCACTTGGCTCCTAGTATAATTGAATATTTATGTTCATTGCCTCAGAATTAAACCTTGGGACCCAAAGACAGAAATGGCCTTTACTTGGACCCTTACTGACACTTCTTCTGCCACTGTCAGATTGTACATTGTTTTACCCACAGTAACAATCATCTCATTTTATTTAGGTTGGGTTGAGTGAAATGTGCCGTTTGGGCAAGTTTCTTTTGAATTTTATGCCTCCAGTCATACAAGCAAGTGTTTATGGTCTCAAGGTGTGTCTATTGAATAGCATTTCTTTTAAAATTACATGTTTTATTTTTTTTAAGTTGTAGTACATGATTGCTAAGAATGAATCTGATCTCCATTTCAGCTACCAGCCACCTCCTTTTTTTATTGATAGATTATTTTAAAGCATATTTTAAATGGAATTTTATTAGTTTCATATAAAATTTTTCTAGCCCGTCTTTTTACTTTGGAAGAAAAATTATTTAGTGATTTCCATTTTGCTCCTATATATTCTTGTTTTATGTTATGTTTTTAGTGTTTAATATATCTTAATTCAAAACTAATCAGAATTTCTTATATTTCAATTGAAAATATTTTTGGCATGTTTATCCTTTTTATCATTTACTTATTATGTTACATCATCTTACTTTTAAAACTTAGGTAACTATGAGTTTGGGTTTCATGATTAACCATGCAATCAAAGGAATAGTTTAAAAGTCATTCTAACTCCTTTTTCTGAGCACTGTCTAAATAGAGCAGTGCATCCGATAAGCAATCAATAACTGTATGGTGGTGGTGGTTTATGAAAGTTCCAGGAGCTCAGACTTAGGTGAGAGAGCAGGAGACAATCCCTTTCAAGTTTATAAGGACTTTTAGTTAGAGTAGCTGTCATGTTCATCACATTTTTAAAAACACCTTGACCAAATATTTATATAAATGGGCATTCCTTCACAGGAAAGAATTTGTGTAGTCATCCCATTTCGTTTTCCAGGAAAGGGAAGGATGAAACAGCCCATGATTCTGTGATTTTTAAAAATTATTAAAGTCTTAATGTTAATCATTGGCTGGCATCATTGAATGTCTACAAAGTGTACATTAGAAAATGTGAGTCAAAAATTAGAGACAGGAGGTGTAGTAAAAGTTTCTTAACATCAAGCAATTTACATTTTTTTTATAGGACACCCATCATGTTTGAAATTCTGTCCAGAATTAACAACAAATGTAAAGGCCTTAAGATGGCAGTGTATTGAATGCAAGACATGTAGTGCATGTAGAATCCAAGGCAAAAATGCAGTAAGTTCATATTTTAATAGTTAAATGATCTTTTATTAGTGTTCACTTTTTGTGAGTGGGAGAGGGGTAAAAATCTGTAGACCAGTAGCTGCTTTTCACTTTAAATGTTTCACTGCTAAAATTTATTGATATTTTTCTTTTTCATTCCAGAATGCATGGAGATACCTTAATACTTAGACTAGTTTTGTTAGTTGTTGATAATTTGGAAATACATTGTTTGAATGACATTTTTCAATTAGGTTAGCCATTATTCAACTTCTTTTGTGTTGCATTACAGGATAATATGCTTTTTTGTGATTCTTGCGATAGAGGGTTCCACATGGAGTGCTGTGACCCACCACTTTCCAGAATGCCAAAAGGTGAACTTCTAAAATCTTTGAAACCTTTCTTTAAAAGTTTCATAGGCATTCACCAGTCATCTTACGTCAGAGGTCTCAGAAGTAGGCATAATGCATGCTTAGTTAAATTTACCCCTTCTACCTGATTATCTTAGGTTTTGAAATGGAATATGAATATGGGCTTCCATGCTAGGTAACATAGATAATAACTTTGCTAATTTCAACATAATTAAGAAAAAGGGAATACCAAAGACCTATTAGCAGCTTTTAAGAGCAAATCTATACTGCCTTAAAACCCATCCCTACCCCCTACCCCACCCCCGAAAGAAAGTCTTAAATCAACATGTTAATTAGGCATGGTGGTTTCCGTAGCATTTTAGATTTTTATTGATCAAAATTTACTTTCCTAAAGGTTGAAAAGTTCCCCAAACCATTCTGTATTACACACCACAAATTTGACCATAGTGAAGTATATGGGAAGAATTCTGTATTTGAAGTCAGAGAACCTGCTTACAGATTCTAGTTCTGCTACATTATACCCGTGTGATCTAGATACTTATCTTCTGTGGGCTTCGGTTTCCTCGTCTCTGAAGGGAAGAGATTGAAATAGATAACCTCTAGGAGGTTCTTGAGCCTCTAGGCTCTAAATCTGGGATCCTAACTGTGCATTTCAGTATCTGCTAATATCAGTGATGACTAGGATGATTAAGACTTCAGCTCCTGCAAAGTAAAGCAGCATTGAAGTTTCCAGCTAATTAATTGGTATTTTAGAATTATAGATTTGAGCTGGAAGGGACCTTAGAGGCTCTCTGAGCCAACTAGTCACTATTATAGATAAGTAAACAATTATTTGATCATGCATCGAAGATTATATAGGTGATAGCAGAACTTTGAACCCTTGTCCTCTGACTTCAAATGCAGTAGTATGCCAAAACATTTATGGCCAAGTATGTCTCATATAATAAGAGTGTTCCTCTGTCATTATAGTGTTGCCCATCAAACTTTTCCATATATGTGCATATATATGGATGATAGATAGCTTAGCCCAGCATTCCATTTTCAGGCTATACTTTATTAGTTTGTAGTTTGGAGACACAAATATGTGTCTTTCTTCTTTTAATTTGTCTATTATTTGCAGCAACAAAGCAAATATTTATATAAATTCCTTGATCTCAAGGTACCTATTCTCGTCTCCCAAAAGTCTAAAAACTTAATTTCCAATGAGAAAGGAAGATAGGGAAGTAAATATAAGACTGAGAAAAGGATATAAAGTATTGAGAATTAGATCATGAAGACACTCTCCTGTAAGGTAAACTGTTGCCAGCTCTTCACCAGCATTTATTTTTTCAAGCTGGGGAAATTGACTTGGTGGCGGCTTCTTACTCAGAATTGTTAAAAAGGACAAATGTTTTTTTTCTCCATTTTTCCTGGAGGAGAAACTCCCCACAGCAAACACCTTGTGTGCAACATGTTAGAATTACAGTCAATGTGTAATATCAACAGCCTAAAATAAGATATATTTATTTTTTTCCTATATACATATATATATCTAGGGATGTGGATTTGCCAAGTCTGCAGACCAAAGAAAAAGGGAAGAAAACTACTTCATGAGAAAGCTGCACAAATTAAACGACGATATGCAAAACCTATTGGACGACCGAAAAATAAACTAAAACAACGAATGTTGTAGGTTGAATTCTTATAAGAAAAATTTTTTCAGTGTGTGCTTTCCAGAATATCATCCTTTGGGGATCCAAGATAGATTAATAGAACCACTTTAGTACCCACCTGTTTGTTTTGGTGTCCGTGCCTAAAACCTTCATGTGAAATGTTATTTATCATGTATATACTGTGAAATAGTTTTGAAAATAATGTGCTTAATTACAGTTGGCATTTTGTGGTATTCTTTTGGCAAAAACAAAACAAAACAGAAAATGAAGCTAAGTAATATTTTTTAAAACAGTGAGTGAGTAGTCCAAGAAGTTGCAATTAAATGTATTAATCAGTCTACTTTATCAGTGACTGAATGACAGAAGAACTTAAATCAGGGCTATGTATTATTTGAAATAAGGCCATTCTTACAAAGTTATGCTAGATATTAAAGGCTGCCTGCTTTTGATTCTAATCTGATCTTTAAAAAAATCTTTCATTTTATTTTTCCACAAATAAGTGTTTCCAGAAAGCTTTGCATGTATAACAGTAGGTCCAGAGCCATCAGAGAACTAGAAAAAGTCATTTGGCACATCCTCCAACATGGGGTGTTCCTTTGTTTTAAGTTCCCTGAAATTCTGACTTGATGTAATTCCAAGATAATAAAACTTCACATACACTCTAGTGTAATACCTCCAAAGCATGGCAAAGTGTTTAACAAAGTATTTTTGTTTTTTAGTTTTCTAGATTTGTTTCTAAACTCATGTGAAGTAGTTATGACTTCTTGTGTAAGGAATTTCACATGAAGAGTCAGTGACATTTTTTTAGAATCTGATTCTTCTATTAATACTCTGCCTTCTTAAGGTTAAATGTCTTACTTGTTAGAATGTTTTTCTCCCCAGAAAATTTGATCATAGAGGACAATTGACTAATGGGCTAAGAACAGGAAACAGTGTCCAAATCTTTTTACTCATGTGCTGTCAATTCTTCTGTCTCGATTACATGTGAAGTTCATTCAGTATAGTTAGTAATTTCCAAGAGACAGTATTAGAACCCATTGATTTTTTTTCTTCTAAGTATAATTTTTGCCAGAGTCTAAAGGTAAAATGTTACATATTTTGAAGAAAATCTTCTGTAGATTAGCATTATTTGAAGCAGAAATTATATGTTTTTATATTCATCTTTTGATTTGTTCCCTAAATGAGACTATGTGTTAAGACTAAAAAAAAAAATTAGGATCTCATCTTCTTGAAGAAAGGCTATAACTGAATATTATATTTGGCACCGGTCCTAATTTAGTAGAACTCATCAGCTCTTAGAATCTTTAAAAGTAAGCCAGTGTCTCTGCTTATTGAAATGTTTTAGAAGCTCAAAGTGGCAGCTTAATATTGAATAATAATATTTAAAAACCTGCTTATTTCAAAGAGAGGGATATATTTTGGGAAATCTGTTCCTGATTTCCATCCCAAATTTGGGGGTATCTTGGGCAGGGTCAGTTATTTATCCAACATTCTCAATGCATTTTTCAGAAATAAAAATGATCTTCCACATTATTTGTATTTGATTGTAGAGAGACAGGCAAGCAAGGATCCATTTCAGGCCCCAGAACATTTTCAGTTCAATAATACTCAGACAGGAGTCCTAAGATGTTCCCATCTTCAACCATTGAAATTTATGTATTTTATCTTCTCCTTTCAGATGATAAAAATCTTAAGTGTTTGCTTCTTTTGGGAAAGGGGAGAAACATATTACTATCTCTAGTCAGATAGCCCTAGTTTAAGTTCTCATCTCCTATTGCCTGATTTTTTTACAAGAGCCTCCTAATTGTTCTCTCTGTCTCCTGTCTGTCCCCTCTCCACATCACTGTCAAATCAACCTAAAATTCATGACCATGCTACCTTCCATCCCTCAGACACTCAGAATTTTTCAGTGGCTTCCTGTTGCCCCTAGAACAAAATATCAGTTCCTTAGCCTGGCATTGAAACTATTCCACATTCCTCTTCACCTTTCCAGAGTTGACTCCATATCATTCCCCTTCAAATACTCTGTCATGCTATGAAGTACTTGTATTCAGAGGAAAAGCCACTGGATGTTTAGTCCAAGATCCTGGGTTTGAATCCTAGTTCTCCTGTTAAACTCTGCTGATGGGGACTGGGACTTGGATGAGTCCCTTAATTTCTCCAAGGCTCAGTTTGTTCATATGTAAAATGAACAAGTTGACCTAGAAGGCCTCTGGTGTCTGTGTCTGGTGTAGAAATTCCATCTTCTCTATCAGGGCCCTTGAATGAGTCATTCCCCAGCCTAGAGTGCACAGAGTAGGTGCTTCATAAATATTTCTTGACTTGAATTTTTTTTTCAATTTTTAAAAATGATGCTTCAGTGTTCTCGTGGGTAGCCATCTCTTTGTTCATTAGTCACCAGCTAAAACAGTGATTTCTTTAAGAGTAAGCTTTCTGATATATAAACAAAAGTTACCAGTAAAAAAAAAATTAAGAGTAATAAGCCTTAGCAGTCATGACACTTTTGGCTCACTGCTTGGCTATGTTGACATATTTGGCAGCAGATGTGTGTGAGATAGGATGGCCCCACCATTATATAAATTGGAACTAATCATGGATTGTTGTTTATGAGCACAGTAGTGTGGTTTATGTAGACCTCTATGGCTCACATGATACCAAGTGTGTGGAAATAGTCTTTGTAAATGGATTGCCCCATCAAATTGTCCATGTCATGTCTGGTTTTCTGTACTTGCTTCTCTTTGAAAATTACTTCAGAGTTTTCTGCATTTGCTTATCTCTTTTTTTAAAATCAACATTTTGTGCTGTAATTAGTTTTCTCCCAAAAGGGAATTTTATTGGTTTTCTTGTCCTGAATAGATTTTCATTTTTCCTCTTAATCTTTTAATGATTTCTTTGATTTAAAGTGATAAATGGATGGACATATTCTAATTATGCACAATAACCAAAGTAGTTTTAAAAAACACTTTATTAATGATTTCACAAACTTATTCTTTTGCTTTTGGAAAACACAGTCATATATCTTAATACTATAATACAAATGTTTCAAAGATATCAGAGCATCTAATTTTGTAATAGTAGAAAGCATAACTATAGTGATAATTAAAATTTCTTTTTCTATTAGTCCTTTTCAAATTATTTTTACTTATGTTATCCTTATGCATATATGGTCATATGTGCTGAAGATTCCACTCCCCACACCCTCCATTATTTCTTATTGCATTCATTCTATGGATTCCTTTAGGAATTGTGATATTTGACAGTTGTTCACCTTTGCTTTCACAGAAATGTCTGATTAGTGATTCAGAAAATGTTTTTAGCATTCTAATGCAGTGGTTTTTTTTTTTTCTGTTGAGCACCTGAAATAACATATAGGTTGCATTAGAATTGTTGGTCACTATTTTTATTTGTTACTTTTAATATTGATTTCTTTTCCAACTTTTTGCCTAGGTCTGTAACCAGCGATGAAGGATCCACGAATGCATTCACAGGAAGGGGGTCACCTGGTAGGGGTCAAAAGACTAAAGTCTGTACCACACCTTCATCTGGTCATGCTGCATCTGTGAAGGACGCAAGCAGCAGATTGGCTGTTACAGACCCCACTCGGCCTGGTGCCACCACCAAAATCACCACCACCTCCACCTCCATATCTGCCTCTACACTTAAAGTTAACAAGAAAACCAAAGGGCTCATTGATGGCCTTACTAAGTTTTTTACACCATCACCCGATGGTCGCAGATCACGAGGTGAAATTATAGACTTTTCAAAGCACTATCGTCCAAGGAAAAAGGTCTCCCAGAAACAGTCATGCACTTCTCATGTGTTGGCTACAGGTACCACACAAAAGCTAAAACCTCCACCTTCTTCACTTCCACCCCTAACCCCCATCTCTGGTCAGAGCCCGAGTTCACAAAAATCAAGTGCTTCCACTTCCAATTCTCCCCAGAGTTCTTCTAGTCAATCAAGTGTGCCCTCCTTTAGCAGCCTTACTAATAACAATCAGCTGAAGGGACTTTTTGATGGACTTTCTCATATTTATACTGCTCAGGGACAGTCTCGAATAAAGGAACACCCAAATTATGCACCTCCCAAACGTTTGCGTCGTAAATCTGAATTCTCTTCCACAACAAAATCTAATGCCCATTTCTTTGAAAAAAAAGATAATAGAAGTAGATTTATTTCACACTGCTCCATGCCCTCTGGCTGGGGACTATCTAGAGGACACGTTTTTAAAGCAATTGCTCACTTCAAGCGAACAGCCTTCCTTAAAAAGCACAGGATGATAGGCAAGTTAAAGTGTAAAGTGACCCCTCAGATGGGGACCCCCTCACCAGGGAAGGGGAGCTTGGCAGACGGAAGGATTAAACCTGATCAGGATGATGGTAAGCAAAAGGTCAAAGTTGCAACCAAACCTACATCCTGTCCCTCTCCTCCCCCCTAAAAATAAATAATAAACTGGTTCTTATTTGTCACTTAGGCCTTAGCTAGTTCTCTTGTTCTGACTTCACTTTCATAAAGGAGCAATGAAACATAGACCTTTTTTCTACCGCTAACTAAACCTCCAAAATGTTTGTCCAACTAATACTTTCATACATTCTATTATTTATTTCCATCCGTAGTGACACAAGGCCCCCCCCTCTCCCATGCCCTCATTGCATTCCTTATGGCTTTGTAGTAGTGCTGCATGAATAGCAACAGTCATTGCTGCTGCCCTGCGCCTTCTCCTCAGAGGTTGTGCAGTCCTCAGCCCTGGGTACTGCTGCTGCTTCCAGGCGCATGCTTCAGCTTGGCGTCTTTCTCTACTCCATTGGCTTTTCATGACAATTCCATCCTGCTTCAGTCTCAAGAAAACCTCATCTATAATAACATAAAATGTACTTTGGGGTATGGTGTGTTTTTTTTTTGTTTTTGTTTTTAAGAAAAATGTTTTCATAAATTTCAGCTAACAGACTGATGTCTTATAATTTTTGCTACCTTTTCCTAAACTTGCCATTTGGAGGGATAATAGATTTAATTATTTAAAAGTTAATACCAGAAGTATGTATATATAGAGATAAGTATAGTCAGTGTTCTGGAATAATTGTATATATTTTTCCCCAAAAAGCCAATTAAGGTAGGAAAAAAATAGGAAAGATTCTTATCAAATTTAAGTTCAAATAAAGTCTGTAAAAAAGAGGTAAAAGGGTAAAAAAATTGTTCCTGAATCTGTGTGTTATACCAAGATGTAAAATCTTTTAAATCTCAAAATAAAAAGTACAAGTTAGAAAATTTCAAAATGCTGCTTACTATGCTATTTGGATGCCATTCTGGTAGTTTAAGGAGAATTCTAAAGATTCATATCAGTGAATACACTTTCTGCTGGTTTTTAATAACAGATACTGAAATCAAAATAAGCATCAAACAAGAAGGTACAGATGTAAATGTGATTGGAAGCAAGGATACTGTTACGGAAGAAGATTTGGATGTTTTTAAACAGGCCCAGGAACTTTCCTTGGAGGTAAGTTATAAGTGGCATCACATCATGCGCTAATGCTTAATAATGGCTGGCACTGGTATAGCATCTAGTAAGTGCCAAGTCTGTGTAAAATGTTTTACAAATATTATCTCTTTTGGTACTCATAACAGCCCTGGAAGATAGGTACTATTATGATCCCCATTTTACAAATAAGGAAACTGAATCAAAGAGAAGATAAGTGACTTGCCCAGGGTCACAGCTAGGAAGAGTCTGAAATTGGATATAGAACTAAAGGCTTTCTAACTCAGACCCAGTACTCTTTCCACTGCACCACCCAGCCTGGTATGGTTGGAAATTGAAGTTCCAACTTTTGATATGAATTTACTATTTTTTTGCCTCTAACATGATTTATCTTCCAACTCTTCTATGCTTCAGAATAAAATTTTCATGCTTTTTGTGGAAACAGTGATATTTCAGTGGCATCCCATAATCCATTCCCCTGAAGGTTAAACTGGAACCCTCAGCTCATCTATTGAAAGAGATGAAATAAATGATAGTATTAGAAAAGTGAACATTCAGGTTATATTAGATGAGTAATTCCAATTCAACAGAAGACAGAGAGGAGGATACTCTCTTAAAAACAAAAGATGTCCTAGTAGAGGTACTACTTCAGTAATGATGGAGGGTGCTGTGAAAAGTGTCCCTTATAATGTTCTTTGGATTTGATGAAAATTGGACTGTTTGTCATGACCAATTACAGAGTAATGCTAGCAGATCGCACTTACGGGCAGTGCTTTACAGGTTCTAAAGCATTTCCTCTACAGCAAACCCTGTGAAGTGGGTAGTTCCCATGTTCTTATCCTCTTCACTTTTCAGAAGAGGAATCTGAGGTTCAGAGACCATCAGGGCTTTCTCAGGGTTCTCTCTCCAACATCCCAGCAGAATCAGAACCACAGTCTCCTCTGGTAGTACAGAGTTCAAGGCCCCACCAGCTCCAACATGTTGTCCTATTGTTTTACTGGGTACTCCCTGGCTGGAGTCTGACACTTGTCACATGCCAATTTTATGGTTTGATGTTAGGATGATAAATTGTGGTCCAGTGGATGATGTGTGTTTTTACTACCTCTACTAGTCTTTCTTTTCAGATAAGACTAGCTAATACACTTTAAGGTTTGCATAGCACTTCGTAGCCTATCTCATGTGATCCTCACAATTCTATGAGACAGGTGCCGTTCTTATCCCAGTTTGATAAAAAGGGTCTCACAGACACAGGCAATGTCTGAGGCAGGATTTTCCAAGTCTAACAATTTATGTACTATGCCACTAATGCCTCCTGAGAGTTCAAATGAATCCTTAAAGCATGTGCCTGCTTTTTTAAAAAAACATTTTAGTTATTTTATTTTATTTACATAATTCTGGTTACTTTCCAGGAAAGTTGGACCAATTTATAGTTTATATTTCTCTCTAATTCCTTCAACATTGTCTATTCTTTTTTAAAATTAATTAATTTATTTATTTAGAATTTTTTTCATAGTTACATGATTCATGATCTTTCTCACCTCTCTTTCCTCTCCACTCCCAGAGCTGGCAAACAATTCCACTAGATTATACAAAGCATATGCCTTCTTAAAGTTTGACTTTTCTGCATTTTTCCTTTAAATATTTTATTTTTTTGCCCATAAGCTGTTGCTATTCCTTAGTTTTGTTATTTGGTCTTCATTTTCCTAAATCTTGCTTAACTGGCTTACCCAATCTGGACATGTGTGGCATCAGCCACCTCATTGTATCACCTCATTTTATCTAATATACAATATTAGCACTACAGCAGAACACACTAATACTGTCTCCTAAGGTAGCAGATTTTCCCTCCATTGATAGTGTTCATTATGGGTAATATGAATAAAATTCATTATAACTTTAGAACTTGTCAACACATTTGACAGCATGAAAACTCAAGATAATTTCGCAAAAAGAATATAGGGGGTCTTGTGTTCTGTGTTCTTTTAAAGTAGGCAGCAGTAAAATTTTCTGAAAAATGTATGTATAAGTTGATGGTAAACCTATGACATGCGTGTCAGCACTGATACACGTAGCCATTTTTGATGACACATGCGGCCACATACAGAGAAGTATGGGCCAAGTATTTGCTGTAGTGTAGTGTAGACACTGTACTATAGATGACAATTCTACGTATATTAATTTACCTGTTTTGAGTTATTAAATACAGTTATATATTACAATTATATATTTTGTTATTTAAACTATAAATATTGCAAAATTATAGTGCTTTTTTTCCTCAGTGACATGCCACCCGAGTTTTGCTTTTGGCAAAATTTTGGCAAATTTTGACACACTAAGCTCAAAAGATTGCCCATCACTGACATAAGTGAAAGTATCCTTTTTATTTTAGTTGCCTCACTTCCTTTAATTTCCCCACCTTGCTTTAAATGACCCACCTCCCAGGGTCATTGTGAGGCAAATGAGATATATTTGTAGACCAGTGGAATTGCTTGTCAGCTCTGAAAGTGGGGAAGGAAGAGGGGAGAGAAAGAAAATGAATCATGTAAACAAGGAAAAATATTTTAAAATTTTAAAAAATACAGCTAAAAAAAAAAAGAGAGAGAAAGAGATTATATTTGTAGAGCTCTTGGAATAGTGCCTGGATCATATAGTAGGCACTTAAGTGCTTGCTTGCTTTCTCCCTTCCTTCCTTCTGTCTGTCCCTTTTGATATTTATATTTAAGTTTTTATTTTTCCTTTCTCCTAACAGAAAATAGGATGTAAAAATGGTGTAGAATCCAATGGACGATATCCTTCAGTAATAGAATTTGGAAAGTATGAAATCCAAACATGGTACTCTTCGCCTTATCCACAGGAATATGCAAGGTAGTATAAAATAACCTTGAAAAATAAATATACTTTGTGTAAGCTAAAGAAGCATCATGATTTTCAGAAAGTAGATGGCTATAGAAAAATGAAGTGAAAGTTGGTCATTGATTTTAACAACTTTCTTTTCTTTTCTGATACCTTTTATAATAATAAAAAATCTTATTTAAATGACTTGTACTTATTATTTATATATTTATTGTATGCCATGTGTTCTAGCTACTGTACCATGTTCTTTCTATGGTTGATTGAACAGGTATTTATTTGATATGAAACAGGGTCCAAGTCATATTTCCCACCAAACTTCCCTCCCTAATTAGGACGCTTACCTAAATATATTTTGGGGGCCTTGACTTTAGGTTTTTCAAGATGGCCTTATAGAAGAGTAGCAAAAGACACAAGAAAAGAACAGTATTAAACATCTTCCCCAACTTTTGTTCATGAAACATTTTTGGTTCCAGAAAAAACATTTGTGTTTTTTTAGACATAATGAGCTTTAAGACTCCTAAATAAGTACTTCAAGGTCTTGTTTAGTGTGAATAACAAATGCTCTGAAGTGGTCACATGTATTTGAATTTGCACAATTCAGAGTTAAAGTTATATAAGATATAGCCATTTGTTCCAGCCCAATGAAAATATTCAGTGTAAATTCAAATAATGTGACAATATACAGGGATTTATTATTTGCACTAATCAGGACTTGGCTATAGTGAGAAAGCAGCACCAAACAGCCACATGTCTGTCTGTACACTCATAATATGCTTTTATTTCTTTCACTCCTGACCCTCAAGAACTTCCAGTAAAAACAAACTTGTGTTCCTTCTGGATTTCTACCTTATTTCTTTCTGCTGCATCAGCATCTATCTAGTCACCTAGTGGAGTGAATGGGGGAAGTACATATACTAGTACTTAAAGCATTAGATTAAGTGAAAAAAAGTTTAACTTTTCTCCCTGGCTTCCACTAACTGGTAGTATTGTCATAGACAATTGTCATAAACTTCTAGCCCTTAATTTTCTCACTCTTGACATAAGGATAATCATATATCTTATCCTTTGAGATCTCTTTGTAAAAGTTACAATGTAAGTACAAACTTCAACATTGCTATTATTTATGTCACTGTTATCTCACAATTCTTGAACCCTAAAATGTTTTAGAATATTTCTTGTTTGGAACTGGTAATATTCTTGTGTTGTAGGTAGAGTTCCAATACTGTGATTATTTATATGTGCAAAGTGGGCAGTAATGATCCAAAAGAGAGAGAAAACTTGTCCATAGTCACTGGAAAAGTCAATAGTAGAATGCTAAAAAAAATTAAAGTCTTTGGATTTTTATTTCTTCCTTCTCTGTAGTAGGCCAAATGGATCCAGGAAAGTAATTTCTAGTGGTAGAATTAGAGACATTTCAGTTCTAGAACCTCCCTACTTCATAAGTTATACACAATATTTAATAAGCCAATGTATAGCCATTCCATCAGTATAAACAATTACATTATTAACACCACTGAACTTTTCAAGCTAATAACAACGTCATTGTGTTGTATTGGAATTTGAAAAAGATATATAACATAGTGTCCTTATTGCCAGAAGCTGGCCTATGACTTGATATTGTCCTTCTAGATGAGATTTAGTTAAAGAAACTTCAAATCTGCAAAAAACCTTTTTTTGAAAGCACTTCTGAGAAGTGATACATTTGATTTGGACCGTAGAGATGGCAAATATTATTACTTATGTCATAAGTCAATTGATGTTTCCTTTTCCTCATTGTCTAAGTATCGTTTGTTTAGAATGCCATGTAGAAAAGCCTTTAGAGAAAATTGAACAATATGTAATTTTTTAAAATGCTAACTCTCTGGTTTTTAAACTTCAACAGATTACCAAAGCTTTACTTGTGTGAATTCT
Organism: Gracilinanus agilis; assembly: GCF_016433145.1. Classification (NCBI taxonomy): domain Eukaryota; kingdom Metazoa; phylum Chordata; class Mammalia; order Didelphimorphia; family Didelphidae; genus Gracilinanus; species Gracilinanus agilis. The sequence goes on along the minus strand of NC_058131.1, from coordinate 669,637,702 downwards.
GTCTTAAATACATGAAAAGCAAAAACATTTTGTTAAGACACTCGAAGAAATGTGGATGGTTTCATCCTCCAGCAAATGAAATCTACAGAAGGAAAGATCTGTCAGTATTTGAGGTAGGAACATGTAAAAGGAAAACCCCATTTTAAAATAAAGTACAACATGTACTTGTTTGCCTTCTAGAAAGCAAAAAATTTATGAAATTTTGATATTAGATTCACATTTTTCTGTAGTGGGAACTTTTCCACTCTTTGGAGTTATTTTAACATTTAAACCAGTTCTTTCCAGCTGCTGAAATACCTTTTTACTATAAAGTGACTTCTTTCCCTTTCCTGAAGTAATTATAATTCATGTCTGCAAAAAATCAAATTCACCAGTGAATTTGTGACCTGAATAGTCTTTCTATTCTTCGGTGATAGAAATTTTCCTTAGCCAGCAGCTGTAACAAATCTCTGGTTAATGTTGCCTTTGAAGGTATTTCCCTCTCTGGAGAGTTATACAGCTGTAGATGTGTCCCTTATCCACAGCCACCTGTGTTCCCATCCATTTCTTGGCAGCCTTTGTGGCTTTCTTAACAAGAGCACTGCAGCTGGTGGAAGCTCTTCCATCTTTGTGGGTGGCAGAATTCTGATGGTCACAGTAATCCCAGGTGACTATGTGGCTATAAACTCAGGTTATTTTAAAGATATTTGATGTTTTCAGAGTTTGCTTAATGGTGAAAACTTTTTTAAATCTATGTTTAGGATTTCATTAAAATAGGGAAGTTTGAAGGAAAGTTGAATTTAGGGGAAATGATAATCATTTATTTTTGGACATATTGAGTTTGAGGTACCCGATAATACATCTAGTTGGATGTATCACAGACAGTAAGGGAATATGTAACTGGAATGCAAGAAAGGGATTTTATGGATCTCTCTCTCTCTCTCTCTCTCTGAGAGAGAGAGAGAGAGAGAGAGAGAGATAGTGTGTGTGTGTGTGTGAATGTGGGAGTTATCTTTCATGGATATGATAATTGAATCTATGGGAGCTGTAGATGTTGTGGAGAGAAAAGAAAAGATGCCTCAGGATAGAGCCTTTGAGGAAACCCATTTAATTAGTAGGATTTGTATGACATCCAAGACATCCGTGACCAGAGAAGTTGGAGAATAATCAGTAGAGAACAGTGTCTCAGAAACAGAATCAGAAGAGAACAGAGTGTCCTGTAGGAAGGTGTGGTTAAACATGTCAATAATTTCAGAGAAATCTAGTGGGATGAGATTTAAAGAAAGGAAAACAGATTTGGTAGTTAAAAGATTGTTGGTAACCTTGGAAAGAAGAATTTCAAATGAGGGATGGGATTTCAGAGGATGAGAAGTGGAGGAGGTGAGGAAATGGAGGAGCAAATGTGGATACAGATTGTGGGATTGTGGCTGTGGATTTAGAGAGTTAGAACTAGGGGACCTCAAAGTCACTGAGGTGAACTTCCCCATTTTAGAAGTGAATAGGCTAACATCCGGAGTTTACATACCTTGTCTGGGATCATACAGGGTGACAGGGGCTTAGTCAGGATTTGAATCTAGTCCATCTAATTCTAAATGCAGCATTTTTCAGAGAACATAGAGAAAGTGATAGATCAAGGAGATGGTCAGATCCAGGAAAAGTTTCTTCAGGACCTTAAAGGCATACTTTTAGATAGTAAGGAAGGAGCCAGTGGCGAGAAGCAAATTGAAGTTGAGAATGAGGGAGAGATGAAGGAAGCAAGCTCTCAAAGGGTATGGAGCCAAAAGTATAAGTAGGGAGATAAGCCTTAACTTCCAGGAGAAGGGTGCCCCCTCCCCTCATTGAATGGAACAAAGGAGGATAGAATGGAGTATGAGAGAGAATGGTTCTGAGATGTACTGACAACAAATGGTTTGTATTTATTAAGTACAGCAAGTGGTGAGATTTGCTGAGAGAAGGAAGGTAGCATAGAAAACTTTTAGCACAAAGAGAGTACTTGGAATAACCGCTGCAATGCAGTTTGGGAGGTTAAAAAAAATTGTCATAAAATTTACAATAAGGTCCCCTTGAGGTTATATAATATCAATTTGTAGTAGACCCAGTTAGCACAGCTTTGCTGACTTTCTTCATCAACTGTCAGGAGCACCCAGGTCCAAAGGAGTAAATGAATGAGCCTTTTATTAAGCATTCAATATATGCTAAGCACTGCAGTTACTAAGCAAAAGTAAAGAAAACCCTTGTTCTCAAGGAACTACCTTCTAATAGGAGAGACAATTTGCATAGGGAAATAAATCCTCCGGAGTTATTGCTGCTGTGAAGTGCTTTGCCTAAAAACAACTCACATCTCTGTAGAGCTTTAAGTTTATGTGACACTTTCAGTAGTGTAAATATTATCATATCCATTTTATAGAGAAGGATCATGGATTCATTTTGAACCTAGACTTCAGCCTAACACACTTTCTTCTGCATTGACCTGCCAAAGAAAGAACTGTCTGACCAAATAAATAAGACCTCCTCTAGTTAAGGAGTGAATTGTCTCCTCTTTGCTTGATACTTATATCTGATTAGATCACTTTATACGTGAGATGGGTCTTCTCCAAGGGAACCCATTATAGGAGTTCTAAAAATAATTTCTGCAATATGAGAGTTTATATAGTTCACTAGAGACCTCAAAGTGGTCCAGTTCATTGTTAAAGAGCTGTGGTTAGCAAATACCAATTCCCCTCAAGAAGGATGCTGGGGAAATTTGTAACTCCATTTGATCTAAGAAATTGGCACCCTTGCTTAGCCTCTTGTCCATAACCGTCAGTTTCCCAGCATGATTCTTTTTATTTTGAACAAAAGTAGGCTGTAATCATGGTACTTATTCTAGGTTGAAATTCATCTCACTTTCTCTGTAGTATTATTCCCAGAATAGAAGTTTTATCTTTTCCAATTATATTTAAAATGATGCTTGGGATAAAACCAAAATGGAGGCCTTTTTTGTGAATCCACCCCTCAGGGATTCAGAATAATACAGTTCATTTATTTCATTTTGGTGGGAAACCCATTTTGGAAATAGCATAGAGATTAACTTCCTTGAAAGTATTTTGATGTGTTTGCATTTCCTGTAATTCAGATATGTTTGGTTCAGATAAGGGGAGGGAAGCATACTTGTATCATTTTTGATCCATAAGAAATAGAAAGCTAAAATTACTATATTGCCAGTGGTTTGAATTACGCTAAACTAGTTTAAGAAGAAACTACAAATGCTAAGGCTAGGAGATGCCAGGCAATATCTCTTCTATAGTTAACCTCGTGCTTGTTTAATGGAGTGTTTTCATCTTGTAATTTGGGATGTGAAAATACAATTATATGCTTCCTAAAATACTTTAAACAGGAAACAGTGTCATGTTCAATGGCACTGTTTGTGATAAATAATGTTGTCTTTTTCTTTTGCTAGGTTGATGGGAATGTGAGCAAAATTTATTGCCAAAACCTTTGCTTGTTAGCCAAGCTCTTCTTGGACCACAAAACCTTGTATTATGATGTCGAACCGTTCCTTTTTTATGTTCTGACAAAAAATGATGAAAAGGGCTGTCATCTCGTTGGATACTTCTCTAAGGTAAAACAGGAGCTGTTCTGCCCTCCTTTCCTTTTTCAGAGTGTAATGGGTAGAGTTCTCTCCTTGGGTAAGGTTTCCCACAAATATTACTTGAAGAACTGGCACTTGTTTCTGAAAGCCCAGCTCCTCTCAAACAAGCCTTTTTGAGGGAAATGAGAGAGGTTCCTTGCCAGCACTTGCTGGCTCCATTGGATGTTACAGATGCGTTCTGCAGACTCAAGAGGGCCTCATCTGGACTTTTTGCCACTCATTCTGTTTTCCACGCTAGTCACCAGGAATCTCTGCCTTGTGATGCAGGGCCTACAAATCTGCCTTCTTGGGCAGACTTCATCATTATATTGAAGACCCTCTTCTCCTTCCTTTTCATTGATGGCAGATTCCACATCACCAAGATCTCCACATTAGAGAAAGGAGTCAGTCACTTAGAGATGAGCCTCCAAGATAATGTTTGTGATTTGTCTTTCCTGTGTGTTTCCAATGCCTACCCATGTCAGGCGCAGCCTTCCTGCGTCCCTTCCTCCTCTCTCCCCATTCCTTCACTGTGTCCTGTGGCTCCCTCTAACTCGTTTTAACAAACTTCTCTTCCTTTTTGTTCCTCGTGTCCATCTTCTTGAAGTTGTTGAAATCTGGCATTCTTCTGAAGCTGCTTCAGCTAGTATGAATCAGCTTTCTTTCTTGATTCTCAGCACACTGGATCAGGACAGAGAATGAGCGTTCTTCTTGCTCCTCACTGTCATTTTGAGACCTTCTTCATATCACTTTCACTTAGCAGACTCTTCTGTTTCAAGGTTCAGCCTTGATTCATTCTTCTCAACAAGTTTCATTGGCTTCCTGTTGCCTTTAGAATAAAATAAAAAGTCCTTTATTTGGCAGGTAAAATCCTTTTCCAGTTTGATTGTTGCTCATTTTTCCTAGATGATACAGTACTCCCCATCACACTCTCAGTGCTTGCTTAAACTGGCCCTCTTGGTCTTCCAGCTGTGTGGCATTTCTTGACCCAGATTGACTCTGTGCCTACCATGTTCTCCTCCCTCCCTGCCAGCCCCTTTCTCCAGGAACCTCTAGGCCCCTGCAAGGCTCATTTCAAGCACCCTATCCTTCCCCACATTACTCTCAGTTTATATGCCTCATCTCTTTCTCTGTGAACATCTGCCCAGGAGTGTGTCAGCAAGGCTTCCTTCCCCTTAGTGCTATGTCCTCAGCACCCAGCAAGGTCTTAATTCATGCTTGTGGCCCGACATGCTGCTGCTCCCAGACGGTCTCACTGGGGAAGATGTGTCCATTCCAGCTGTCCTGGGCCAAAGTGGCGATCGCCTGTTGCTTCCCCTCTGTCCCCACCACCCCTTCAGGTCTGATGAATAGAGGAAGACATGCTGACCCAGCTGCTCTGGTTTCTTACCTGCATGGGCACAGCTGTCTTCCTCATACTCCCTCCCTTTTTCTGTGTCACAGATCAAGTATTCTTCTCTTCTCCCACCTCCATTCAGTAATCCTGAACTCTTCTCCACTTCCCTCTTTCTCTGTCCATGAACTCCTCCCTCCCAGGGCTAACGCTTTTGACACTGAACCAGTCCATATGGGTACTGTTCTTCTTTTGTTCTGGGACCTGACTTGGCCTCTCTGACAGTGAATGCTCAGACACCCTCCATGCTCTTTCTTTTCCATCCCCTGGTCAGTTAGTGACCAAGGTGACCAACGAGGACAAGATAATGATCTTCCACTTCAGGCAACAGGATCACAACTACTCTTTCTTTTCACAAGACCTGGATTCAAGTGGCTCAAGTGATAATTTTGTCAAAATCACAAATAAAACTATTTTCAAAATCCTTTACTGTCTGGATATTTATTAGAAGGTCACTTGTGGTTGACTTTATCTTCCTAGATTAACAGTTAAATTCTTACTAGTCCTCTTTAGACTCTGAATATTGATGTAGACAAATCTTTCTTTACATAAAAATCTTTTAATTGTGCTTAAGAATTTTTCTTACCCACTACCTATATATTAAAAAAGATACATTATGATCTGGAGATTCAGAGTTCTTACTGTAGTTAGTTCTAACTGTATCAGCTAGTATACTCTGTGACCAGTTTCATTCCTGGTTTGTACTTGGCCAGAGTACTTACAATCTCATAAGCTTTTTCCTCTGTGGATAGTTTTGGGCATCTTTAGGATCATTAGTAAAATATTACTGCTTCAATGCCAAAACCCATAAAAAATTCCAAATGCCTCTTAAGCTTAATAGTTATTTTGTAATTTATGTTTTCTAAGACCTACTTTAGTTTCTGGTTGTGAACAATGTCTCTACTTCTTTTGTTGTATGGATGACTTAGTTTTTTTTTTTTTTTAATTTGATTTTCAGAATTCTGATTTCTCAGGCATTTTTACTTTTTATGTTAAGGATAAAATGTTCTTGGCTATGGAAATCTCTCCATGCTTCAGCTACACTTTAGTTACACTAACATTAGGGTCATTTTGCTTCAAGGTAGAAAAGAGAATTTTAGAGGAAGGAGCATGTTATTTAACATACTTCCAGAAATCTGGCTGGTTTTCCTGAGGAACTCTGGACAGTGCTTTCCTCTGTTTCTCCTTGATAGACCCAGGTCATTTAAATATGGAAAGTGTTTCCCTATCTCTCTTGACTTCCAATGGTGAGATTGATACATCCCTGAATTCTGTGTTCTATGAAATATACCTAGCTCAGATCATTTGTTTTAAACCATTGACTAAAACACCAGACTTTTTGCTCTTGTCTTGCCCTGACATCACTGCTCCTCGCCTTCCTAAAGCAGTGTCCGAGGGTGTCGGTGAGCACAGGGAGGGGCCCACATTAGTGTTGGCTATGACATACTTGATCTGCTTCTCCTTCCCTCAGGAAAAGCTTTGCCAGCAGAAGTACAATGTCTCCTGCATAATGATCATGCCCCAGTACCAAAGGCAAGGATTTGGAAGGTTTCTCATTGATTTCAGTAAGTGAAGTGCTTTATTTCCATTTGTGATCCAGCTAGCTTGTGGCTGTTATGGGAAACAGTAACACATAAAACTTTATTTAACCTGCTTTGTTGTTTTTATCAATAGATAATGGGATTTCTATTTATATATATTTACAAAGGTTAGAAAAGCTTCCCCAAGTGAAAAATGTATTGTGCCTCTTCATACTCTTGGATATTTAGACAAGATCTCTCTCACACAAAACTATTATAGTGAGTGAACTGGCTAAATTACATTCCATTTTGTGATACTCATTAGTACCAAAAGAGGCAATTATTTGTGATTAAAGCTAATGGAGATGTTATTTCAAGACATTCTCCGTTTTCCAAAAAAAAAAAAAAAAAAAATTGCCTCCATTTTACCGAAAGGAACATAAGAGGAATATTTCCATTCTACGAAAATTTATCTTCTCAGAAGATCTTTCTTGTAGCAGTGACTAAAATCCATATTTTATTTTTTTTAATTTTAATCTATAAATTTTCATTTTCTTAAGAGATCTGCCAAAGAACATTTGCTTAATATGTGTTTATTAAATTATCCAAGCCTCCTCAATCATATGACTGACTAATATGTACATAGACTTGCACAAGGAATGTTGTGAAAAAATGTTGGGAGAGTTGTTGCTATGACTCTTATTTTGAATGAATAGGCAGCCATGATCACTAAAGTTAGTAAAACTCAGATGCCCTAAATCAGCGTTGGTGAAGACATGGCATGTGTGCAGAGCCCCCCTCTCCCCAGCACCTGAGGACATTTTTTGCATGTCCCACCCCTCTGTCCAGCTGCCCAAAACAAGCAGTCCCTCCCTCAGCTCTTACCCCTAATTCAGGGACTCATAGACAGCTGGAATTTGCCCTCTGGGCACAGGGACTTGGAAAAGGTTTGCCAACACTGCCCTAAATGATGGCTTTTTCTAGAATGGGGACATTTCCAGCCTTATACAAATTTAGTCAGTATTCCCTCAGCTTTCTATAGATCACTGTGTTGCCCCAAAGTAGAATGAATCAAGCAACCAAAAAGCATTTATTAAGCACTGTCTGTGTACCAGCAACTGTACAAGGAGCTGGAAATATAGAGACAAAAATGGAACAATTTCTCCTCTCATAGAACCTATATTCTGTTGAAGAAAAGAGCGTGTAACTACATAAGTATGTTTAGAATAAATCCAGTGCATTTAGAAAGGGGGAGAACACTTAGACTGGGAAAGACTTTGTGTAGAAGGTAATACTGGATTTGTGTCTTAAAGAAAGTAAGGAATTCTTTAAGGAGGGGAATTCGTTCCAGAAAGGGAGGAAAGCCAATGCAAAGAAATGGTGTGCTGTGCATGAAGAACAGAGAAAAAGCTAGTGGGGCTGATCTAGAGAATGTGGGGAAGGAAATCATATGTAATGAGGCTAGAAAGAAGAATTGAGACCAGCTAATGAAGGGGTTTTAAAGCCAAGAGGAAGTTTAGGTTTAGCCTGTTGGCAAGAGGGGGAGCCATTGAATGTAGCTTAGTGTGTCAGGTAGTCACATGGTCTGGTTGGTGCTCAAATTCCTTTGGCAGCTATACGTAGGATAGCTTGGAATAGCCGAGACCCTGGGCCAGAGATAGTGTTATGATTAAAAATGATGATGGTCGAGATTAAAAGGGAGAATAGTATTTTAATAAAAGCCATGCTGATAGAGTTAAACTGACCACGCGCCTGTAAGAAAAACCTATTCCAACCTCCCCTCAGCCATTTACCTTCCTCTCTCCTCCAGCTCAGGTAACTAAAGAGGAAGTTCCAAATCACTACCCCCTAATTAAAATAGTCCCTCACCTTTAATACGTCATCCAAAACAGGAAACCCATGAAACCCATTGGACCACGGGAAATGTAGTTTTAAGGACCCCCACAGGTCCACAGAAGTTTGTCAAACACTATATTGAGGTTCAATCCTTCCAAATAGAACCCCAGGTGATTTTAACTAACACAATAGGAAGGCCTGGGATTTGAGTGGTGGCCCTGGGAGGAGGAAGGAGGAGTCCTTTGCAAGAGAGCTTATGGCAAGATGTGGCAGCTGACTAGATGGATGGGGTGGGGGAGAGGGAGAGGCGGGCATAACTCCTAGGTTGTAATTATCAGAAAACAGCTATTTCATGAACTAAGAAAATTTCAAGAAATAACCAAGAAATATTCACTTAGTTTCACACTCATTAAATAAGTAGCAACAATCATGACATAAATGTAATCAAGAAAAATCACGTTAAAACATAGTGCTATAAGATATGTCTACACCAGTTAATATCGAAATATTTAATATTCAGAAAAGATATATTTATCCCTCAGTGAATTCCAGGCTAATTTATACATAATTTAGGACATTAACTAGACTTCACTCTTATGGGGATGGCAGGGATTATAGTTGTATATTTTTATGTTTTGTTAGTTTGCAACTGGGAATGTATCTTTGGGAGACATTATAGTACAGTGCAAAGAGCCCTGGATGAATGTGTAGTCAGAGGTTCTGAGTTACTTCCTGTTTAACTTTAGGCAAATCACTTGCCTTTTTTCTCTGGGTTTTGTTTTGCTCATCTATAAAATTCATTTTATATTCTTCAGAAGCTGAATTGAAAAATCACTTCTAACTTTAAAACTATGATCCTTTCCTTCCTGTCAAGTCCATAGTCATTAGGCAGTACTAAAATAAATTTACTCGTTTCGTGGAAACGTTTCTCTGAGAAATGATGTTTAGATCTAGAGGCAAAATCTTTTTCCTTTTTGTTCTGAAATTAGTACTATCTATGAGTTAATCTAGTAATTATTATTAAGAATGATTATAGTGACTAAGTGTCTGGCATGTATCATGTTGGGTCATTTACTACAGAGATGTTCATTTGAAAATGATCGTGGATATTTCTCTCACCTATTTACCTTAAAGCCTAAAGCAATGATGATTTTGTGCTGAGCTAGGGAAACACTTAAAAAAGTAGGAGAGTTCCTGGATGACCTGGGATTGGGGAGGAGTTATCCTCAGGCAACTCTCTTAAGACTGTGTCATAAGGGGGCAGCTGGGTAGTCCAGTGGATTGAGAGCCAGGCCTGGAGATGGGAGGTCCTAGATTCAAATCTGGCCTCAGACAATTCCCAGCTTTGTGACCCTGGGCAAGTCACTTGACCCCCATTGCCTAGCTCTTGCCACTCTTCTGCCTTGGAACCAGTACACAGTATTGATTCCAAGATGGAAGATAAGGGTTTAAAAAAAAAAAAAAGATTATGTCATAAAGCACATGTTGACCTGGCCTGAGAGAGAGGTTTTCTAAGCAGGGATTCTCTATGTGAAAGAAATTACAGATTCAGGCTAAAAGAAAAGGGAAAAAAAGTCCTGAGTGGTATGTTAGGTATTGGAGGTATAATTCTTATACTATGAGGAAATTAGTTCTCTATGTTCTTTTTACTTTATTTTTATCTCTTTCCTCTTCTCAGATTCTTAGCTGGCAAGAGTTCTTGTGTTGTTCAGCTTGCCTCTAGCATTCCCTCTCCCAGACTTCCAGCCTGGGAAATGAGATAACTAAGGTTGTTTAAAATCTTCTGTTAAATAATAATGAATATGACTCTATATGAGAGTATCAGAAGTAGAGTGTATGGTTTTACTGTAGAAACTACACAGCATTAAGGGAGAAGTCTTTCATTGCTCACAAATCTTTTTCACTGATTTGTACCTTTATTACTTTGTCTCTGAAGATCAAGGTTGTTAGAAGACTGGTTTCTAAACAGAGTTGCTAATGAGAGTCAAAGTTGTTTTTTTTTTTAGATTGAGAGGAAAAAAAGAGAAGGAAATGTTGCAACATATGATCCAGTGAACTAGATGAGAAACTTTGATGAAAAGGTTAACACTTGGAATTGGTCAGGCTTCAGTGAACAGCTGGGCAGAACTAATTGAGGTTTTTAAGCACCATAGCTGCTTCAGGAGTCATCTTGTGGCCCTTTGACCTTGCCTTTTGTTTGTCCCAACTATGTAGAAATTTGGGAAGAGAGGAAATAATCCCTATGAAAAAGAGGTTTAAAAGGATTGCTAATATTCATTTGAAGAAGACCCCATGGAGGAAAGAATTTAATAATCCTCAAAGCAAGAGAAAATGAGTTTAAATTATCACAGTAAAAATTTATGTATGGGGGACAGCTCAGTGGACTGAGAGCCAAGCCCAGAGACAAGAGGTTCTAGGTTCAAATCTGGCCTCAGATACTTCCTAGGTGTGTGACCCTGGACAAGTCACTTGACCCCCATTGCCTAGCCCTTACTACTCTTTTGCTTTAGAACCAATACACAGTATTTATTCTAAGATGGAAGATAAGGGTTTAAAATTTAAAAAAAAAAAATTATGTGTGGTAGCATAGTATGACCTCTCTACTTGGGGGCAGGATTCAGATTTTAACTCTGATATTTATTAGTTGTGTGACCCTGAACTGCTCACTTAACCTAAGCCTCATTTTAAAATGCAGTAAATGTAAAATGGAAATGATACCCATTGTATTTAACCTAGAAGGGTTATCACGAGGACCAAATAAAATATATGTTTGGAAAGTGCTCTAAAGTTGTGAAGCTACTGTAAAAATGCCAGTGTTTAGAATTTAGCTAAAAAATTAAAGGTTCTCCATGGAAAAGGGTAGGGGGAGGATATTTGGGGTAACTATGGCAATATAAGAAACAAAAGACATCAATCAAAATTTTAACAAAAAAAGGGTTTGAATCTAAGGTCTACTTAAAAACTGTGTGCCCTTGAGTGAGTGGCCTCACATTTTTGAGCTTTGCTTTACTCATACATATAATGGAGGCAGTAATTAATGCCTCACAGGATCAAGTCATCCCAGAATTGGAAAGAATGTCCTACTTATACCTGAATAAGATTCTGCCTGAAGGGAAGTGAATCCCTTCCCTGAAAAGAGCCATTTTCTCCCAAGGCAGCCAGTTCCACTTTGGAATAGGTATCACTGTCAGGGAGATTTTCTTCATCTCAGGCCTAAATATGCCCCTTTGCAATTTCCACACAATATTCCTAACTTTGCCCTGAGTGGAGGCACTCATCTCACTTTCATGCCCTGGTGCTTCCCTGGTTTTTTCAGCACATTCTCATATGGTAGGGTCAGCAATCCACTTACTGTCTTAGTTACCTTCTACATTCTCTACTTGTAGCACATTCCTCTTAGGGCTATTGTGAAGATCAAATTAGGTGATGTATTTGAAACCACTTTGTATTGTTATTATCATTGCTAACAACAACGATAATAATAATTAGGTAAAACTTGTCTCTAAGGTTGCTGAGAAAAATTATAGAATCACCTTCTTTGGAAATAGTCAGGAAGAGAGTTGGCAGTTGCCCTTTTTCTAATGATTAAGATGTGGTTTTTATAGAAGGTAGGGAATTAATTCAGTAACCTTTCAAAATACCATTTATCTTTGGAATTCTAACCTCTTGGAAGATAGATAACTTAGGGCACATATTTTTTAGATCAGAATCCTCTAACTCTTTAAGGGAAGTTTTAGCTTCTGGATTTCTTTTATTCGGGTTTTTTATATTAGACAAAGGGCTGTCTGGACAATGGGGCATTTTCAGGAAATCAAATAAAATTCTTAAATAGAAAAATCTTATTCTAAAATAATCTGTTAGGTAAGTTAGTTGAACCAAGATAATGGTGGATAAAAAGCTACAGTTGCCCACATCACTCAGTGGCACATTTGAATCACAGACATCAATGTCATAGCATAGCCTTCCTTATATTTATAGAGAACCTTTCTTCTAGTAATCTTAGAACACTTAAGCTATTTGGACTATGTCCTGCCCTTTTCTTTCTGAAGAACATTAAGTAAGTAATGAAGATGTTAGCCAAAATGCAAAGGGATACCTTTTTGGTAGCTTGCTTTTCCCCTCCCTAAAGGGCAAGAAATCAGGTTCACCAAGCAGGTGACTACAAAGCCTGATCTATTTACTTATGGCACTTCGTATTTCCTCCTTCCCTGGATTACAGGCCAGACTTAATTCAGGCTAGATTGGTACCTCAGATTTGGAATTGGAATAAAATGAGACTCTTAGAGACCATCTAATGGTTTTAAAAGGAACTTTATTTAGCTGTAGCAGGCAAAGGATATTTGACAAGGATATAACATTGATTTAGTTGAATCCCTTTCTGTTGCCAGTGCTGGCTTACTGGTCCAGTGTGAGAAAGAGCAACTCCAGCCTTTTTGGAGGCTGCCTCTTGTACTTGGGCCACCAAGAAGCTACTTTGATGACCAGACCTTTAGTCCCTTAGCCTATGAAGATTTCAAGACAGTTTCAGTCTATTTCAGGAGGAAATTAATGTAATCTTTTGGTCAGTGCTGCTTTGAGCACATTCTCCTCTTCTGCCAGGCCACTTTCCCTTCTTTTAGCTCTTAAGAACTTCTACCACTACAGAAGTGTGGCCAGAAGCTGGTGCTACGGTCTCTTTCCAAAGCCTGCCTTCTCTCTTCACCATACAACCAACCCAAAATTATCTCAAGACTTTCTGAGAAATGAAAAGAAGTTCCAGCCAAACCAAAGTTTTTAGCCTTTTTGGGTGTGTTAGACACCTTTAACAGTCTGATCAAACCTATGAACCCTTTCTCAGAATAATGTTTTAAATGCATAAAATAAAATATATAGGATGACAAAGGAAACCAATTGTGTTGAAATACTGTTATCAAAATTATTTTGAAAACAAAAGTCACTGATTCCAGATCCTGTTTTAAGCACTCAAACTGTGCCTGGTAAATGGTAATCCATTGGCATGTTGAAATTCTCTTCTCAGTTTAAGAGTCTGTAAACTGAAACACTTGAATTCTATTTGACAACTGGGAAGTAGCTAGCAAATGAATCAATTTAAGTAAAAATTAATTTATAATACTCAGTAATTGTGGTATGCTATTTCATTAGATGTTAACCAATAAATTGCTTTTTATTTTGACATTTTTTGTTGAAAGTCTTTCCAAAGCATAATAGTTGGTTATTTTGTCAACCTTTTTTCTCATGCACTAAAGTTAGTAAAGCCTCAGTAACCAGTTGTATCTCTTGTCCCAGGACCATACTCCCATATTCAAAGAGAATTGCTGCCTGAAGGTTGGCCATCAGACAGTGTCTTGTTGAGCCAACCTCCTTTTCTCAAAGACCATATTCTGAGAGAGCTTGCAGACTTTGTTGCCCAAGGAGATCTCATTCTAAGGAAATCATGGATACTGGCAAAATGAAACAAACTATTTATCTCAATAATTAAGTTCCTCCCAGAAACTTCAAGTTTGGATCACATAAGATTGTTTTACAAACCTTAAAGCACTATATAAATGTCATCTATTACTATTTGATCTTAAGAAATTTAAGGCTAAAACCTTTGTAAAATGTAACAAATACAACTTATTCATATTGAAATACTTTCGCCACAATTTGTAAGTTGCTTTTGGGGGAATAAATCCTTATTGTGAGACTTTTTCTCATGACTTATTTTCTCATCAAAAGACAGGAAAAAAAATCCAGTCATATGAGAGGTCTAGTTAGTTGGCTTCCAGGAAATCATAGCTTTGCTGAATGGACTGTCTGTAACAATTCAAGAATAATGTGGGACTTTGTGGAAAGGTGGCAAGATTAGAAGTTACAGGGAAGCTATATTCTTCCTCTGTCTATCCTTAAAAAAATTAGAGGAGAGGGGAAAGCTGGGTGGCTCATTGGATTGAGAGTCAGGACCGGAGATGGAGGTCCTGAGTTCAAATTTGGCCTCAGACACTTCCTAGCTGTGTGACCCTGAGCAAGTCACTTAACCCCCATTGCCTAGCCCTTACCACTCTTCAGCCTTAGAACCAATACATAGAATTGATTCTAAGATGGAAGGTAAGGGTTTTTTAATTTTAATTTTAAAAAATACAGAATAAATACTAAAGAGAAGAAAACCACTTACAATCAACATGAGGAAATTAATACTTAGTAAAACAAATAAGCAATACCGAGAAGTATGGAACAATGCTTTTATATGTGTGTGTGTGTGTGTGTGTGTGTGTGTGTGTGTGTGTGTGTGTGTTTAACTATATACCTTGGTGTGGCCATATCATTTTATTTTATTTTTTAATTTATTTAGAATATTTTTCCATGGTTATAAGATTCATGCTTTTTCCTTCCCTTCTCTCCCCTTCCTGGAGCCAGAACAATGCTTATATTGTCAGACTCAGTTGCTATGTTGTTTAGTTTTGCTGACCTCTTTTTTTCCTTCCTTTTAAAATTGTTGTTATAAGAAATTACTTGCTAGGTAGAGGAGAAGGTACATTACTTACGAAGATTTTGTAAAAACAAAATATATCAATAAAAACCCTCATCTTTGATCTGCTGATTCCACATTATGATCAACTCATGTTGATGTTCATTTTGACTTGGTCTCTTAAAATGACTAATAGGAATAGGTTTTCAGAGATGGGAACCAGAGTTGAGACAGAGAAGTTCATTTGACTCACAGATGTCAGTTTTCTGGCCAGATGAACCTTTCAGATCTGGAACTCAATATGACCCCAGGAGAGGAGGGAACTGTGTCATGCCCCAAGAAGAAAATTGAAATAAGTAGCTCTAGAGCAATCAGAAGCCAAAGGCAGGAATGGAGCAATGAAAATTCCTGGAGAATTCCAAGCCTCTTGTAGAGAGAAAAGGGAATTCCTGACCTAAGCAGATGAGTTCCTGTAGCCAAGAAACATCAAAGAACAGAGCCATAATATAGCAAGTCAAACCACAACTTGCTTTCTGCTGTTACTGTCTGCAGGCCTTTGGAAAGGGGCTAACTCACTGCCAGTTCCAAGTACTTTCCCTTTCAGGTGAGCTTCAGTTACAGGGTAGTAACATACATCAAGAAGACTTAAATAGTTCTACAAGGAGATGGTTCTTTTGACCTGTTATGTGCTCAGATCTGAGTCTTTTTGTTTTTTTTATTTTTGGTTTCATGAAATTCAGAGCTATCCTATATTGTTAGCCTGGCTATCTGAATGGAAACTGAAATCTCATAATTAGACAAAGTTGGAGGAATAGGAGCAGGTAAATGACATTCAGAGCAGTGGCAACAGCATGAGCAAAGGTGTACTGCCTCAACACTACAATATGGGTTCAGGAAATGGTAAATAGCCTGGAGTGTAAGATTAATAAAGTAAGGTTACAAGATTAGGAAAATTGATTGAGACCAAATTATGGTAAACCTTTAATACCAGGCTCCTCTGTGTAGTTGGGACTCATAAAAGGTCTCAGTCACCTAAAACCTAGAGGAAAGGAGCTCATTTAAGAAGTTATTATATTGGAGGAAGCTGTGTGGCTTAGTGGATAGAGCACCATCCCTGGAGAGGGGAGGTCCTGGGTTCAAATTTGACCTCAGATACTTCTTAACTGTGTGACCCTGGGCAAGTCACTTAATCCCCAATGCCTAGCCCTTACTGCTCTTCTGCCTTGGAAACAATACACAATATTGATTCCAAGACAGAAGATAAGGTCTTTTTTTTTTTTTTAAGAAAGAAAAAACTATTATATTATCTCAGGCAAAAAGTAATAGAGCTGGGGCAGCTGGGTAGCTCAGTGGAGTGAGAGTCAGGCCTAGAGACGGGAGGTCCTAGGTTCAAACCCGGCCTCAGCCACTTCCCAGCTGTGTGACCATGGGCAAGTCACTTGACCCCCATTGCCCACCCTTACCAATCTTCCACCTATGAGACAATACACCAAAGTACAAGGGTTTAAAAAAAAAAAAAAAAGTAATAGAGCTTGGGTTAAAATTTTGATAGTAGTCATGGAAAGGAAGGTAGAAGTAGAATGATGACAGGCCTTAGTAACTGCATATAGATGGCAGATAATAAGAGTAGTAAAGAAGACTCATATTTCAAACCAACTAGAGTAGGATAGGGGTTATTAATCTGGGATTCTCTGGACTTATTTTTTTAAAGTATTTTATAACTATTCCAATATAATTAGTTTCTTTTAGAATTCTTCTTTTTATTTTACATATTTAACAACCATATTCTGAGAGGTCTGTAGTCTTCACCACAGCACCAAAGGGTTAATCCCCAAAAAAGAATGAAGAACTCCTGGATTAGGAGAAAATTTATACAATTTAGAGATATCAGAAGGAGAAGAAATAGGTTTGTGGAAGGCGGGGACAAGTTAATACTTAATATTGAATTTATGGTACTGACATGGACTCCAAGAGAAGATATCTAGATTGCAGTTGGAAATCTTGGTCTAAAACCCAAGAGGGAGTTGAAGGGGAAATCAACATTTGGAAGTCTTCTGCATAAGAAGTCATAGTTAAAAGTATATGATTAGATAAGATTACCACATTATAATATATTATAGCTAGGAGAAGCTAATGAATCATACAGAGGACCAAGGAGGAAAAGAACCCAGATGAGGAAGAAAACCATTTAGAGTATAGCAACCGAGAAACCAAGATCAGAAGCAGGTTATCTCTAATGTCATATACAGCAGAGGGAGATTGATGGGGCAAGGCTCTTAAAGAGGGAAGAGAGATTGGAATCTAGAACTGAAGTGAAGAGATTAGTCTAAAAAAGAAGAGGCAGATCTGCTTCCTTTATGATGGAAGAGAATGAGGTAGAAAGAAACTGAAGGAACTTCAATTTAATGACTTTAGATTCCTCAGCAGAGTCAGAGAAGGTCAAATCTTTGACCAATAATAAAATAAGCAACCTTGGGAATATACTAATGAGAACCCAGCTGAAGTTAACCTAAATTTATAGTGGAGCCATTTGCCTAATTCTGCGACTCTTTGGGAACACTGAGCAATCCTTTAATGTCAGAGGATAAAGATGAGCGTGGAGTTGAGAATGCATAAAGTGGGTACAATAGAAAGCTAAAAGAGCCATAAAAGATGATAAGTTTGGCCCCAATAAGACTTTAAGCATGCTCTGGAGAGGGGCTTAGGGAAGCTGATGACACACACATCTTTTATGGCAAGACAGAGCACAAGGGTGTCTGTAAAGTCTCAAGGTGTAGAATTAGGGACTGTCTTAGGGACATTTAAGACTAATTGTGAGGCTTCTTTTTTCCTGATGTTATCCCCACTCTAGGCCTAAAAAAGCTTGTTAAATGGGCTGCATCCACTACAGTTTTATATGATGCAATTTCAACTGGGCCTTCACTATGGCAAGGCATTCTATTTATACCTCCTTAATCTCCTCGCTCTCACTCACTTTAGTGGCTCTTCCAGACCGTTTCATTTCAGCTTCCCATGAAAATCCCTTTCTTACCCTCTCAGCTAAGGACTTCTCCTCATACTACTTTTCCTGAAAAAATTGAGGCCATTTGTCCTCTCCTCCTTGTTTCACCTCACTCAGAGTGCCTTTCCCTACTGTCTCTTTCACTCCTGATTCACGCCCTTTTCCTTGCCAAGACACACTCCTTAACATTGATTATTTTCTCCCCATCTTCTCCAATATTTTGCACCCTCTGTCATCTTCCTTTCACTAATTTTTAGTCTCTCCTCTCTGCTGCTGCTTCCTTGCTGCCAACAAACATTCCATATCTCCCCCAGCATTTAATGACCCTACCACACCACACCCATCAACCTATCTTTTGTGTCCTCAGCTAAACTCCTTGTGAAAGTCCTCTGGTTTAGTCATTCAGTCAGTAAACATTTATCAGGGGCTTGCTGTGTACCAACTCATTATTCCCACCCCCACCCCTACCACTTTTCTTTCTTGCCATCTTCCCTATTATTGTCAGTCGCATTACCATTCTACCAGTCACCCAAACTCTTGACCTAGGTGTCATCCATAATTTCTCAGTCACACTCTCCCCATTTATCCAATCTATTGTCAAGTCTTGACCTTTTTTTACCTTGATAACATCTCTTATATGTCCCCTTTTTTCTACTCACAAAGCTGCCACCTAGGTGAAAACCTATGTCACCTCATGTCTGGACCTATTGTAATTTTCTGGTTGGTCTCCCTACCACATGTTTCCAAGCTATTCTTCACTTTACTCCCAAGGTGCTAAACTTTGAGTCTTTGCATATCTCCATAAACTCTATTTGCTCTCCATTACTTTTAGGTTCAAATTCCATGTGGCATTCAAAGCATTTCTGTCTTTTCAGACTTCTTATACTTGATTCTCCTTCACATACTATTCTATGATCTAGCAATGTTGGCCTCCTGACTCTTCACATAAGACACTCTGTCCCTCTTTATTGTCTATCCCTAATGCTTTCCTGGCTTCTTTCAAAACAGGGCTCCAACCCCACCTTCTGCAAGAGCCTTTTCTCAGTGTGGGTCCTAACTCTCCCCACCCCCTTCCCTCTGAAATGACCTCCCATTGTCTCCTCCATTAAAATGGTGGCTTCTCTAGGGAAGGGTCTGAAATTTTTTCTTTCTTTGCATCCCTAGCACTTAGCACCATGCCTAGTACATAGTCAGCAATTAATCAGTGACTGACATAAAGAATGAGCATAAAGAACTTACAATGTCTTTTAGGAAAGCTATCAGTTACTGATCAACCTAAGCATCTCAGTGTTTTAAAAAACTTGAAAGAAATTTCAAATCCTCAATGGGAACTGGCTATTACATGTAATATTTACTTACTCATTCCTAAGCTTTTTATTAATTAGCCTTCCTTTTTTATGGCTTGAGTGCCTCTAGATAGGTGTCTAGTTATTAAAATTGTGTCTGCATGCATTGTATATCTACATATACATTTTCATAGATTTCTCCTAATTATTGCTGTTATTTTTTTTTTTTATCCTGGGACTCCATTCTAGGAGCATAGGGCCACAACCAGTAGGCAATGGGACACACAGTCGCTCAGGGTCACCCAGCTGGGAAGTGTCCAAGGCCGGACTTGAACCTAGGACCTCCAGTCTCTAGGCCTGGCTCTCAATCCACTGAGCTAGCCCAGCTGCCCCGCATCTAGGTTCAAGTCCGGCCTCGGACACTTCCAGCTGTGTGACCTTGGGCAAGTCACTTGACCCCTATCGCCCACCCTTACCACTCCTGGGCTAAGGGCGGTCCCTAGCCCGGATGAAAAAGGAGGAGGGTTAGGCGTGGGGCTAGCAACCCTACCCTGTAAAAACTACATCTGCTAAAGAAACTGCAACCTAAAGTAGGGGCAGCTGGGCTAGCTCAGTGGATTGAGAGCCAGGCCTAGAGACGAAAGGTCCTAGATTCAAATCCGGACTCAGACACTTCCCAGCTGGGTGACCCTGAGCGACCCATTGCCTACTGGTTGTGGCCCTATGCTCCTAGAATGGAGTCCCAGGATAAAAAAAAAAAATTGCTGTTATACCTAATAAAACCTGAAGTTTCTTGCCTAGTGTGCCAGATTTATTTATGAAAGTAGAAGAAGGTATTAAGTAACATTTTCCTTTGAACTATTTTAAGGGGAAACTTTCCTAACTTTCCTTCAGTATATATTGTAGTTCTGAGCCAAGGCTTTGTTTTAATGGGGCAAAGAAAAAAATAATTTGCTTCCCTTAGGCTGTGAGCTAGCCTGCTTTCCAGGAGTAGTATTTCTGAAGTTTCTGGTCTTCTTTTCTTAGTGAAGAAACTGATATTGTTGTTAAGATTAAATTCAGATTTGGGTAGCCTCCCAGGATGGTGCTGGGAACATCACTGCTTCTTACACTACTCCTATTCCTGTGCCTACTGCCCTGGCCATGTCTAAGAAGGAGGAAGACAAGGCAGGTAGTTGACAGCTGAAATTTAAAAAATAAAATAAAACTGAACATAATCCTGTATCCTTCCAGACCTCACTTAGGCCTGCTAATTCTGCAGAATCACTTTAACCATAAGTAACTTGGGCCAGAAACCTGAATTTTATCTTATAGTCCTGTATTTTTTTTTTTTTATCCTATAAGTACTGATGAAGTAGGTACTGACCTCAGACTCTTCAAAGGCAATGGTGGCTGCCTAAGATAGAAAAAGATTATAGTTAACTATACCAAATGATTCATCGTTCTTACTGATTATAGGAAGGAGTCAAAGGATATTAAGAACCAGAGGGGGAAGGGAACTCCAGCTAAAATCATTCCAGTGGTTTATATCCCCATGACCAGAGCCCTCGCTAGAACGTTTGGTTGAGTAGCTGAGCCGCAAATGGTCATCAGCAAAGCA
Source organism: Gracilinanus agilis (assembly GCF_016433145.1). Classification (NCBI taxonomy): domain Eukaryota; kingdom Metazoa; phylum Chordata; class Mammalia; order Didelphimorphia; family Didelphidae; genus Gracilinanus; species Gracilinanus agilis. The sequence continues at coordinate 669,617,029 of NC_058131.1, read as the reverse complement.
GGTCAATAGTGATGACTGGTGGAAACTTTCTGATTGACTAGGAATCTGGTTAAGTGCATTCATAAAGTAAAGCGATCACAGCCTCCACAATGCCACCCGGAGTCATGTACACAGATCTGTTTATCAGCATGTCTGAGAAAGTCTACTTCAGCATAGAGGATGAATCAATCGGAGCAGTTTCATGGCACAGATCAGACAAAGGCCCAGCTTGTAACAAGGGCAGTGATGACTCTTGAAAAGAGAGTCTTTTCCTTAACTCGTTGTTCCAGGGTAGCCATTTGGAGTGTATCCAGGTATACCAAAATGTTGCCAAATGTTTCTATTTTTTAAAAAATGAAATAGATAATTATTTAGATTTTTCCATCCCCAAATACCTCATTTTAAAAAGAAAATAAGATAGAATTTGATTTATTAAATGCTACCCCCACAAGAGTCAGTTTTCTGAGCCCTTGATTTGAGGTTGCTGGCTTCTCATTAATGTTCAAAGTATTTAGTTTGCTGAGGATCTTAAAATGATAGCCACTGTCTGACCATCTATGAAGAGCCAACCGAACAGCCCCCTCATGCCTTATTGGCAACTTCTCAAACTCTTTTATGCCTTTATTTTTAGTTTATGTTTTAATAGAGCACAATACTCAATCAAACTTTCAGATCAGGTTTTTCAAGTAGTTAGGTAATTCTCTTGATGGTGACTTCCAGTGAAGCCATTTTGTTAAACCCTCACCTTCTGTCTTAGAATCAATATTAAGTATTGTTTCCAAGGTAGAAGAGTGATAAGGACTAGGCAAAGTGGGGGGGTTGGGGTCGGGGATAAGTGACTTGCCCAGGGCCACACAGCTAGGAACTGTCTGAGGTCAGATTTGAAACCAGGACCTCCATTCCAAAAACTGGAAATCCACATGAATTTGTGGCCCCCTTGCTAGAAATAATTTACTAATATAGTCCAAATACTGCTCCAAGATACCTTTCCTACAACATGACTTGTTGTTGTTGTTTTCCCCTCTTCATTCTACAGTTAGTTGCTTGCACTGTTGTGTACCAAATGTTATTTCCTCTTTTCATTCTGAGTATGTTGAATAAAACAATTCAGTGCTAGTGAGGTTTTGTCTCAACCCCTTCCCCACAAAAAAGATTCACTTTAGTTGAATATGTCAAGTATCTACTATGTGCAGGACACTCTCCCATGGGCTCAAAGATACAGATAGCTGTGATCCCAACTGTTCTCAAGTTGCTCAAAGGAGTTTAATGGGAGTGATACACAAATACATATACAAATTCCAATACAATAGAAAATGAGGCAAGCTTAAAAGAGACATACCAGCAAAGTCAGAAAAACAAGAAAAGACATGACTTGATTAGACACAACATGGAAGATTCATGGGGGAAGTGGCACCTGACTTGGGCTTTGAAGGATGGGAAGTATGTCACAGATGATGGGAAGATCTTGCTCTAAACATGATGGATGCTGTGAACACAGACATGAAGAAAGGAAGAAGCAGGATGAGAGTAAGGACCTAGGCCAGTTTGGCTAGAAAACATTTCCAGTCAAATCAGCAAGGAATTACTACTATCCTTGAGGCTTGGGAGAAAAAACATGCTTTCATTCAACTCAGTCACCACAAGTTGTTCCAGGATGTAGAGGAAATTCTTGTCATATCCTTGTTTTTTTCTCTCCTCTTGTTTCATTCTTCGATGCCAATTTTGAACCAAATTTCCAATTTAATAAGTAACATACTATCAAGCAGTTTCTCTTATTGCTGGATTTTATACATATTTCTGTTTATGCAAGTATAACTAGAGTAGTCATTTTTTTAAAAGTAGTTAATGCTTTTTACATATTTAATGGTTTTAAAATGCAGCATGAGCTTTTATTATTTAGAAATTCCCATTATGGCATTGGTATTTAAAGTGAGCAGTCTGCCCCCTTTGTCATCATTTGTCTTTCACTATATTTGATCACTCTATTTTGGGAAACATGACTTTATTTTTGTAATGATCAATGTTACAGTTGGGTATTACTTAATACTAAATTTATCAGGGCAGCTGGGTGGCTCAGTGGATTTAGAGACAGGAGATCCTCAGTTCAAATCTGGCCTCAGACACTTCCTAGCTGTGTGACCCTGGGTAAGTCACTTAACCCCAATTGCCTAGCCCTTGTTGCTCTTCTGCCTTGAAACCAGTACACAGTATCCATTCCAAGATGGAAGATAAGGGTTTTAAAAAAAAAGTCTTCTTGATATGATTCACCAAATGCTTTTCTTGTTATCAGTCAGTTATGTTAGTTTGAAGTACAGTACAGAAGGGCACTTTTATCCATGAGTGATCTGTACTAAGACCTACAATGGATGGCTGAAACCACAAGATATAAGCAAATATCTGCTGACCGTTTATATGTGCGCTTTATATATGGCTCTGTGCTGGCTCTGTGCTCCACAGCCTTATCCCCCCAATCTCCCTCCAAAAAAGTGAAAGTGGAAGCAGACCTCTGTTGGCCCTTGGCCCTTTGTGTTGGCCACTGATCATTGAAACTTTGGAGGAAACAGTGGATAAGGGGGCCTTACTGAATACTTTAATATGTTAAAAATAAAACCAAAGTTCAAAATAAAATTCTTCACTCAGAGATTGTTTCTGTGGACACACAAGGCAATACATCTCGACTCTATTATATATCCTTTTTTTCCTACTTTGCTTCTTATTAGAAAGAAAACTAGCTCTTATGGAAATTTTTTCTTGTTAGAGAAAATACATAAAGCTTGTAGATAGTGGGCACACAAACTTTGTGCTATTTTTTTTTCCAAAAGGCAGCATTTTGCAGCTATAAGGTTCTTACTGCTGTTCTTTCTATCAGCTCAGGCTGTTCCTGTGTTTTAGTGTCTTTATAGATTTGTCCTAGCTATTTTGTCTACTTGGGAAACTAGAATCATAGTGATATTTACAATGAGCTGTTTATTTAAACCTTCCTTGGGAGAATATCAGGGAGTCATTTTTAAAAATTAGAATTTTAGAGGAAGAAGAGACCTCAGGGATCATCTAATCTAGCCACCTAACTTGATAAATGAAGAAACTGAGAGCCAAAGCTGTTAAGTTCCTTGAAGTCCAAAGTCATACCTAACTGGAGACCCAACTAGAAATAGACCATTATTCCTTGGAATCTTAAGTCCCAATTCAGTATTCTTTCTCATGTTTCTAAAGTTGTATTTGAATGAGCATTTTATTCCACATATAATAGCATCTGACCTTGTTTTAAGGAAAAGAAAAGGTCTCCAGTTTTTTCAGGACATTAACTGTGTGATTTTTTGTTTGTTTGGTTTTTTTACTTCGATCCTGAAGCAAATTATTGGAGGAAAAAAGTTATTCCATTCTCATGGGAGTTTATGTAAATTTTATTAATTTATTTTTATCCTGAAATTAACAAACACCAAAAATAAAGTGAACATTTCTATTCTACAAAGTACAACAGAAAAAAGGATTTTACATTAAAACACAATTCTATTTCCTACAGCTTGCTTTTCCTTTTAAATACATAAAAAGTTCTGCACATAACATTCCAAAGTATAATGCTTCTCATTTTCCTCCTGCCCTTCTTGTCTTCTAAGCATTTTTAAAAATGCTTACACATTTTAAAAGTGAGCTGCTTGTTCTTTTTTCTCTTAGTTATGACAATCCAATCACTAGCCCTTTCTTCTTCCAACTTGCCCCTCAATTGGAAAAAAAAAAAAAAGGAAAAAACCCCATGTGGCAAATGTTCATAGACAAAGGAAATTCCCACATTGGCCCTATCCAATAAAATATGTCTCGTTTTGCACCTTGAGTCCATCACCTCCCCTTAAGGTAGTATTACTTATTTTTGAAATAATTTTGAATGAGATTTTGCAATGCTTTTGTAATTTTAAAGGTCAATTTAATTACATTTGTCAGACTTGGTTGATATTTTGGTTAGTTTTGTTGAACTGTATTTTTTTTTCTTTTTTATTAAGTAATGGCTCTTTGGATGGAGGAGGGATATATTCAGAAATGAAAGTAATACGAAAACAAAAGATATAAAAAATTAAATATTCCTAATTTCCTTTTGTTAAGAAAAGAGTTTTTCTCCATTTTTTTTTAGCATTCTATTGCAGAAGTATACTAGTCAGATATATACTTTTTTCATTAGACCCTGTAGCTAACAGAGTTTACTCTTTGTACTACATTTTAATATGTACCAATTTAATGTAGCATGTGGCCTATAACTGAAACTCTGGGTTTACATGGACAAGGTTCAATCATAGAGGCTTTTCCCAAATATTCTCTTTTTGGCTCATATCCAAACCCTTTGTTTCCTTTAGGGACATCAGATCTTGACTTATGTCTGGGTTTCTGTGGAAAAGACAAATGGCCCTTATTTTTTCATGTAAGCACTAAGGCTAAAAATATATTAAATATAGGACAGGTTTTATTTAACATGACAGAAAATAGGAATCAGAAAACACCTGCCCTTGATCAACTGAAATGACTCTCTTTAGTAAACCTCTACCTTCCTCAAGTATCTCACCAACTTCAAACTAATTACACTATCCTAATGTGGTGCCCCCTCTTCATCCATCCTCACCCAGCCCCCAAACACACAAAGGAAAAACACATTAGCTCAATAAGAAGCTAACCCTTTTCCCGCAAAGAACTCATCTTATCAGAAACCTATAAGGCTCTCCGAGATATTTTAACTATTATTCAGAACTCTCCACAAAGTAAAGCATTTGGTGTTGCTAAGGAATCAAGTATCCTGCTCCTTTGATGAGCCTCATCTCTCCCATGGACCTCTAGAGTGACAGAATCTCATGTTGAAAGAAAACAAAAATGCCATCAATTCCAACTTCTGAACGAAGAAGAGTGCCATCTGCCACGTGTTACATGTAGTTGTCTAGCTTTAGCTTGACAACCTCCGGGAAATGGGATCCCACTTCCTTCCACATCAACCTGTTTCACTTCTACTTCTAGATAGTTCTAATTGTCAGGTTTTTCCTTATATCAAGCCTAAAATGATCTCTTTGAAGATTTACCACTGTTCTTGGTTCTGTTTCTGGGCTAGTACCTATTCTATCTGACAAGCCTTCAAATACTTAAAAGGAGTTATATTATTTTCTCTTTTCCATGTTAAATATCACTTCTTCCTTCAGTTGATCTTCACATGGCCCAAACTTGAGATTCTTCACCAATTTGATTACCTTCTTCTTTATGCTCTTCAGCTTATTAATGTACTCCCTAAAATATGTTGCCTAGAACTGAACACAGTACTCCAGATAGTTTTTCTTGCCATGGAAGAAGATAGCTGGAATATCAGTTGCCTCAGCCCTTGACACCATGTGTCTCTTAATACAGTTTACAAACCTATAGGGCATAGCCCTCATTTGAACTGCCTCCAAAAGAGGAAGGAAAATACTTGAAGTCACTGTCGTCAACTCTTTATCCCTGTAATAAGCCCTGCCTTACTCAGGAATCTATGTGGCTCCTTGAGCTTATACTATCCTAGGATTGAAGTTTTTCTACCGGGGAAAAAGTTAGAGGTCAATAGAGACATTTGCAGAATCTTTCTAACTTTCAGTACTGGTGAAGTGCAAGGTCCCAGATTCGCTCATCCACATCGTGATTCTTTCTCTTGCTGATCTTCATTTCTGGTTTCAGCTTGGTCCTGGAACTCAATATTATTAAGGAACTCTTTATCCTAGCAGCTTGGTTGTAGAATTGCTCCATTTCATAGAAATCACAGAATATTCCATTTGGCCAACCCATACCTGCAAAATAGCCCCCTCTGCAACATCCCTTAGCCTTTACTTAAATACCTTCAGCATGAGGGAGCCCATTCCACTTATGCATAAATAATCTTTTTTAGGAAGTTTGTCCTTAAAGTAAGTCTCAATTTTCCAGTTTTCCAGCTTCTATCCATTTTTCCTAATTCTCACTTGGGCCAAATATCTTTCCTACATTTCCTTCAAGTTTTTGAAAATGATTATTATGCCCCTCTTAAGTCTTCTCTAGACTAAATATCCCCAGTTTCTTCAACTAATCCCCATATGGCTCTTCGTCATTCTGGTAGTTTTTCTCTATAATTTGTCCATGCATTCTTTGTAGTTCCACTTTAGCCTACATTTAATGCCATCTTTGAGGCTATTTATATGTTCTTCTCCTAAAAACATTGTAGTTCCCTGGAGGGGCCATGGAGATTTGCAGGCTTTCCTTCCAAAACAGAAACATCCCTATTTTTGACTCCATTCGAGGATAATTGAGTCATATCTAGTCATATACATGATATATAGCCACAATTGTTGGATTTACCCTTAAAAAAGAAAACAGAGAAGGGTAGAACAAAACCTGAGAGATAAAAGTGGTAAAGGAGCATCACACAGAGCCTAGAGTTCTGTTCTATAGAAGAGAAATTTGTACTTTTACAAAGCTTTTTCAGGAAGCCTCATGGCCCCACACTGGAAGAACATACCCCCCACCCCCCAAGACAGGAGGTAACTACATAGTTCCAGACAGTAGAGTAGGGAGTAGAATGGTGTCACATTCCTGGATAAGTAAAGGAATTCTGTGTACAGACCTTTTAACCATGGAGGAGTTCTTGGACAAATGGTGAGTTTTTGGGTGAGGCCTCTTAGAACTGAGAGGAATTCCCTAACAGCTCTTGAATTCCTGAATTCACACAAAGGAACTCTGAGATCAATCCACTCCAACTAGGAATTAGAACCATAAAATAGCATGGGACAAAACCACTATGTTGAAGAACAAAGTTGAACCTTAACGCTCACTAGTACCTTGAATTATGAGAACTGTTCCAAGTCTAAAGGAAGAGACCACCACTTCTCCCTCTCTTCCCATCTGTTCCACCCCAGTAAGAGCACATTTTAAAGAAGCTCTCAAAGATTTAACTTTTTTCATTTAAATCCAGAGCCTTCAGTTCAAGTTCATTGGTTTATAATAAAGCCTCTATTTAGCTAACCATTGGTATAGATTTCTTACTAGAATTAATATCACAACCTAATTGTGTGTTTTCAAATCACAACACTTTTCAAATTAAAATATGGTAGTTAAAAATAATTGAGAAATAAAAGAATTTCAGCTACATGTGTACCCAGTTTGTTTAAATAATATCTACTTGTAAAATAATTTGATACATAGTATTTATTTAACTATTAAAGTCTTACTAACATAATGATAGCAGATAGAATTTGTTATGCACAAGAGATGTTTCTGGAAAGCTGGAGATAAAAACGTGTTTTGTATAAATGGAATAATTTTAAATTTATTATTTAAAGAAACTATGTAGCGAGTTTTTGCAAGGAAGAATCTACCTTTAATACAAAGAGTCTCTCCTTGTTTTATCTATTGTATATATTTATTGCATGAAGTTTCTTTATATATAGGACATATCTAAAAACTTAGCTTTACATTTGTAAAACTAGTTCTTGGGAGCAGGCCAACATTTTGGCAATCAACAGCATTCTAACGTTTATTAAAAAGAAAGATAAACCATTACAAGTTTCCTGCTGTACTGTTTTTAAAAAACAAAAATGTGTAACTCTTTGATTGTGTGATCACAAGCATCCTTGGACGTGTTGACAACAACCAGGTGTCAGCCTTTTCAGATCTTTTTTATGGGAAAGCAATGAAGTGAAATTTCCTAGAATCCTGTCCTCTGAAGTGCTGTGCGTGGTGCATTAGAGAGCAGCATTCTTGTAAATTTTGCCTCCCTACTTAAACTGGAGAGTAAATGTCGATTTAGTTCAGCGAATAAAGAAACAATAATAATGGAAATAAGATGGATAAAAGAGAAATGGTGATGAAATGAAGGAATTGGAGAAGAAGCAGCATTACAAAATAAGAGCATATTGAAGACAACAGATACCCCAAAGGGAGATAGACTCAAGATGTGGAGATTAACAAGCAAAGAGACTGTCAAGATTAAGAAATTCTTGAAAAAAAAAAAACCACACTAAGCTATTCTACAGTTATATTTGTGTATATGAAACTTTTTTTTCTGGTTTCCCAGATATAGAAGAGACTCAAAACCTAAGGCAAAACTTTAGGAATAAGGGTTTGAATGGTTATAGAGAAAAGAGTTTAAAGAAGATTATTAGATAGACTGTCAGAAGGTGTGAAGAAGACAGTGCTGAAGATTCAGTTTATTGAGTTTTTGCATGAAAGGAATTCCTCTGCTCTTATACTAAAAGTATGTTCTATTGTTTGTTTTGAATGAAAGCATTATCTTGAATCCTAGAAACTTACACAACTGCATCCCACCAAAACTAGGAAAGACAAATCTGATTTATTCCCCTTAGGGTTTTTTTTTTTTCAATTTGAATCTCTAAGATGCCCTAAAGTCTCCTGACAACTAATAGTGGAAACTGAATAAGCATAGCGTATGAAGTTATGGTGCTGTTGCTTTTTACCATAATCTCAACCAAAAAGAAAAAGCGACCATCAGATTCCTCCTATGAGTGAGAATTTACATCATTTTTCTGAAGCAAAAAAAAAAAAACTTTTTTTACCCCATCATATTATGCTATTGAAGAGTTAACCTAACGCACTGGAAAGTCTGTAACTTGATCTCTACTCCCCCTGCAATAATGCAGGAAGTTTGTTTCAGTTCTCAAGCAAGCTAATTACAAGAGACAGTTTGGTAATTTACTATTTCAATCTGCTTGTCTATAATCACACACTTCCACATAGTTATATGTATGCCCACATGGTTGTCTATGTTACACTTTGATTTATAGATGATGATTGCAGTGTGATTGATTGTTTGCAATATAGCATATTGAACTGATTTTTTTCAATATTGAACTTTTGCTGTTAACATGACTGTTTTATTTCTTGTTATTGATATAGTCTATGGTTGTAGTGTTCAACAGTTGCATTATGGTTCACAAATCAAAATCTCAGTGCTTTTCTCATTATTAAATGTGCAATTTGAATGACAGGCTGTGCTAATTATTTTTAGCTTAAATTAAGATACTATAATTAACTATCATATAGATTCTACAGTGTGACTATTGTAAAAGACAGTATTGATATCTTTTATTTCTATTTTAACTTCACTTCCAAATATATTCTTCTGCCTCTTGCATAGAGCCATCTCCTGTAACAAAGAATTTTTTTTGTTTTTTTGTTTTTTTTTGTTTTTTTAACCCTTAACTTCTGTGTATTGGCTCATAGGTGGAAGAGTGGTAAGGATAGGCAATGGGGGTCAAGTGACTTGCCCAGGGTCACACAGCTGGGAAGTGTCTGAAGCCGGGTTTGAACCTAGGATCTCCCGTCTCTAGGCCTGACTCTCAATCCACTGAGCTACCCAGCTGCCCCCAACAAAGAATTTTTTAAAAGAGGAGAAAAAAACATTTGAACTAGACTTTGCCCATGCACTTATCAAGTCTGACAGTATATGCAATGTTCTGTGTCTAAAGTTTCTCACCTCTACAAAAAGAAAGAAGAGAGAAGCATTTCCTCTTCTTTATTTCAGAACCAAGCTCGATTTTATAATCACATAGTATTTCTATGTAGGATTTTGTTTTTGTTGTTTCCAACTAAGTTGTTCTTGCCATTTTGTCATTATGTGTATTTTTTCCTGATTGTCTTACTTCTCGTACACCATCAGATCATATAATTTTTTCTGTGCTTCTCTGTATTCTTCTTATTAACCATTCTTATCCATCACACTTGCCACAGGGTAATATTCTATGACATTATGCAATACAGTGAAAAGAGCACTGATTGTTCTAGTGGGTATGGAGAGATGTCATCTGCTGAAAATGGTAATAGTTAATAGTCTTTAATAATACTAATTTATCAATAGCCCTGTCAAAGATTTCTTTTTGTCCTTCTAACATCTAACATTAATAAAAAGTTTAGGTAGTAGTAAGGAAAACTTGCTAATTTGGAAATCTTCCAATTTGGACTTGAGCTGTAACATAATTTCTATAGGCTATGGCAAAACAGCAACAATGTTATCTGACACTTTAAGATACAAAATACTTTTGGGTAAGTTGCAAAGTATATAATGTTTCTTCCATCTTACAGAGGAGGAACTTAGACTCAACAGACTTTTCAAGGGCCACATAGCTGGCACACTGCTCCTCTTCCTCCTGAGAATATTAATAGTTCTGTTTGGGGATATCATGGTCATAAATTATAAGGATGCTATTAGAAATTAAGTCTTAAAAAAGAAATTAAGTCTTGTTTTATTAGTTTAGAGATAAGAAGTAAAGAAGCTGACTTGAGAAAGAATTGGAGTTTCAAACAGTGCTGATACAGTGTCAGTTTCAAGTCTTAACAGTTTTTCTGTGACAGTTACTCTCACTGGAGTGGCAGTTGGTCTCTGGCAGTTGGCAGAGTCACTCACAGGGTCTCTCTCTTTTTCTCTCTCAAGGTTGGAGGAGGTAACATCTTTGCCTCTCTCTCTCTCTGTCTGAGGAAGAGACCTGAAGGAGCTTAATGTTTTCTTTTTCCAACTTGGGAAATACTATTGATTATCTATTGCTGTTTTTATAGATTGATTTAACTCTGAAAAGACCAAAGAAAACCCTGGTCTTTGGTTTAAACTCTGAGTCTGTTAAGGCTCAGAGTCCTAACTTGCTTCTTTTTGAGCCTTCAACCAGCTAGCCTTTGTTATTTTTATAACTTAGAGGTGAAGTTAAGAGTTATAAGGATAATAGTGGTAGTTTATTTAGAATAGTAAAAATGTGGTTAGTCAGATCAGGAAGGATTTATGTAGCCTATGAAAATAAGAGAAGCAGTTCCTTGCGGAACCAGGGAGTTTTATTTGGGTGGACTTAGAATCCCTTACAGTTAGAAATCCTTTTTATCCTTATATATTCTCAATAAATAGTTTATTTTTTATAACAAGAGTCTCTTTAGCATCCTTTTACCTGGCCCTGAAGAGAAGTTCACATATGAGCTTCTCTTCACTGATATAAACTGAAGATACTTGTTAGCACAGCAAGCAGAGCATCTGAAATCAGTTTATAACTAATAATCAATCCATTGCTCTATTATTTTACAGTCGCCTTTTATTTTTACAATAGTAACTATTTTGACTATTAAATGTGAATAAATTTTTGTGACTTCACAGTAAGTGTAAACTGTAAGCCATGGTCATAGATATTCTTTGATTTATAGGTAACTTCCTTGTTCTTTCTGAATATCCAGATACTGAATTCTAATACCAACCATTTGTTTGTGGTGCATTGACCATTCAATTGATCTTAAAATATTTCCATTTTGACCCTTGTATGATAATACTTAGAATAGTTACTTAACTCACAAGAGCCAGAACCAAAAGCAAAAACAAACAAATAAAAACTTTGTTTACGAAGCTCTAGCTAAGCAGCTAACATTGACCATATAGCAAAAGCTCTATCTCCTGGTCTCCATTCAAACTGTTCAGTTTTTGAATATCTAAGATCTGTGTCCCTTCCCATCCTGACTGACACTATCTAGCTGTGGGACCTTAAGCAAATCCTTTTATTTTTCTGAGCCTCATTTTCTTCACATGTAAAAGGAGAGGGCTTAGACTTAGTAAGCTTTGCCCATCTTTCCAATTCTAAATCTCTGATTTTGTGATCTTGACTTTATACTTTGATTCTGTTCATAGCCTTGTATAGAAGCAACAGACTTGGAGAAGAGTCAAGTGGGGGGGAGGGGGCAGTGGGGGAAGAGATCCCTACTAATTGTATAGCCTGAGTCCTTCCTAATAGCAGTTTTTCCATTCAACACTAATTGATGCAACAAACATTTATTGAATACCTGTTCTGTGGGTGCTTTCTGACAAGTATTGGGGGAGATGAAATGATACTAATACATGGTGTGTCCTAAAGGAGTTTACATCATGGCAGGGCTGAACTCTTAGGAAGGTTTCATAAATGCTCATTGACTTACATTAACATAGATAAATATTAACTTTCAACCATGGAATTGAGTAAGGCTAGGAGGAAGTTGGATAAAATTTCAATAAGTAAAAATGTGGGGTGTCATTTTGTATTGTCTAGAGCAGTGATTCCCAAAGTGGGCGCTACCGCCCCCTGGTGGGTGCTGCAGTGATCCAGGGAGGCAGTGATGGCCACAGGTGCATTTATCTTTCCTATTAATTGCTATTAAAAATTTTTTTTAATTAATTTCCAGGGGGCTAAGTAATATTTTTTCTGGAAAGGGGGCAGTAGGCCAAAAAAAGTTTGGGAACCACTGGTATAGAGAATAGCACAAAGCAAAGGGAGCAGAGCCCTGTGCTAGTAAAGTGTGAGATGTGTTTCAAAAAGATCATAAGTAGTTGAACTGAATACATTCCTGATGAGCAGTGGAAGACAATGAATCGTGGCACATGATTAATTCAGAGATATAAACCCTTGTGACATAATCAGGTAAAAAAAATATTCCAAGAAGTGTAGGGGTTTGCGCCATCATATTGCATCTCTAGTACTCTAGTATCATATCAAACTCCTCACGTAATCCAGTAGTGACACAAAAGTGAAAAAAGAAGACTAGTAGGTTAGTGCTTTATGGCAATGGGAAACATTGAAGTATTGGGATAAAGAATTTGATTTTTATTCAGTAGACAATGGGAAACCACTGAAATATGGAGTAGTAGAATAAAATGATCAGATCTATTTATCTTATCCATGGGATCATAGCTCTAGAATGGAAAGGATCTCAGAAACCATCTAGTTTATACCACAGTGGGCTTTCTGCCTGTGATGATCTCATCCTTAGTTTAGACAACAATAGGCATAATTTCTCTCCGTTATCCATTGTTTATTAGTATGATCTTCAAACTTCTATCTTCCTCCCTTCACAGAAGATGACCACACTTCCTACTTTAGTGAGAAAATTGAGTCAATATATCATGATTTCCCTTATTCTGAACCTCAATATTACTATATATATTCACCTATCTTCATTTTCCAGGAATGCAAGGTCTGAGAAAACAATATTGGATCTGGCAGTTAAGAAATCATTTGAGGTATTTGAGAAAATCATTTTTCAGATTAGTAAGGCCAGAAACCAGACTACAAGGGTGTAAGTAGGGAACAAGAAAGAAAAAGAGGTGGCAAGTAGAGCTTACTCTTTCTAAGTATATCTTGGAACCAGACACTGTAACATAAGGGTGACGATGAGATCAGATGGAGTTTTGTGATTGGATTGGGGGGTAGGTGCAGAGTTAAAGGATTAGAGAATGGCTATGTTTTAGGTAGTAGAGAAGGAACCTGCAGATAGGAAGAGATTAAAAAATGAAAGATTTAGGGAGAAGCTTTCAGAGGGCATGGTAGGAAAGAGGGCCTGGAAGTAAAAAGAAAAAGGAAACATTCTCCTCTTTCTGTCTCTTCAATTCTGGACCTAGTTCATTGTCCAGATCAGCACAAGTCTCTAAAAAATGGAAGAAATAAACTCTAGCCTTTGCTTTTAGTAATAAAAACCCAAATTCTAATTTTTTAGCAGCAAGTAAAAAATCTTGTGTATTAAATGTCACAAATAAAAGCAGTTATTTGCTTCTAGAAGTTACTTCTTTCAAAAGGGTATGTGTGTTTAATACAGTTGCATCCTGTCTCCAATTCATAGCTAAAATTATTGTGACTTTTCCATTGTAAATTCTTGTTTTATAAGATTTTGTAACTGAGATGTGAAAAAAAATTTAATTTAGAATATTTTTCCATGGTTACATGATTCACGATTCCCACCTTTCTTTCTTCCCCCCCTCCCAAAGATGACAAGCAGTTCCACTGGGTTACACATGTATCATTGTTCAAAACCTATTTCCACATTATTCATATTTGCAGTAGAGTGGTCTTTTAAAGATGTGAAAATTCTATCCAAGCTTCAACTTGGCTAGCAGACCTGGAGGGCAATATTTTTAATACTTTTTTTTCCTATTGTAAAATGAAGAATTAATTTGTCTTCTGAAGCATTGGTTGTTTTTTTTTTTTTTTGGTCAAAATCATTATGTGAACCTGTTATATGAAAAAATATTTTTTAAAGGGAAATATTTTTAACCAATTTTTTCTTCTGTTTAACTCTGCTAAAATTTCTCAGGATGACAATCAGAATTTATCCTTAAAAAAAAAGTCAAGATCAAAGGACAAAGCTGCCTATTGTCATTGCGTGTTAATACCCTGTTATCTTTGTCTGATATCTATAGCTTGGAAGACTCAGGGCATTGAGTAGCTTGAGTAAGTTACATAAACAAGACTGTTAACAGTAGTGCAAGGACTGTTTTGGTTTGCTTTAATAATTACATACTTGTTAAAAAGAGAAGAGAATTTGAAGATCAGAAATGCTAGTTGAAAGGAGAAAGGAACTTGGAACATCCAATTATAATACTGGATGATGAACCTACAAAGTCAAAGATTTAATTTAGTGCTGATAAATGGGTTTTATTGAGAAATGTGTTTATTTTAAATATCTTCTGTTAGAATTTTAAAATTCTTACCAATCTCAAGTAATTCTATAATCGGTAATACAGGTTGTATGGACAAATTTTTTTAAACTAGGATTTGCTTACTTTTTGAAACTTGTTAAGAAGTATTAGCATCTCTTTTTCTTAAAGTAAAGCTGTTTCCATAGTCATTCATTTTGATAACATGAGCAAATTTTATAGCCCTGATAAACATGGTACTGGCCTTGATTGGTGTGACATTCCGCTCAAGAACAAATATTTCTTGGCTGAATGATAAACTTGGTGTAACAGTTGAAAGATGACTGAATCTGGTGGCTATAAAGGCAACTATAAATTTGTTATTGATCTTTTATGACTCATTCCCTCCCTATGAAGATCTCTAGGCTTAGAAAGTAAAACTAAATCAGGGATAAATTTGTTTCTATGTCAATCTCTTATTGTTTATCTTTTAAGTATTTTTCTCTTCTTTCCCTTCAAACTTCTCAGTTTTTCTGTTTCACTTGTCTTTCATTCCTTAGCCTCTGTATAGATATGAGGGAATTTTTTTAAAATCTGGCATCAAGCAAATACTTTATGCCACATGGAAACAGTAGTTATAATTTTAGCCAAAACAGTCATCTCCTGGAATTTTAAGAAAATTAAGAGAAAAAGTGATAAATCACTCAAGTATCCTAATAATCCTACCCATCTTCATGATATCTTAGTCCTTAAGAATCCTACTATAAGTTATATATAAAAGTTAATTTACTGCATTGTGACTCTTTTGGAGAAGAAGATGAAAATAAAGAACGTGGTATATATGCAACTGCTTGCATAAAGATTATCACAGCCAGTTGGAATTTCTGAAAATGCAAAAATGAGGAGGATATAGTTAAGTTATAAAAGCACTAGTATTGCTATCCTTCCTTATAAAATCTGTGACTACATTTTTAATTGTAGTAACAGAGCTGCTATTTGTCAGTGGAATTGCTTTATTCAGCCTCCCACTGCTAGCCAATTTGCTTTTCTTTCTGACCGGTATCCTTTTAAAATTTGATTTAAAACAAAAAGAAAAACTCAGTGTTCTCTGACTTTTGTTGCCCATCACACAGAGAAATCAATGAGAGAAGAATCATTTTAAGTATTTTGTGAGCAGTGGTTCTAAATGAGAGATTTGTTCATTTGTAGTACTTACAGACTTTGAGCCAAAATATTCATTAGCTTTACAGAGAAAACTAAAAGATATGATCCTAAACAAAAGTATTAACTACTAATCTACTATGGAAATTATGTACATAAATTCCATTTTAAGAGTAAATAACTTTAAGTTCATGTTCATTTGTTTTGGTTTAAAACTGAGGGCATATTCCTCCCACTAACCCTCCCTTCTCACCCTCATGACCAAAGCATAGTAGAAGGAAGACTCTGCCCCACAGATACTGGGGGAAATATTTTTAGGATCATTCTTGCAATGTCTTTGAAGTAAAAGCTTTTTTACAAAATTAAGGACATTGGGGCAGGTAGGTGGCTCAGTGGATAGAAAACCAGGCCTAAAGACTGGAAGTCCTGGGTTCAAATATGGCCTCATTTCTAGCTGTGTGACCCTGGACAAGTCGCTTAACCCCAACTGCCCAGCCCTTAACTGCTCTTCTGCCTTGGAACTGATACTTAATATTGATTCTAAGATAAAAGATAAGTGTTTTTTTAAACATTAAGGATATAATGTTTTTTTTGTTGTTGTTTTTAGAGAAGGATATATATATAATTCTAATTATTTCCTATATCTCCATAAGGTTGAATACATTTGAAAAATATGTTTACAAAGTATGAGGAAATCTCGATTTTTTCTTATGTCAGGGGGTATAATAAGGATTGGATCTCCAAAATTACCAATGGTTACCAGCCTGCTGAATCCCATGGTCTTTCCTCGGCCATTTTCACTCTTATCTGCCACGTTTAATCCTGGGGACCCTCTTCTGCCAGATATTCTTTTCTCTCCAGATTCACCCATCTCACCATTCTCTTTGGTCTCTTTGGCCCCAAGCGATCCCCTGAGCTTTTGTCCTACATTACAAACTGCCTATTGGATATTTCAACCGAATGTGCTATAGGCCTCTCCAAATCAATTCATCCAAAACAGAATTCATTTTAGCTTTCCCTCTCTTCCAAACTTCTTACTTTCTATTTAAAGCATCAGCTTTCTTCCAATTTTTCTGCTTCAGAACCTTGGACTTATCCTCAATTCCCTACTTCTCCCTTACCCTGTGTATCCATTCAGTTGCCACATCTTTCCAGATATGTCTCCACAACATTTCTCACACTTGATCCTTTCTCTCTACTCCCACAAGCTCCACCTAGCTCAGGCTTCTTCCATACCACTTGCCTCCACTTATACAATGGCCTCCCTGCCTCAAATCTCTCCCTACCCATGCTTCCTCCTACTAGTTGGCAAAATGATTTCCTTTAACTGAGGCCGGGCCATCCACATCCCTCAGTCAATTTTGGTGGTTCCCTATTGCCCCTAAAGTAAAATACAATTTCCTCTGTTTGGCTTTTAAAGTTCCTCACAGTCCGGCCCCAAAGCCATCATTCCAGCTTTAGAAATCTCCCCTTCGTGCACTCTGCAGTCAGGCCAAACTGGTCTTCTCTCTGTTCCTCACACAGGCAGCTCCATCTCTCATCTCTTTGCCTTTGCACTGGGCCATCTTCTATCCTTAGAATTTACTCTACTTCCCACTTGGACTCCTGACTCATACTTCATATATTCTCTTTTTCTTCAGGGAGCAACTCAATTACTAACTTTTACTTAAAACCCTTCCTGATTTCTACAGCTGCTGATGCCCTCAACACTAGCTACCTTGTTTTTATTTATTTTTCTTTTCTTTGGGTTCTCTGTATGTAACTTCCTTATATACTTGTTATCTCCCCAGTATAATGTAAACTCCTCAAAAGTAGGAGGTTGTTGTATTCCTTGTATTTTTATCCCTAGCACCTTGCATAGTGTCTGGCATACTCATGCTTAATAAATGTTTACTGATTGATTGATTAATTAGTTAATTAAAGCAGACCACTTATAGCTACCATGGATCTTTTTTATTATTAACCTTAAGAAGTTATTGGTGATTTTTATTCTTCCAAAATTGTAGTGGTCCATGATTCATAGCAATATGGCATCAATGAGAGAAAATTGATATTAAAGAAATGAGTTTTTACAGCAATAAACAGTCTGGGAAAATGCTGTACAACCAGGTATGATGTAGTCAAATTTATTCATCACTTTTATCTCTTAGCCCAGCTTATTGTCCATCTGTAGTGCCTGTCCAAGATATTGATTCTGAGGAACTAAAACAGAACACTGAATTTAGCTGTATGGCATAGTTTAAGTAATGAGTACTTTTCACCTACTCAGTTATGAAGGGATACTTGTTACTTTTCCCTTCTTCATTAGACTTAGCCCTACATCATCCTTGAATGCTTTCCTAATGATCAGATGAATTCCCAGGTTTCTCTGCACTCTTGCATTTGTGTTTAAGAGTTCTTTCTCAGCTCTGGGCTTTTATCAGAAATGCTTGAAAGACCTCCAAGTGCCTTCCAAGCTAGTCTGCCTTGATTCATTTTGGGGTGGGATGGTCAACCTTGCTTGGTGTGTCTCCTGGATTCCTGTACTCCACCTTCTTCCTCCTGGGGTCAGATCTCCCTAAAACTTTGAGATTCAGAGTATTAGATCTTTAGGGCCTTCTATGGCATCTCAGAACAGAATGCCTCTGGGTTCCTGGGTTATTACAGTTTGAGTGTGGTAGCACTTTCACTGATATAGCTACTATTCCTTGGGACTTCCAAGATCCCCACAAAACATTTCCTACACTCAAGAAATTTGTAGTCTGCCAGGAGAATATAATTTGTATGTAGATAAGTACAAATTCACTTGAGGAAGAAAAGAAAACTTTAAAAAATAATTTTTTTAAACATTTGATTGAACTTAAGTTGTGAAAAAGAAAATTTGGAGAACTTGGTCATCAATGGAGAATGTTCTTTTGGAGATTTTATTCATGATGCCTTTCATGAGCCTGGACACTTTTGACCTACTCATATTTCTCTATTTAAACCTTTGTTTAATATCAGCAGATCACTGAATAGAGTTGTGGAATCACGTTTGTTATAGAGTCTTATATAATTTTAGTGTAACAAGAGTGGCATCTTGTCAGGAAACCTTCAGATCACTTTTTGCTCAACAAAATCAACACTTCTTACAGTCATTAAACAATATAGTTGATTCTTGAAAAGTTTTCATGGGCCTCAATTTCTTCATCTGTAATATGAAGGGGTTAGACTAAATTTCCTCTAAGGTACCTTCCAGCTTTGAGTGACTGGTTCTATGCTCCTTTACATCTATCAGTCATTTAGGACAATGAAAATCTCTACTAAAAATGTACTTTTTGTTGGGAGCAGAAGGGAGGGGGAATAGAAGGACATGATGTATTAGGCTTCCCTCTTAAGGAACTATAGTTAAGCTCTTTTTAGGTGGGAAGAGAATCTCCAGATATCTCGTTTCTAATCCTGGCTTTATCACTAAAAGAGCTATGCAAGTCCCTTCATTTTCTGAGACTTGATAATGCCAACCACCCGGTACTGTAGCTATTGCACAGGGATTTTTTCATATCTCCCTAAAATCTCCTTAGTATAAAGTATGCTTGAAAAGCAAAATAATATGTATTTAAGTTGCTGTATTATTACCTCCTTCCTATACCCCTAGGAGAAAGACCTCATAAACCTGCATACAAAAGCAGGCAGTTTCTTCAAGCTATCTGAAAAAAACAAGACTAATTTCCATTTACACTAGGGAAGCATCTCTAGCTTCTACTTGTACAGAGAAAAGCACTGGATTTTAGAAAGGATAAAGAGGATGGTTTCTAACTTTTATTTTTAGCACTTCTTATTTTAGCTCTAAAATGTAAGAAATTCATTGGCATAGAGTCTTTGGAATTTTTCCCAAAAAATTGACTAGGTTTAATGGAAGAATACTTAAGTGATCGATATGTGGTCTGAAATTTGAAGCCCAGCTCTGCCACTTAATATCTTTGTTACTTTCAACAAGTCACGTTGTCTTTCTAAACGTCAATTTGCCTCTCATTTGTAAAATGAGGGAATTGATTTACTATCTCTCCTATCCCTAAATCTAGGATCCTTATGAATGTACGACACAATTTAGAACATACCTATCTACATTTTTGCTAAAACCCATTTGAGTATATGTGTAATTCCTTCCCTTCTATTTCCATAGCAACAAATTTTGGCCCAAAAGACAAATAATTAGAAAAGACAAAATGATTTTATTTGCAAGATTGACTTTTTAAATGAGAAAAAAATGTAATTCATTCTATTTGTCCCAGTACAACACAATGCCAGAAATCTGTAAGTAAAACATAAACATTAGTTCACCAAGTCTGTATTATCGATCATCAGAGACAGCATAGTCACAGTTATCATTTTTCCTGTTCAAGGAGAGCTGCCATATACCCATGTTGAGTGTTTCCAGACTTGCAAATCCAGGTAAGAACTTTTCAGCAGCATCTGCTCCATTAAACAGATGTTATATAATACTGGAGATTATCTTTCAAATCATCCATTGACACCCAACCTACATGATCCAAATAAATGCAAGTTGATTTTGGATTTTTTTAGTTAATTCACATGATGTGGGAGAGGAAGCTCTTCTTTCAGGATCCCATGTCCATCCTTAACAAAAAGCTTTTATCTCTTTGCCATCCTATCCATGCCTATCCACCAAAGCCACTTGCGGCTTTGGTGGATAGAGTTTATAATATTCATATATTGTGAACTTGTGGTTCTTACCCTAAGAACTCGGCCTGTTTGGTATTTGGGTTTAGCATTTGTTGATCCAACTTATAAAAACAAATCTTGACTATTATTTCTTAATCCTAATAGGAATTTTCAAAGTCATTCTGAAAATTCTACCACTTTGAGGAAGGAATTTACTAATTAAATACATGTGGACTTGGAGCTAATTCATTATGGATCTTATCAGGACAAGATTTCAGGAAATTTGAGGGCCAGTTTAAAAATACTTGCCTCATGTTGTTATAGCCTCCTTCCAGTTTGTTCAGTTAGTTATGAAACCTAAACTTCAGAGCCATGAACCTGAATTGCATATGCTTTTGTTACCTGGACTAGAAAAGATACCATTG
Source organism: Gracilinanus agilis (assembly GCF_016433145.1). Classification (NCBI taxonomy): domain Eukaryota; kingdom Metazoa; phylum Chordata; class Mammalia; order Didelphimorphia; family Didelphidae; genus Gracilinanus; species Gracilinanus agilis. Next base: position 669,596,431 of record NC_058131.1, on the reverse strand, counting down.
TGTGCTAAATATTAAAATGTTTTATAAGTTGTTCTAATCTATGTAAATTTGGTGTTTGCAGGCCTGTTAAAATTTATTTGAGATCATCTCAAGTGAAAAATGTTTTACATTATTGCACATATAAATCTATATCAGATGCCTTGCCATCTGGGGAGGGGAGAGGGAAGGAAGAGAGGGGGAGAATTTGGCTCAAAATTTTTTTTAAAGGTTAAACATTGTTTTTTCACATCATTGAGGAAAAGAATAAAATATTTTTTTTAAAAACACTATCCCAGTTGATGCTATAATATCTATCAGATTCCATTAACTGACAATTTGAAAATCAGTTTTTGAACTTCCAAATTATGTAAGCAACAAAATAGAGTACTGGACATTTTCCCTTAACCTTTCAAAACAGAAATCATATATTAAAATAAAACAACTTCAACTGTCTTTATGGTCTAAGGCAGTGATGGGCAAACTTTTTAAAGAGGGATCCAAAGGAAAGGAAATGCTCATCTGTCAGTCTATTTTCTAAGGCAACTCTTTCGAAGTTTCCTTGTATTGTATCCTGCTCATTTTATTCATCAGACTAGGAATAATGTCATGTGGTTGGATAGAACATTTCAGGGGGCCACGTCTGGCCCACTGGCTGTAGTTTGCCCATCACTGGTCTAGGGCATCCAAAATCCAAAAGAAGATTAAAAGAGAAACCAACTCAAAAATCCATTAACTTATGTTTATTGATATTGAGGTCACCCAGCACCACTCTCCCACCTCCCATGTCTTAAGGTTGTACTAGGAGACCCAAGGACATAACAGACTTAAAACAAAACCTACCCCTACATCCCACCCCACCTTCCCTCTCTCTTAAGTGCTGTTGAGACCTTGGCTGTAGGATGAGCAGAAATTCACTTGGGCCTTGATAGCTAGCTTGCTCTTTAGGAACAAAAGCTTGCTGGAGGCTGCAGACCAGAATCACCACTTCTATAAAATACTGAACTGCTGGTGCCAGGGAAGACAGGTATTTAGACCTCCAGTGCTGGGCCAGGGAATTGAAGAACAAAGGGAGTGAAACAATGAGTCCCTAGGACACCACATTGTACATTTGGAGAACGATGCACTTCTCCACCAAGTCCGAGGGAAGAGCACAGAATCCAGCTGTAACCATGTGGTTCTGACTGCCCAAAAGTCAGTTGGAGCAGAGACCTAGGCTAGTAAACCATGAATTGCCAAGTATGGGAGGAAGCCGACATGCTTTGAGATCCAGAAACTACAGTCAGTAGGGAGTCAGGAAGTGAGCAATAAGGAAAATAAAAGTGGGGAGAAAAGGCTGAATTTATCAAAGATTTCATGAAGAAGAAAAAAAAAAGAAAACTTGAATATATACAGATAAATCAGAAGGAAAAAACAGCATCAACTGAAGGAAATTTGGTCTCCAGATCTATTAAACAAGTGCAAACATCTATGAACACAACAAACAGTAAAAAAAATAACACAACAAAAGAAAATTATTTAACATTCGATGAGAGAGAGTATTCTGTGGAATTTGAGAATGTGAAAAATCGGTTTTTGCTATACTACTTATATACCTCATATACTTTTCTGTACTATACTTCTATACTTTATTGATGTCATGACCCTAAATAGTATAGTTTCTAGGGGGTAGCTGTGTGGCTCAGTGAATTGAGAGCTAGGCCTATAGTATTGATTCCAAGACAGAAGGTAAGGGTTTAAAAAAAAATAGTGTAGGTTCTTAAATGGGAATATCTAGAATTAAGGAAGACGCATTTTAGCACCAGAAGAATCTACGATCATTAGTATGGTTTTCTTCCTTCACGTAGTTCCAGAAATATACACTAACTTCTTAAGTAAGTGTTCTATTATTTACTGGCAAAAAATCAATCATTTTAAATCTTTTGAGTAAGTTTAATTGAGTAAGTAATTTAAACCACCTTACCTCCAAAACACCCTCCATATTAGAAAAGTCCTAACCTACCTACCTCATTCTCAATATAATAGAGACTTGGAATTCTCAAAGCTTTTGTCACACAAGCTGTTATGTATTCTACCATTCTGGAAAGGCTTCCAGAATGTTCCCAAACACTGTCTTCTTTCTAAAGACCAACTTGCTGTAAGAGACAAATCAACAGTAGTTTCAACACTTGATGCATTTTTTTTGCCATAGTAATCCATAAAACATAGGAAAATAAAATATGCCTCTATCCTGAGTGACTGCATTCTTCTTGTGTAATGACAGCAACAGAAAAACAGAAGTCACGAAGATCATTCTTTTTTTAGACAATCTATAAAATAAGGTGTTGATCTTGCAAATATGAGATACTTGTACAGTGATCAACAAGAAGACCTGCTTCTAGAATAATGCATCTCATTAATATTGATATTTTGCTATAAAAAAAACCAGAAGACAAGAGAAATTGCAGTTAAATGTGAAGTGGCTCACAAGTTCTCCTTGGAGAGGCAAAAAAAAGGAATTGGTGGAATTGATTTTGTTATGTGTCCAGAGGCAACAAGAAACATTATTTCGAGAAATATTTGGTCATTTCATATTATAGTGTCCATGATAAATATTTGTAGAAATATCACCATGCAAATAATTGCAACTTATACATCAACATATTTTGGAGCTGAGAGAGGAAACAAAACAAAGCTCTCCTAGTTAAGTTAATATATACCTTGACTAATATTTGCTAACTTCAAAGCAAAGGTGGGCATAAAAGAATGTGAAAAATATAATGCATTAGTAAGAAGCAAGAGCCTAAAGTCTTGTGAATTGCACAGAGTTCTTATTTATTATAAATGTACAGAAAAGAGTCCTGAGGTATTGGACCTACTAGGCACAAAGTAGCATCGTTTTAAAAAATGAAATCAATTGTATTTTAACAGGTAGGAAAGTCTCATTATTGATGTAGGAGTCATAACTGAATTAGTGTACAATGAGAATAAAGATAAAACTTAGTACAAAACCAGAAGAAATAACAAAAATTTAAAAAGACATAGTGTCCAAGTAAAACAGTTCTATCTATCTTTTCTTATCAGGCTGTTGATGCCAAAAATTGGAAATAAATAGAACAGATACAGATTATAAATCATTTAATTAAGAGATTTAGTTGATATAAATCAATTGTTATCACAAGGAGACTGAAAAGTCTTAGAAAGGAAGAGAAGGGAACAGGCACTTTATTATGGTACCCACTATTTGCCAGGAACTATGCCAAGCACTTTACAAATATTATCTTATTTGATCCTCACAACCACCCTGCAGGATAGGTACTCTTGTTGTTCCCATTTTACAGTTGAGGAAACCAAGGCAGGAAAAGTGACTTGCCCGGGATCACATAGAAAGTGAGTGAGGTAGGATTTGAACCAAAGCCATCCTGACTCCAGGCCCAGCACTCTCTGCATTGCACTACAGCAAACATTTGATTTCCCTTGCCCAAGTGGAAAGACGGCAGCTAGGAATAGCTCTTATTTAGAATATAAGCTCCTTTACAAAACTGTCATAAAAGATTATAAGCAGTATTGCCTCATAAAACAGTAAGAAACTGTCAACAAAAACAACTTACAGAAAATTTACAGAAGGTCCAACCAAGCAAAGTCATCTAAGGACTTTCAAAAGTGAAGCTAGATAAAAAGACAGTAGGTTAAAAAATGGAAATGGTCTGTAAAGAATTTTTTATAACAGCCTCTTCTTGTCCTTAAAACAATGGAGTCTGCACATTTGGGCTCCCCAGTCACAGAATCCTGTTAAGCTCTATAAAGATAGAGAAGTGGCATTGAAGGATACACACAGAAAGAGCATCTGGACCAAGCCATGTGGTCATGGGGACAGTCAAGTTGGGAAGTGACAGAGTTTGAATGACTTTGAGCAAGTCATTCCCAGGATATCTCAAACTGGAAGGGCCACCAAAAGCATGGGAAAATCCTGAATCTTAATATTACAAAGAAAAAAAGGTAGCCAAGAGAAGATCAGTAGATTCTGGCCCATATATCTGCTTTCCATCACTGAAATTTTTATGAGAATAATAGATACATCCTTCAAAGGCATTCTTGGTGAGGCATGGATAGGGAAACAGGTTGGCTACCACAAATTCTACTCTGTTGAAAAAAGATCTCTTTCTTATTTCTTCAATTGATGAAAAGTTTAGGAAATACAAGTTCCCACTGTGTTTATTATTGGTGATTGACTATTTTTCAAAAGCACATTGCCTTTAAGGTTCTGCTTCAACAAGATTTATCTCTCAAAATATGTCAGAATTATAGAATACTCTTTGACAGATGTTGTAAGGATTAATTTGTTTGATGATCCTCTGGTTATTAAAAAATAAGTCATGCTAAAAGCTGGGAAATGTGTGCTTTCCAAAGATGTTTACACCATCACAGAGGATATCCAATACAAAATAAAGAATCTCTATAGAAAATATAGTTGTCCAGAAGTTTCTTTTTGTAGATAATAGTATTCAAATTGCATTAAATCTGAAACATTGCCAAGCCTCCCCAATAAAATCAGTAATTGCTCAAAAAAGTTTGGCCTAATTATTCATACAGGAATTACCAAGAGGATGAAGACCATTCTTTGTCCACACTCTGAAATGCAGCTAGATGGACAGTACAAAAAAAGCTTATCCGTCAGAACAGCTATCTTAGATAGATTCTACAAATGGGTAGTAAACTGGATCCAGAATTAAATAGTAGACCAAAAAGAATCAGAATTTATTTCCTTTGAGAAATTTCAGTTTTGAGGCTTTTAATGACCCCAAGTTTTTCTCTGAAGCAAATAGTCATCTTTTTAATACCAATATTCTTCCAGTGGTTTGTTTGGCTATAAGTCTTGGAATGCTGAATTCTCCCAAGAATTGAAATTGAGAATCACCAAAGGGCAATAATGAAATGTCTAATTAGCATGAGTGGGTAGTAATTTATTACAATTGTAGCACAGAAGAAATGAGAAATATGTATAACTTTTGGGAGGGCAGAGATGGAATAGCTCATTGCTACACTGCTATAATATAAATAGATCTAGAAAAAAAGCTCCAGTTCCCGGAGGAAGGGAAGGTGGGATGCTGGAAAGGCCCCAGCATGCTAGGATTTACAATTAGAGGACAATGACAAAGAGTCACATAGGATGCAAATGGGTGTGTGATCTACTTTTTTGGAGGTAGTGCCTACATGAATGAAATCACATATCCATAAAAGTAAAATGTTATTTAGTTGTGTCTGACTCTTTTTGAACCTGTTTGGGATTTTTCTTGGCAAAGATACTGTAGTGGTTTATCATTTACTTCTCTAGGTCATTTTACAGATGAAGAAACCGAGGCAAACAGAGTAAAGTGACTTACCCGTGAGCATATAGCTAATAAAGCTATATTCAAACTTGAGAAGACTCATCTTCCTGACTTTAGGTCTGGCCCTCTATCTACCATCATCTGCCCCTAAGTAAAATATTGCCCCATAAAAATTAATCTTATCAACTGATTGTGTGACAAGTGTGAGAATAGGCTTCTGGGAAGAGGTAGAAGGGAAAACAAGTGGCAAGTAATAACAGTTAGAAGCTTCCGTACAACTGAGTTCAAAAGTAAGTAGGACCAATGGAAGGATTTGGGGTAAAGGAGACATTTTTTCCCCCTACTAGAACATCTTTTTTTATTGAAGGAAAACTTGATGATATGCTATGGTATCATTCATGGCATCCTCTCTTTGGAGCCAAAGTTTACTTGCAAAACTTGAGAAGCTCAAAGGAAAGCTGCAGGAACTGTGAAACTAACTTTTCTTCAGAGTAAGGCGGTATAGTAAGGAAGACCTCAGTTCAAAGCTGTTTGATCCTGGGCAAATTACTATGCCTCAGTTTCGTTTTTGGTAAATGGAAATTACAACAGCAACTACCTCCTTGGGTTGTTGTGAGGTTCAACTGAGATATTTATAAAGTGCTTAGCACAATGCCTGGTACATAGAGATGCTTTAAAAATGTTGGCTAGTCAAATTATTATCATCTAAACAGAAAGTTTTAGCATATTAAGGCCCTACTTGAAACGACATTAAATTGTCTCTGATTATTATGACAGTCTAAATAGATTGCATTTGAAACTTGGAAATGATCAGTTAGTCTTTTAACAACTACAAAGATATTTGCTTACTTTTCATTTTGGTTTTTAGGAAGTGACTCCTGGTCAGTTGTATGAGGAAATTGATTGTAAATTCTATCAGTAAAATATTTTATACTTTTACTTTAATTCCATTAGCACAGCAGACAGATATTTTAGGAGGAGGAAAAAGGAAAAATAACTTGCCAAATCCTCCCCAATACAATATTTCATAGTGGAACTTTAGTAATGACCTTGATAAATGCTGACACAAATCAGCCTCATTTAATACTTTTCATATTTGTTTTACTATTTCTCAGCCTAAGTTTTGGTTTGGGATTTTCCCACATGTTGAAGAAGCATTACTTTTCCTGATAATTATGGGTAGTCAAGTGAGACTTGATTTTAGAGTCTTTTCATAACCATTTCTTTTTTTTCTTGAATCTTTTTCTTTTTGTTAAATTTTCAATTTAATGAACAAGAGAGAAAGAATAAGAGTGAGAAAGAAAAAAAGCAAAAGGGAGCTAGTCTATATACAGAGTAGAGTGGGAAAGTGTAATTATTTGTAAAATCACATTTCTACTATGTGTAGTTTGATTTTCTCTTCAAAAACATATAATATAAATTAAACATGTTGCTTTCAAAGCTACCTTGCTTTTTTGTGTTTCCCTCTGAACTTTCTTCTGTTTTCTTCTGAGCATTTAAAAAAATGTTTCAAAAGCTCTTTTTTAAGACACTTGCTAGTTACCCTTTTATTATCCAGACCCAATTAAAAACCAGAAGAAAAGGGGGAAGGGGGAAAAGCCCTTGTAAGAAATAAGCCTAGTCAAGCAAAATCATTGCACACAGTTGCCATGTTCAAAAAGGTGTCAGTGTACACCTTGAATCAATCACCTTTCTTTCTGTCAGGAAGTGAGTAACGTGCTTCATCACAGGTCCTCTGGACCACCCTGGCTGATGTTTGCATTTATCAGGCTTATTAGATCATTTAAACATCAATCCCCTATGCCCCATAACCATTTCTTAGGGGGTATAAGTATCTACATACAGTAGGTTCCACATTCACTGGTGATATGTTACATAAGCAAACATCTGCTGACCATATATATGTATGTGTGTGTGTGTATATATATATATATATATATATATATATATATATATATATATATATATATATATATATATTTCCCCCCTTCCCTGCTCTTGCTTTTCAGCTCAGCACTCTACCACCTCTTACCACCACCCTCCCACCAAAAAAAAAAAAAAATTGTTTTTTCCTATGGAAAGTGAAAGTGAAAGCAGGAGAGACCACTAGGGTAGACTGCTGCCAGTGGACACTCCAGTTCACTGAATGAAGCTTTGAGCTTCATTGTTACTGAACCCACAGCAAGTGAAACCAGGGATAAAGAGGACCTATTGTATATGCCAGAATTGTAGATTCAGGAGCTGAAATCACCTATGCTGTTATGGATCAGGTTCTAAGCATTGCTGTGGAAGGGCTGAGTCAAAATACTTGCCATTCTACCCAATTACAGGCCAACAAATATGACAGTCTAAGGGAGATGGATGAATATTTACAAAAATAGAAATTGCCTAGATTAACAAAAGAGGAACTAGAATATTTAATCCCATCTCAGAAAAAGAAATTAAACAAGCCATAGAGCTCCCTAAGAAAATATCCCCAGAGCCATTTTACCACACATTTAAAGAGCAATTAATCCCAATAATATATAAACTATTCATAAAAATAGTGAGGAAGGCATCCTACCAAACTCCTTTTACAACACAAATAAGGTACTGATACCTAAACCAGGAAGAGTAAAAACAGAGAAAGAAAACTATAGATCAATTTTGCTAATGAATATTGATGCAAAAATTTAAATATTTATGGAGTACTTAGCACCCTTGCATCTTCCTATCATGTAGCCCTGTCTCTTAAGACTTTCATTATATCAATCATAGGGGAACTTTAAAATTGGCCCTCAGTGGAATTAAAATAGCCACTTTGTAGGACCGTGAAAAGTTCACATTTTTGCTAATGGAATCATTCCTTTGAGTTAAGCTCTTGATAAAATTATAAGAAGGAATAACTCATTAACATTCTATTTAGAATCAATCCATCAGGTACCTCAAAGAGAGTAGGAAAGGTCAGAAAAATCTGGTGCATGAGATGCTCTAGCACAAGGGGCATGCATAAGGACCCCGGAGTTTGGTAAGAAAGGATGCCAAAAAGGAAGGAAATATGTCCAGGATAGACCTAAAGCCAGAAAGTAAGAATTCAGACTTCAGCCCTACCAGGTAGTAACTGTGTGACCCCAGTACTGAACTGCTCAGAACCGTAGCTTCTTGGTCTGTAAAGTAGAGATCCTAAGACTTGGACTAATACTGCTTTGAGGAACTTAATTGGTGTGCTGTAAAGTGCTATTATATAAAGGAGAGCTGTTATTCTAAAGTTCTCTTCACTTTATTAACAGTTCCTTATAGGCCATCGATTCTGCCAGGCTCAGAGAGAGGATTCTTTCAGTTATGGATTGCAGTGTATGTAGGGATCTCATCGTTATTTCAGAGTGTTCTCAGTCTTAGAAACCTCGAGAGAGAAAGGAAGTTCCAAAACCTTCCATTTAGTTCTCCCTTCATGTGAATTCCAGAGAGACAAAGACCTGTTGGGTGACTAATTTGAAGCAGATCTCTTTCAGTTTTTCCCATTTTGATAGGTCCTTGTAAGTCTAACATATGTTACAGCCGTCCATTCTGTGCTTATTACAAAGTGGGTGATTGATATATCAATATATTCTTTTGAAAATTTAATTTTAAATTTTATTCATATTTTTACTTTTAAAAGTCAGAACAAGAAAGTTCTCATTTTCTGAAAGGTCTTCTTACAAGAAATACATGAAGTGTATGTACGATTAATACAATAAAATAATCACAATCAAGTTGTTCCCTTTGCCCAGTGAGTCCGATATGCTCTAGTTAAAACCTTCAAATCCGAAAGTTGAGACATGAACTGAATATCTCTATGCCAAGAGGCCTTGACACCTATAGGCGATGTCTGTTATCACTGAGCTATTTATGTCAGTGACATAAATTCTCTAGGTAAAATTTGATAAATTGGTTTTTATGGTTAGCATTCTTAACACATTACATATCAGCAGCTTCTATAAAAAATGACACCGAGACTTTGCTATTATGACATGTTTTTAGTGTGTTATTTGGTTATCTTAAATCAAATACATTTCAGTGGGAAGAAAAGTAGACAAGCCAGAACAAATGTCCTTATGGTTACCAGAGCTAAAATTAAGTACTGTTGCATGTTCTATATTCTAGCCAATAGTTCTGTGATTAAAACCAGAAAAATGAGAAGGAAAACAGGTAACAGCCCTTGGTTAGCTGTGCATTATTGGTTCAATATTATGACTATGTATATTTTAAAGCATTTCTTATGATAAATTTGTGGGGGAGGAAAAGACATTTCAAATTTAGATTTTAAAAAACTGGATTTCCCAGTATTTAAGATAACTTTTCAAAATGCAGCCATTTTGGAGATGTAAAGGAGGAAGAAAATTACCAAAGTTTTGAATACTCTTTAAGATGGTGTAAATTATAATTGCTGTCTTCTGGTCCATGTATGTTTAATCTTAGAAAGTTCATCAATGTAACATTGTCAAAAGGTTAGCATTTCTTCTTTGTTGTTTAAGTAACTCTTAATTGCATTGACAGTTTTCATTCATTACCTTCAAAAAGATTTCTTTTGCCTTTTACTTGGAGATTCCCCCCCCCCATTTTTTTAAAGTCTCCCTCACGAAAAGAAACTGAACAGGTTTTAAACATGCTTCAAAATTGAATGCTTTGGGGCTGGACTAACACACTATACAGCAACACATATTTATTTCCCTGAAGTGGTTGAAAATAAAGCAGATGTGCCTTGTGTCCTTTGACATAAAAGACATGCCTTTTATTAGTCCACCTAAACAAAACAGCAGACCAACCTATTAGTTGACTCTAACAAGTAATATAGCATCTAAATAGAGAGAGACCTTTAAAAAAATAATAAAAGAGCTGTCAAAAAGTCATTAGGTGGGGCAGCTGGGTAGCTCAGTGGAGTGAGAGTCAGGCCTAGAGACAGGAGGTCCTAGGTTCAAACTCGGCCTCAGCCACGTCCCAGCTGTGTGACCCTGGGCAAATCACTTGACCCCCATTACCCACCCTTACCAATCTTCCACCTATGAGACAATACACCAAAGTACAAGGGTTTTAAAAAAAAAAGTCATTGGGGCTTTGGAAAACAGTTTCTCTATTAATATCTGTGGCATTCTCTTGGGATGGTTTCTGAGTGACATTTAGTACTTTTTTAAAAAAATTCAAGACACTGAGAAAATTTTTATACATTGAGACTTAGCAGGAGAAATCCCTTCAATATTATCTTTTGGTTTATGTTAAAGATTTCTTGATGTAAGTTTGTGATATTTCTGCCACATGAATTACCTCATGGGAGGTAGTCAGGTGGTCTAGGAAAGGTAGACTTGAAATCAGGAAAACCCGAATTTGAATCCTTCCAGAGATAATTCATAGGTGTATGACCTGGGCAAAACATGTATTTTCTCCTCTCCAAAATGAAGATAATAAAACTCACCTTTGCTGGGTTTTTGTGGGAACCAAAGGAGATATTCTATGTAAAAATGCTTTGCAAACAAAGCACTATACAGATGTTAGCTTTTATTATTAACTATCTTTTGAAAGAGATTTAAAAAGAAGTTTCATAGAAACCACCTACATTCATGATATAAAAAATAGTTGTGCTTTGCTTCCTGTGGTTTTATCTTATTTTTGTAAACTGTTAGCTCTGGGAAAAACTGAGGGATTCGGCCTCAGCCACTTCCCAGCTGTGTGACCCTGGGCAAGTCACTTGACCCCCATTGCCCACCCTTACCACTCTTCCACCTAGGAGCCAATACACCGAAGTACAAGGGTTTAAAAAAAACAAAACAAAACAAAAAACTGAGGGATCATTCCAACCCCCCTCATTTTACTAATGAAAAAACTGAGAACTGAAGAGGTCAAATGGCTAATTAATAGAAAAGTTGAGAGTTGAACCAGTTCACTTTCCCCTGTACTAGGTTTCCTCCCATATGTGGCTTTCATCCTCAGATTTCAAGATACCACAATAAGGTTTTTCCTCCTCTTTTCTATACTAGGCTATTTGCTTTCTAGAAGAGAGGGACAAGCAGGGTCTCCTGAAAAGCCATTGTCTGATTTGGGTCGTCTGTCCTATCTGGCCTACTGGAAAAGTGTTATTTTAGAATACCTTTATTACCACCATGAAAAACACATCAGCATCAAAGGAATAAGCCGTGCTACTGGCATGTGTCCTCATGATATTGCCACCACCCTGCAGCATCTCAGCATGATTGACAAGAGGGAAGAAAAGTGAGTACCCCAAGCCACGTAAGAAGTAGGCTTGTTATCAGGATGATCACAGGCCCAGAGTCCAAAAAGGTCTTGTGGGAGGTGGGAACAGGGTGTGCATGCTTGGATAAAAGATGGAAAAAACTCAACTCACCGTGGCCTCTTTTAGAAAAATTGCTATAAATAAGAATGTGCTCTGCCTCACAGGGAGTTATGCCTTGTAAGATATATCTTCTCATATATTTCCTTAGAAAATTATATTATTTTTTTAGTTAGTATATTGAAGTCAAATGTAAATTCAACTTTCAGTTCCATCTTGTTCTGATTCCTCTCGTTACAGATTTGTGATCATTAGGAGAGAAAAACTGATATTAGGCCACATGGAAAAACTGAAAACCAATGCACGTGTGAATGAACTTGACCCAGAAAGTCTACGGTGGACCCCATTATTAGTTTCTAATGCTGCAGTTTCTGAAGAGGAAAGAGAAGCTGAAAAAGAGGTAATAAGTGGCATGATCATTTTCAGTTGCTTGGCTTCAATCTTATGGCATTCAGTAACAGAGCAGCTTAAGTAAGGCGTTAACATCATTGTGAAATGCTTTGTTACAGAGAGGATAACTTGTGAAATGATACGGCACTAATTTGTCCTCACTGAGGTTGTGTAGTAAAATGTGATCATTTTATAGACTCAAATTTGAAAAATCAAGCATTTATCCTCAGTCACAAAGCTGCCTTTTTCACTACTGAGGTAGTGTAACAGCGTATAATCAGATAAAATTTGGTGCTGAGCTCAAAGGCTGAGATGTCAATTGATTCTTTGTGTTTATGAACTTGCTTAAAATGATCCATCCCAGTGAGCATGTAATGTAGTGATAAAGGACTTAAATCAATTCGCTGCATCATTAATAGTGCTAAATATTCCGTGAAACACAATCTTCTTTGGTTTGTTATCCTAACTATTGCAAAAGAGTCACTAGATGATTCAGCTGAAATCTTGCTGGGTTAGCTGGCAGTGCTAATCAGAGTTGACTCAGAATAACTATTTCATTGAACTTGAACACTTATCACTAAGTCAATGTTGCTTCACAGGCCTGTCACTGTAACCTTTTCTCCCATCAGGCTGAACGTCTGATGGAGCAGGCGAGCTGCTGGGAAAAAGAAGACCAAGAAATGTTATCAACTAGAGCTAATAGTAGGCAATCACCCGCAAAAGTACAATCAAAAAATAAATATTTGCGATCTCCGGAGAGTGCGCCCACGGCAGGAGACCGAGGGCAGTCCACAGAACCAGCTAAAGATAGCAGTGAAGAAGACGAGGAGGAGGAGGAAGAGGAAGAACATCACCGAAGTTCTCCTCCTCGCCTGACAAAACCACAGTCACTTGCTCTGAAGAGAAAGGTACCGTTTCTGTTTGGGCTTGGAGTGCTTCAGTCTCTTCCACATTCCACTGATAATTTCAGGCACCCCATTCTTAGTCTTTGCTCTTCCCTTATTCTTAAAAGTAATCGTGTCTTTGTGCACCAGACCTTCCCATTTTATTTCATGATTATTTATCTTGCATTCATGATTCTATTTATCCTTTGAGGTTTGGGGTGCTGAAATGACTCATTGCTGACAGAATCTCTGGGTTATAGCTTAGTAAAATTACTGCCACCTGCTGGTCTAAAGTAGTCTAGCCAAGCTTAAGTCAGACTGTTAACATGAGAAGATTGTCTAATCTTACTTTTACAAATTAGGAAAATGAGGTCCAGAAATGTTAAATAAGTTGCCAAAGTTCATACAGTTAGAGAACCAGGACCAGAATCCAGGTTTCATGACTCCCAAGCTAATGATCTTGATATTCTCTCTTTTGATTTATTAGGGATGTTTAACATTAGTAGAATAGTAGAGTTATGAAGCGGCAAAGTTACATAGACACATACCCTTCACACATATACACATACCTTTTTGGTCTATGCTGTTTGTCCTGGCATAAAAATATCTAGAAATTATAAGCTAACAGTAAGATTTTGCCATTATATAGCCCCTTTTCAGATTGCTCAAAGCCTAGTACATTTGTTATCACTTTCTTTGCTGTGCCCAGGATCCCTAGGATATTGAGGCGGCAGGTACTTATATAGATAGAGGATGTGCCACATAAGTTTAGTGCTTTTCCAAGGTCACACCACATTATGCCCATGATCTTTGACAAGCTGATGATTAGAATTTGGGGTTTTAAATCTGAGAGTTCTGTTAGATCATGCTACTTTTTATACCTAAGTAGAAATTTTCTGCTATCTCTAGAAAAGCTATATACTTCAAAGACTTGCTTACATAAAAGGATTTATAACAAAGAAGAAATCAGTTCCTGTTTATATCATTATTTACTTGTTCAGTAAAAATTAAATAAATTACAATTTGGTAGATTTAGAATTTGACATCTGTAAATGTTAGATTACAGAATGGGATTAGGAGATAGATATACTTTAGTGAACAATTAGGTATTCCCTAATCATTTTACCTTCAAAATGGCAAGAAACAGCAGGTGTTTGGAAAACATGTTCACCTCTAATTTATATCTTAAGTATATTAAACTCTTTGCTTCTACAAGCACTTGTAAAGCTATACATCACAAATACTTAGAAAGAAACTACAGTTTTTGTTGTTTTTCTATCAGATATTACCAAAATAATTTATCTGTGTTCCACTTGTTAGTGAGTTGCTTCTTAGCAGCAAATTTATATTTGCTTTAGTGGAAAGAACATTAGTTTTGGAGTCAGAGGACCCAGGTTTAAATCCAACCAATAGTCCTCAGTTTATTCACTCTGTAAAATTAGGGAATTGAATTAGATAGCCTCTAAGATCATTTCTAGCTCTAAATCTATGAGTGTGAATCAATTTCTTGTTTCAATTTACAATCCAATGGCTTTTATTTTGAGAAAAAAACCCTGTAATCATGGTTTAGCTAAAAAAACAAAAGTTTTTAGGCCAGTTTAAACTGGCAAAATGTGTTAATGTAGCCGTAAGTGTGCTGATTTTTTTCTTTTTAAGAAAATCTTAATTAGAACCTAGAATGATAAAGCAAAATAAGTGAAACAAAGGCATTTCTTGGATATAAGCGGTACCAGCTTGTGGAAAAAATGGCATATATACATGTTCCTTAAATATTTTCCATTTAAGCTGCTCCTCTGTTAGTGAACAAAACATTTTCCAAACTACTTGAATGCCACAATACAGCAGTGGATGGCATGTAGCTTTGTAGATTTCTTTTTGATATTTGGATTCAATCAATCAGTAAACATTAAATGCCTATTTTGTGCCAGAATACTATATTAAATGTTAGAAATACAAAGAAAGGAAAGAGACCATCTCTTTCATGGAGGAGACAGTACAAACAACTATATGGAAGATAAATTATAAGTAATAAACAGAAGAAAGGCACTAGAATTGAAGGAAGGGAGTGGTGGTTAAGAGAGACATCCTGTAGAAGATGAGATTTTATCTAATACTTGAAGGAAACCAGGAGGTAGAAATGAAGAGGGCATGGGGAATATCCAGTGAAAATGGGCAGAGTTGGAAAATGGAGTGTCATATTCTAGGAACAGCAAGGAGGTCAATGTCACCAGACCACAGCAAACATGAGAGGGTGTAAAGTGTAATGCTGAGGGCCACAGAGCTTTTCCATTAGAGACGTGCTAGAGAGGTAAAGGTTTGCTTTTATAATTCATGTTTGAGATGTTACAGTTTTTCTTCTTAAAGCATTAAAAAAATATATGTGTGTATTTAGAAAATCTCTTCCACTGTGGCTATGGCCTGGAAAGAACACTAATAGTTGTCAAATGGAAAAGTACATCATTTTTGCCCTACTAGTATTGGCATGAATGTTTTTTTCATTTGTCAGTGAAGATTTCATTAATTCTTAGACATTGTTTTGAATTTCCAGAGACCTTTTATACTGAAGAAGAAAAGGGGCCGTAAGCGTAGAAGGATCAATAGCAGTGTCACAACAGAGACAATTTCTGAAACTACAGAAGTGTTGAATGAGCCATTTGATAACTCTGATGACGAGCGGCCAATGCCACAGCTGGAGCCTACCTGTGAAATCGAGGGAGAAGAAGATGACTTGAAGCCTGCCATTAGAAAAGTATTCCAGTTTCAATCTGGGAAAAAAAGACAAACTGAGGAAGAAGAGAAAGACAATCATTGCTTTAATAATGATGACCCTTGTAGGAGTAAGTAGAATTGGCTCTTTTGTTTAACAAAATCATTATGATTGAATTTTCATAACTAGCTGAAATCCAAGAAGTAGAATCTTAAAGACTAAAAGGCATCTGTAAAACTGTTTTTCTTTCCTCCATCTAAAACAATTATCATCTGTCAGATTCTTTAAGACTTCCCAGGGAAAGGAGAGTTCACCTCCTCTTCCTAAAGTTAAGTTTGGTGCTGAGTAACTTCCTAGAGAAAAAATGTTCTTTGAGATATGCTAACCTAGCCTTGGAACCTTGATATTCATCACTAAAAGCCATTTATAATAACTAGAACTGTCTGACCATGCTTTCTCAAGTAATCATGGTTTTTAAGGCTCGTTGAGGAGATTTTTCCCTCTATTAATTTTTTGTATGTTGCACTTCTCTACTCTGTTTTCTACCAGGCTTCTATTCAATAATTTGCTGATGTATTCTTTAGAGCAAGCATTTTTTTTTTGTAGTGTGTGATTACAGAGAACAAGAGGGCTCCATTCATTTAACCTTTTGAATAGTTTGATTTCTTGGTTCTTCTCTCATATAACCAGTCAGAAAGATAAGAGAAAATTTTCCTAAGTTGAATCACGGAATTGAGGCCATCCAATCTGACCCACAACTGAATAATTTCTTCTGTAATATCACTGATGATTTCATCAAGCCCTCACTTGATAATCTCTAGAGTGAGAAGGGAAATAATATTCCTTGCTTTGGTCAAACTGGTCTAATTCAAGAGTGTTAACCCTTCAATAGACCATAGATCAGTGATCATAACCTATGGTGCCCTGGAATGAGGCAAAGCCTGGGACCTCACATTCCTCCTTAAAAATATACCTCCCATTTTTTTAAATGCCTCATGCATTTAAGAAACCTGGTCCTCAGATAAATGTAAAAAACATAAGAAAATGGGCATATCTTCACTCCTTCCACCACTCCCACTCCCACCTAAAAGGACCTTGTTTGTGAAAGCTTTTGGAGCTGAGAGAATAATGAGCATATCTCATTGCCCTCAAAAATGTCAGGAAACATTGGTTTGGTTTTTTTTTTTCCTTTAAGAAGCTGGTTGTAAGATTGCTTGCTTTCATGACCTAAATTTTAAAAACTATTGAAATCTACTTGGCTGAGGAATACTCTGGATCAAAAAGATCATTTCCTTAAGAAACTTTAATGTAATTCCTGTTCCTGACTTGCTGTTTCTCCATGTCCTGTAGATAATTCTGAACATTTTCTGTATGACTAGTATCGTACCTTTTAATTCTCATCTTTGTCTCAGTTGTCTTTAAACAATCTTCAGTGATCTAAGATTTCTTTCTGAATCGCATTCTCCCTCCTCTACAAGTTACCTAAAGATTCACTTTCTGTTTCAGAGAAATAATGTGTCTACATTATTATTTATCATTATTCTACATTATTAAATCATTAGCTGATTTAATTGTAATAGCAGCTAAGCTAAGAACATGGAATCCAATAACATCAGCAATGTTATTGCCCTTCCAAAGTGCATAGAAATAAGAGATTTTTTTGTAGACCTGAGATAATGGTTGGTATAGGGTTTTTTTTATATTTGGTGCTACAAAATAAACTATTTTACACCATGTATACATTCTCTCCATGTAGCGAATTTGAAAATAATACTTGCTGGGTAAGTCTACCTACAATCTTTTTATCATGCACATAAATGAAGAAGTTCATCTGCCATGTATTGGTTGAATGAGATAATTTCTTTTCCAAATTGATTAGTTTTTATTTAATCTCACCAAAGTGACACTTCCATAGTGTCTCCTTTGTGTCAGCTACTGTGCTGACTGCTTTACAGATATCTCATTTGATTCTCACAATAACTCTGAGAGGCAGGTGCTATTATTACCCCCAATTTATAGATGAGAAATTGAAGCAAACAGGTTCACTGAATTTCCTGTGGTTGCACAGCTAGTAAATGAGGTCAGATCTGAACTCATTATGAACTTCAGTTTAAGAAGGGTTAGACTTTTTTTTACAAAATGCCTCATCATCAAAGTAAGATAATGAACTCAAAATGATAAGCCCCACAAATAAGCTAACTTCTGGTGCTCTTGGTATTCCTTTTGGAAGTAACTGATCCAGAATATTGCTGGTAGAATTTACTGGTAAAAGAAGCAGTTAGTAAATGTAAAGATAAACTTATTCAATTCGTAGCACATAAATGTAATCATCTGATGAGAGACTATATATACATATGCATCTATGAGGTTGGTGTATTTAGTTATTCACTAGTTTATTTCACTGCTTGCTTTTTAGAATAGGAAGAACATAGAGGTCATCTTCATGTCATTTGAGGTCATTTTAATCCAGTAAATGTCAAAATATAGTTTTTTAACTATCTGGCTAAATTATCAATAGATTTATATTTATGAATGTCACCTTAAATAATTTAATGTAAAGAAATGGACTGTTATTTAAATCTTAATGTGAGAGAGCTTTTGCAATTAATCAATCTTTGAGTCCTATTTTGAATAATTTTGCAACCTTCTGTGTTTTAAAGAAAAACCCACAAAGTTAAGAAAATTGAAGTTAAGGTTTTCTTAGTAACCCTAAGCTTTTTAAATAGTTCTCTGCAATACCATGTAGGGATGATTTTGGGTTAATAGAAACCTTTATAACTTGTATATTTTCTGAATTTTCATTGATAAAATTGTCTTTTTAACATTGTAGTACTGGGGTCTATTAAAGTAGAGGAGTTTTTAATCTCTTTAAATGTCATTCTTTATGAATATTGCAATTGCCTCTATTAGCTACTATAATGGTACTGATATTGCCCTTATTCCTAAAGGCAAAGAAAGACAGATACAGAACAAGAGAAAGAAACAGAGAGAAAGCGACAAAGAGAAATAGAAAGAAAAAGAGAAAGGAAAGAGAGTTTGTGTGTGTGTACCTAATGTAATGTTCTTGTCTTAGTTTTTTACTTGGTTTATATGCAAGTATTATTATTTACAAGTCTTTTTAGTATGTTTTAACCTTTAAAATATTAAATTTAAAACCATTAATTAATTTGGAAAAGGAAGTTCAAGATATTAATGATTATGCCTTCTAAGACTCTTTTTTTTATATTTTTCCCTGTTCTATTACCTCATAAAGACAACACAGATAATGCAAATAATTTAAAAGAAGACAGTGTAGACAATCCAGAATCTCTAAAGTGCAAACAAGGATGGCCAAAAGGAATGAAGCGTGGCCCATCTAAATGGAAGCAAAACAAAGACAGGAAGACTGGTTTTAAACTGAACTTGTACACTCCACCTGAGACTCCAATGGAACCTGACTACCAAGTAACAGGAGAAGAGCAGAAGGAACCCACTGAAGACAAGACAAGCCACCCTCCTCTTGTGGCAGAGGAAGAGGTAAAAGAAGCAGACCAGCCTGTGCAGTCCCAAAATGAGAATGGAGGAGAGACATCTGTACCTTCCAGCCCAGATAAATTACCCTTTGGAAATAAATCAGAGAATAATATGAGGAAACCTGAGGAGGAGGAGGAGGAGGAGGAGGAAGAAGAAGAAGAAGAAGATGATGATGATGATGATGATGAAGATGAGGAAAGAAGTTTAGAAAGGGTCTCAGACGGTGCTCAAAGTCAGGAAAGAGACCACCTGGAAACCTATGTGGAACAAGAGGATACAGAGCGCTTGGAGGACCATGAAGAGGAGGAAGAAGAAGAGGAAGAGGAGCCCTCCCGTAATGAAGACCATGATGCAGATGATGAAGATGATAGTCACATGGAGGTCACAGAAGCAGAAAAAGAGGAGCTCTCAGGAGAAGCCTTCAAGGAAGTTCTGGAGAACCAGGAGACTTTTTTAGACCTGAGTGTCCAAACTGGTCCTTCAAACCAGGAAAACTTAATGGACTGTGGCATGGAGCTGGCAGCTTCATGTAGCAGTGAAGGTAAAGAGCTTCCTGCAGACACAGAGGGTGTGCCCGAGGCTGCTGAGGGACAGGCGGAGAGTCAGGACCCAAAGAAGAGTGAAGACCTGAGTTCTGAATTCAAAGAAGAAACTCCAGAAACCATGGAGATCGACTCAGAGACCGTCCAGGCAGTTCAGTCTTTGACCCAGGAAAACCCGGGACAGGATGAGGCCTTTCAGGAGTGTGCTGAAACTCAAGAGGCCTGTAGGAGCCTACAGAGCTATTCACAAGCAGACCAAAGCCCACAGATCGCCAGTCTGGACGATTGCCAGCAGTCCAACCACAGCAGCCCCGTTTCCTCCGTCCATTCCCATCCTAGTCAGTCAGTTCGTTCTGTTAATAGTCCCAGTGTTCCTGCATTGGAAAACAGCTATGCTCAAATCAGCCCTGATCAAAGTGCCATCTCGGTGCCATCTTTGCAGAATATGGAAACGAGCCCAATGATGGACGTTCCCTCGGTTTCCGATCATTCCCAGCAAGTCGTGGACAGCGGATTCAGTGACCTGGGGAGTATCGAGAGCACCACTGAGAATTACGAGAACCCGAGCAGCTATGACTCTTCCATGGGCAGCAGTATCTGTGCGAATAACTCTTCCCAAAACAGCTGTTCCTACAGCAGCCTCACGTCCAGTAACCTGACCCAGAGTAGTTGCGCCGTCACGCAGCAGATGTCCTCCATGAACGGGAGCTGCAGCTTGCTGCAGCAGAGGAGCCTCAGCTCTCCGCCCACGTGTAACGTCAAGTCTCCCCAAGGCTGTGTGGGGGAGAGGCCCCCTAGCGGCAGCCAGCAGCTCTCCCAGTGCAGCCTGGCCGCCAACTTTACTCCCCCAATGCAGCTGGCGGAAATCCCCGAGACCGGCAGCGCCAACCTCGGCTTGTACGAACGCATGGGTCAGAGTGAATTTGGGGCCGGGCACTACCCTCAGCCATCAGCTACCTTCAGCCTTGCCAAACTGCAGCAGTTAACAAATACTCTTATTGATCATTCATTGCCTTACAGCCATTCCGCTGCTGTAACTTCCTATGCAAACAGTGCCTCTTTGTCCACACCTTTAAGCAACACGGGGCTGGTTCAGCTTTCTCAGTCTCCGCATTCTGTCCCCGGGGGGCCCCAAGCACAAGCGACCATGACCCCGCCCCCCAACCTGACTCCTCCACCCATGAATCTGCCGCCTCCTCTCTTGCAACGGAACATGGCCGCCTCTAATCTCGGCATCTCTCACACCCAAAGACTGCAAACCCAGATCGCCAGCAAGGGCCACGTGGCCATGAGAACCAAATCGGCCTCTCTCCCAGCAGCCGCGGCAGCGGCGGCGGCACACCAATCCCAGCTCTACGGGAGGGCCTCCCAGACGGTAGCCATGCAGGGCCCCGCCAGGACTCTGACCATGCAGCGTGGAATGAATATGAGCGTGAATCTGATGCCTGCCCCCGCCTACAACGTCAATTCGGTCAACATGAACATGAACACCCTCAACGCCATGAACGGCTACGGCATGTCCCAGCCCATGATGAACAGCGGCTACCATGGCAACCACAGCTACATGAACCAGACCGCCCAGTACCCCATGCAGATGCAGATGGGCATGATGGGAAGCCAGCCATACGCACAGCAGCCGATGCAGACAGCGCCCCACACGAACATGATGTACACCGCGCCGGGACATCACGGCTACATGAACAGCGGCATGTCAAAGCAGCCCCTTAACGGCTCCTACATGAGAAGGTAGGCCCGCCCGGGGCAGCACTATCGGATTGATCTGCACAAATGTCTTTGGAAAGTACGATTTCAAAACCAGCAATTGGTGTGAATGCAAAAACATTTGTTGGCACCATTTATTTAAAAAAAAAAAAAAAAAAAAAAAAAAAAAAAGCTGTATGCAGCAGAAAGCCTTATACACGCTGTTCTCCTTGGTTTCCTTTTCCTTTTGGTGGTTCCTCTGTTTCTGTTTGTTTTATATGACGTTCTCTGCAAAAGAAGGCCTCTCTCTTTGGACTGCAGTTCTATGGCAGCCACTTGACGTGCCTGCTCCCATATAAATGAATAATGTGGATGTTCAACCCCAAATTCTCTGTTATAATGCTGAACCTTTAGCTTTTTTTCCCCTTCTCCCCTTCCGCTCCATGTAAATGCCTTTAGCATTTCAGTTATTGTATATTTTGTTGAAGGTGACACCTCCGCATGCCGCTAAGGTCTTTGTTAGTGACAGTGCATTTCGTAGTACTGTACAAGTGTTGTGCTAACAGTAAGCCATTTCTTAAGTTTTTTGCCTTGATTAGGGTGCCCTAATTTGAGGGTTTAAAAAAACTCTATTTTTGTTAATTATAAAACTGTAAAAAGCTCTAAAAGCAGTTCACATTTTGTTAGTTGAAAGGGTTTTATTGCTAAATGTTTGGTGTAAAGTTAAGACCCTTTCCCATTTTGGTGACAGATTTCTTTGGGGAAAAAAAGGCAGCTTTCTGTTTTATAAATGCAGACTTCTGTTTATGGAATGAAGCATATCTCAGTGTTTATCTGTCAAGTTTTGAAACATTTCATATATGTCCAAATACTTGGCAGGATTTTAAAAAAAAAAGTGAATTTGGTGTAAAGTTGCTATTTTATGGAAATGCCTCTAACTTTACATTTTCATTCCATCTGTAGATTTTTCTATCTTTATAAAATATTGGAGTTATTTTTTAAGGAAAAATAGAGCAGTAGCTTGTGAATAGCCCAAACTAAGCTTACAAATCGCATGTAAAAAAGCAAAAAGTTATTTGTGTCTGTTTATATTGCTTCCTTTTTTGTAGCCTTTGTACCTGTACAGGGTGACTGTAAGGGCCAAGCAGAAGAGGCGTAATCCATGTATAAAATAGGAGCCAGCAACACTCTTGTATTTATCTGTTCTCTTTTTAGTCAGTCACTTAAAAAAAAAAAAAAGCTGTACATTTTAACATAAAATAAATTATGATGAGCCATTTTTAGCCTCTTGTGTCTTGTCCTATTATGATGATTAACAGAAAATGACCAACTGAGCTGTATTGTTTGTTACATCTCTGTAGCTTAAACACTGCCTTCATCTCAGAACACATACACATTTGGGGGAAATAAGTTATTTAGCATAAATTTGGAGAGTTCTGGGTTGTTGGGCTTTTTAAAAAAAATACCACTAAATAAAAGTAATCTAATAAAAGCGTGACAATACCAAATATCTATTTAATAAATTAATTTATATGAATTTTAATGCTTTTCATGAAAGAAGTTTATTTTATGCTAGTGCATACGTTCTGTATGCCAGTCATTGTCTTTAAAATAAAGTTACTTTGTTTTCTTTCTTTTTGACTTTGATCTTCATTTGCAAAGGAAACTTATACAAATATAGAGCATGCCAGTCCCTCCATTCACACAGCTATATTAGTATAAACACATCTCACAGCAATGCCATTTTAATGGTGTTTTATAAAAAACATACCAAAATGCAGCCGATTTAGGGATTGCATTCCTGAAAAGGCACTCAAAGAACCCATTGAAATGCTCACTTCTGAATGTTGTTTTTTTCTTCAAGACCCCAAAATATTAGTCAATGACTGACAGCAACAAGGTATGAGCAAGGAGCGACATTTCACATAATCAGCATAAAGGAAGTTCTTGAGTGCTATGTAAGAGTTAGAAATCTTCCAGCAACCAGAAAGGAAATTAATTAGTGATTTAGATCCTATTAACTATCCACTAAACACACTCAAAATGGACCTCCTCTTAGTTAGCATTGGTCATCATAACGAGTGTTCCCGCCAAGTAATTAGATTTATTCTTGTTTTGGGTGTCAGTAGTTACTATCTCACTGTTGTTCCACAGAGTACAGATTTCATACAGCTCTCATAATATATGTGCCAAAGGAAAATACATTTTAAAAAATGGGCAGCATATATAATTAATTCATTCAATAAACATTTACTAAGTACTTATTTTGATGAGGTGGGTCTGTGTCTCCTTAACAGCTTTCATATTCTAATCAGAGCTTCTGAATTCATTTTCTCTAGTCATCATTTGAAACCCTTGTGAGTCCGAGCTTTCCATTAGCTTTTATAGACAACACACCATCTAGAAGAGTGCCATTTTGGGAAAACCCATCTCTAAGTCTGTTCAGAGTTGGTAACTATCTTTAATGTGCATCCTAGGGCCCAAATGCCACAAGGAGGTCAGAGGAAAGCAAGGTCTTAATGTAAGGGAGGCATTGCTAGGCTGAACATTTACCATCACTCACTGGAATTTCCTGCATACCACCTGCCCGTCACAAGGTGTCCGAGTTCCTGGTGGAAATCAATCGAGGCTTAAAAATATCCAGGCTGAGCAATTTGGATTTCTGAGCATTTGAAAATTGAATCAAGAATTTGGACCTAAATATTTTTAACCAATTCACATATTCACTTCGTAGGAAGTTTTAAGCTGCTGTGCTCACTCAGGAGCTGAAGAACCTACTTTAATTTCTCTGTACCTTCCACCTCTCAGGAATAAGTGAGAGACTTCTTAATATCTTTTAATTCACGTCAGGGGGATTTACTTCAGATGAGGTACACTGATCGGAAGACATTGACATTAACAAGTTAGAAGTTAAGAA
Organism: Gracilinanus agilis; assembly: GCF_016433145.1. Taxonomy (NCBI): domain Eukaryota; kingdom Metazoa; phylum Chordata; class Mammalia; order Didelphimorphia; family Didelphidae; genus Gracilinanus; species Gracilinanus agilis. The sequence continues at coordinate 669,572,191 of NC_058131.1, read as the reverse complement.
TGAACTTAAAACTTTTTAAAAAGTGAACTTAACTTCATGATTTTAGTAAGGAGATCTGATGACAAAACCCATTCCCAAGGAAGAGTGACTGCATGACAAGAAGCTGCTCCTTCAGCTTCAGTAAGAATTTGAATAGTTCATCTACTCTCACCCTAATGGATTTGTTTGGAATACTGTTAGTAGGTTCAAGGCACCTGACCCAGGTGAACTTACATCCTTAAGTTTTAAAAGAACTGGCAGGCACGATTGCTGAACCACTGTCAATGTTATCATTATGATCACGAAATGTAGAAGACATTACAAAATGGGAGAACAGCAAACGTCCAAATTCCTACTCCCCCCCCCCAAAAAAAAACCAAACAAACACAAATAGAACAGTCTGCAGTCTATGGACCAATGAACTTGATTCTGATTCCTGGTAAATTTTTAGAACAAATCGTTAAAGAAATGGTTGGCAATCATCTAGAAAGGAAAATAGGGATTCCCAAAAGCCCTTATGACTTCATCAAAAACAGGTCATGCCAGAGTAACCTCTTTTTTCTTTTTTTTTGGTCGAGATTACTAACCTAGTAAAATGAGGATATATTTTGCCTTCCTTTTTCTTTTTTTTTAGTTCCAAATTCTCTCTCCCACTCTCCCTCTATTTTAGCAAAGCCTTTGATAGACTGGAGAGAGATTCAGAAAGCAGATAAGACTTATTCAAAGTCATCATGGCAGGACATTTCCATTGGAGTGCCCTAAGGATCTGTGCTTGGTCCTGTGCCATTTAAAGGCATAGATAGTATGTTTATTCTTTTTGCAGCTGACAGCTAGCTGGGTGAGATGTCTCAGATTGCTCAGATAATTGAGAGAGGTCAGAATCCAAAAACCTCTGGACAGGTTAGAGCCTTAGGTTGAATCAAATGGATTTCAATACAGGTACATGCATTTGGGAAAAAAACTACAAATATAAAATTGGGGAGACATACTTAGCAGTTATTCTGAAAAAGATCTGGAGAAACTAGTAAGACTGAAAGTTCAGAGTGAGCCAGCTGTAAATGTGGCAGCCAAAAATAAAAAAATCTGACCTTCAGCAGTAATGAGGGACACAACTTCCAGGAATGGGAAGGTGATAGTCCCATTGTACTCTGCCCTTTTCAGATTATTATCTGGAGTCCTGGGTTCAAACCTAGACACCCCAATTTAAGGCCATTGATAGGGTGGAGAGTATCCAGATTAATGTGACCAGGATGATGAGTTCGTATCATGAGGGCTGGTTGAAGTTACTAGGCATGTTTAGCCAGGAGAAGATAAAAATTCAGAGGGGAACATGACAGCTGCCTTCAAACATAAGAACTACCATGTGAAGGAGGAATTGGGCTCATTCTTTTTGGCCCCAGAGAGCAAAATCAGAAGCAACGCATGGAAACCACAAAGAGGCCAATTTAGAAGATGTCAGGTTGGGGGGCTTTGGGGGCACCAAACTTCCCAACAACTAGAGCTGTCCTGGAGTGGAACGGGCCACCTTAAGAATCAGTTAAATTCCTTCTCTGTAGAGGTCTTCAAGTAGAGATTCTACAACTCCTAATTGAGTGTGTCAGAATGTAGACTAGAAAGCTATTGAGGTCTCCTCTGGCTCTCCTTCTGTGGCTCTGTGAGAGTCTCATTTGCTAAGCAAGTTTTATTTTCTGTGAAATCAATGTTTTTGTATCAGATTGGTGTAATCATTGCTTCTGAAAGAAAGCATATGTTTTCTGTACTAGAAAATTTATACACAAGTGGCATCCATTGCAGTTTAGAAAGACCTCATGATTCATTTCTATTTAGAAATTTTTTTTTTGCGTGATCTCAAAATAAAAAGCCACAGATGGGTATATGGAGCCTTATTTATCTAATGGCAGATCTATACATGTCTGCATACTGTCTAGAAAATTTTTAAAAATCATTGAAGTATAATCCTGTCGTGATGAGATTGCTAGACTTTGGAAGATCTGGTCTCCGATGCTATCTTGGACATTTCCTTCCTGGGTGCCCCTGAGCCCCCTAAGGCTACCTCGAGAACAGTTGTTGATCTACATGGATTAGCATTTTTTATTATAAACACTGTGAGCCAGGCACTGGGGATACAAAGAAAAGCTGATCTATGATAAGAGGAGAGAATGGTGAGGACAGCATGAAGGACATGAAGCTTTAAGAGCTGATGTTTTAGCTTTTATATATATACACATACATATATATAATGTATAATATATATAATTTTATGTTTATGTTATTCATATATTTATATGATCTTATATCATATATTTATATAGTATAAATTTATATATAATTATATGTATATATAATTTATTGTATTTAGCTTTATATTTAGTTCATTCATATCCACATAGGCAGATGGAAGAGGTATTTCCCCTTGGAGCTGTGTTCCTTTGAACAAAGGAGGAATCCTGAATCAAACATCAGAGACCACCTCTGGGGTGAAGGGCTTAGTAGAACCCAAGATGGGCATGAATGAGGGCCTCAGCTCCCTTCCTCTTTAATTTCTTTTACAATAAGGTGCATATATACATTTTAATAATAGCATTAATATAGCACTTGTAAGGTTTGCAAAGTACCATAGAAATAGCTCATTTCATCCCCAAACTCCAGGGGGAGTTGGGGGGGGTGGTATTATTTGCCCCCATTTTACAGATAAGGAAACTGAGGCAGGAAGAAGTTAAGTGACTTGCCCAAGGTTGCTGTTTGAGGCTTGATTTGAACTTGGGTCTTCTTGACTCCAAGTATAAATCCCTCTATGTACTATGGTGCCTCTACAACTTTATTAACTATTTTCCTCCCAACGGCCCTTTTAAAAGTAGGTATTGCTATTTTTTGTATGAAGGGATTGAAGTTCATAGAAGTTCTGTGACGTCCTTGGGCACATAGCTGGTAAACAGCAAACCTTGTCTCAAAACTCAGATCTTTACCCTTTAAGGCCAGGGTCCTTTCTCCCCCAAACTGTAATTACATCTGCATTTGCCCTTAAATCTTTTTAGGATCATTATGCTAATATTAAAGTGTTTGGGGTTAGTTTTTCCCTTCCCAGGAACATTTTCTATTTTAACTTGTCCTGACTTTATACATTTAACACATTCGATCATGAATTCATTTTTTTTCTTTATAGATATGCTGATAAGGTTATCATGTGTTATCCAAATAACAGCTCATCAGTCCGATTCCCGTGCCCACCAACATTTAATAAACTTCAGTCAGCATTTCCCCTTTTAGATTCATGTAAAAGTTATGGGATTTACTGAACATATTCAAATTTTCATCGCACAGTGATGATCGGGATTTTGCAGAGTCATTTCCATTTTAAAGATTACTTTTCAACCAGTATTCTCATGGAATCATGATAGATATTAACAATTAACATTGAGGTGCATTCTACATACCTATCACTACAGTGAGACAATTTTCCCACCTCGGGTTAGGCCTTTTCTAGGAGTACAGACAACGGATCAGGGTATCCAGGGGCTCCCATCCATCATTTTTTCCCTTCTGAGAACCACCCAAACATAAAAAGTCTGCACCAATCTCAAAGATGTGCCTGACTATATACAACTTCAATCCAGACTCCACCATCAGAAACTCATTTTGTGCTTGACTACATTGTCCCTATTTCAGAAAAGGTCCCCTTTTCTTCCCCATTTCAAGGTTTTTCCACTCGATCTTTTTCTCAGCTTTTTTGGAGGGGGTAGTTTCCCTCTCCCCCCCCCCCACCTCTTCTGTGTCTGTTCTCATCCCAGAGAGTGTCTTTCATTGTGTTCCATCTGAGTTGACACGCTGGTATCTATTTTCAGCTACAATGTCACTCTTCCCACATTTCCCTCCAGAAAGAAAATTGACTGGCACTTGAAATATTCTTAGCCCATTCACTTAACTTTTGGGGAAGATAAGCACCACCATTTTGATTTTGTTGCTTAATTAGCAGAGATATAATTTGTAGTTTCACTTCTTACAAAGGACAAACCAGCCCTTTTTCATTGCAGTTCTAGTTCGTTTCCAAAAGAGGAAAATAAAACTCTTCCTGCTTCCTGATTTCTCTAAATTTGTAGGTCCAAGGGTTAAGACATATTAGATTTGATTCATTTCCCAATCTTAATTTAAGGTTGTAGTTCTCAGTGAAAGTCTATATACCAGCAACTAAACATTTTCATTCCAAATCTATTTGTACTTCATTGGATAAAGCTTTTTCAGTGCCTGGCAGGGAAACCTTTATCCAGATGGGTCTAGACCTCCCTCCAATCCATTTATATTTTGATCATTTATTCCAATATATAGAATTCCTCCACACTGTAACTTTTCCCAGAACTCTTAGTAAAATAGGGAGTATCAACCAGGTAGATGAGAGTGATCTTATAGACAGTAAGAAAGGACATCATTAAAAGTAAAACTGTACCACTCTGGTGTCGATCCTATCCTTCAGGCAAGTCATTATTAGTAAAATGAATAACAATCACATTTATATTTTACTTTAGGTTTTCAAAGTATTTTTCCTCACAACAACCCTGTGAGGTAGGCAGGGGAAGTATTATCTCAAACTCAGAGTTGAGGCAGAGAACTTCTACAAAAGGATATTCTTGCCAGGGGACTGAAAAGTTAAAGATGGGAACTGACCTCTCTTAGAAAAATTCAAGGGGAGTACAGCTCAGGACTAGAACCCAGGTTTCTGACCTTGTTTTGTTTTTTCGGTTGTGTCTGACTCTTCATGACCCCGTTTGAGGCTTTCTTGGCAAAAAGACTGGAGTGGTTTGACATTTCCTTCTCCATCTCATTTTTCAGATGGGAAAATGGAGGCAAATGGGGTCAAGTGATTTGCCCAGGGTCACAAAGCTAGTGTTTGAAGTCAGATTTGATATGGGCACAGCACTCTATTTAGAACACTCCTTTTGACCCTTATTTTAATGTTGCCATTTTTTTTTTCAATTAAACAATGTTGCCATTTTAAATTAACACATTTTTTAAGAGAGACCTGTGGCAAAATGGGAAAAGGATAGAGAGGTTCAGGTTCTTTCTAGTCATTGCTCTGCCATCAATTTAGCTCTTATGCAAACCACTTCATACTCTGTACCTCAAGTTTCCTCAACTGTAGAGGAAGAAGATGTACTTCAAGATCCATTCCAGCTCTAATATTTTACAACTTCATGCACAGGGTTAAGAAAAGATCTTTCAAAAAAAGCAAAGAATTGACAGATGGTCCCTGTTTTTGCTTCCCCCATCCCTCCCTCCCTCCCTGCCCTGACCCTTTCAGATTCCTCAGTTCTTCTGTAACCATAGAGAGCTTGAGTGAGTCTGGGTTACGTGCATCCAACTCATGAGGAAGCTAGATTAGGTTGTAAATTCTGGAAACGTCCCGTTTCATACATGCATCCACCAGTGCAGATGAGCACTGCCCCACGAGAGCATGTCAGATGCCACTTTCAAAGGCTGGCATCAGTGAATGCCAAGGTAAGCCTAGAAGAATTCCTGGATGGCCCAGGTGATAAAAGATGGTGCTTGATACCATGAAAAGATTTATGGAAAGAAAGAAAACAAATTACGACCCAGAGGAAGTGATGTGTTATTAGTTAACGTGACACTCTTCTGACACAGCCCTCCTTGCCATAAGCCTGCCCTTGGGTTGCTTTAAAATCCGTTGTAAAATAACAGTCCGTGGGGAAAAGGTGCCTTTTGCAGAGGACAGGACCAAAAGTTTGGATCATGGCACAGTTTCTATATGTTTTCCAGTCATTCTCACCTCCCCATTACAGACTTAGGTTTCACTGAAGTTCTACATGCTCATCTGCAACCAATTCCACTGTAAAATACTTTTTTTTTCCTTTTCCTCTTGCTGTGAAACAAAAGTATTAGACCCTAAAGGGAGGCAGCTGAGGGAGTATGGGTTTTAAATGATCCCCTAATATGTTCCACAGCACTCCCTGTGATGCTTAAAAGCTACTCTGAAGAAATAATGGCTGACTTCCATGTTTTTCTTCTTCATGCCAAAGAATTTTAAGGGGCTATTTTTTTTAAATGTTCTTCTCCAGCTCAAAGTATTTGGGGGCAACTATGTGTGAAGGGGTTGTCAAGTCTTAGATCTCTTTCTCTTCCAAGTTCTCTTCTTCATTAGACTGAGCGTTTCGCCTTTGGAGGAGCAGCTGTTTGTCCAGTTCCCGAAGCTGTTTGAGAAATCCACGATTGGGTAGAACGCAGCGATTCTTGGCAACTTGTTCAATGGCATCCACCACTGTCATGTTCCTGTAAATCATTAGGTATGCCAAGACCAAGGTAGCTGAGCGACTACGGCCCATAGCACAGTGAACTAGAATTTTATCTGCAGAAAGAGGAGAGAAGAGGGAAAAAAAAGCCACAAGTATCAAAAAATGGGGAAGAAAAAAAAAAAGCCTTGCAAACAATCCCTTTCTCCTGTCTCCCTAATAACTTCTAAATAAGGTTTTCTAAACCAATGTGCTAGGAAATCTAAATCAATCAATCAATCAGTATTAATCACCATCTGACAATGTACCAAGCACTGGGGGAGGGGGGAAGGGAAGGCACATGGAGAAAACACTGATTTAGAGTCAGAAGACTTGAATTCAAATCCTACTTCCAGTTCATCCAAAGAGGCCTTTGGGAGAGTCATTTAATCTCGGGGCCTCAGTTTTTTTTTTTTTTTTCATTTATAAAATGGGGAGCAGACAAGATGAATGCTGAGCGTCTCTTGCTGCTTTGGACCTACGCAGTGGTGTACAGGAGCCAGCTCTGACAGGCTTCAGAGAAGAGATTGTTGGATATTCATGGTGAGAATTTACACCTCAGAAACTGGCAAACACTATAAATAAGAGCTGGATTTATGGTTTTGTTGATTGTCTAGTTATGAGAATGTGAAGGAGGACAAAAAATAAAAAAGAAAATAAATATATGGGTTTGTTTTTTTTTGGAGAACTAGTTTATTAAGCATTTACCACCATACCCCTGCCCATGGCCCCCTGTTAGGAATATAGGAAAAGCAGATCCAGGCCTGGCCTCGGAAGAATCTGGGTTCCAATCTGGCCTCACACACTTCCTACCTGTGAGACTCGAGGCAAGCCACTTAAACCTGATAATGGAGTCTATGACAGAAGGCAAGGCTTTAAAAAAAAAAAAAGAGTAATGGCGGGCCATTAGGTTAATTGTTACATATCTCAGACTTCCCTCAATAAATACTTGCGTCCACATTATGCGTGGACGTCTAGAGTATGGCGACATAGATAGAAATGTTTCGGGGTGCCTATTTGGAAGCCATTGAGCAGAACCTTCCCGGCGTCGGCCCGGGAACCGTCTAATTCTCTTTCTTAGGCTGCCCCCTTCCCGCGCGTTACACGAGCCCCTCGAGCCAACCAGCTTCTGCCAGAAGACAACACGTCAATGTGGTCAGTTTCTTATCCCAGGACCAACCCAGCCAAGTCTGTTTTCTGCTTTTGTTCTGGCCCTTCGTGGCTCAGACAAGGGGCAGCATTATTCCTGGCCCGGAACTCCTTGATGGGGGGGGGGGGGGGCGGCGCAGAATGGAGGGGCTCGCTCTGGCTTTGGACCCTCCAGCTGCCTAACTGGTGGCTTCGGTTTCCTTCTAATAATCCCCGAGATTGTTCCAGGGGCCCCTGATAACTGCAGCGCCTCTTCCTCTCGTGGAAAAAAAGGGCTAACTCGTTCTGTCAGGACCCAATATTTGAAACAGATGAAAACTGCAGTTCATTTGGCAGGCGGCTCGGCTCAGGAGAGCTTAGTATGGGAAGGGCCGGCAGGCGGGTCTGCAAGGAGGAGAGAAAGAACTTCATCTTTAGATCCTGGAGCCTAGCTTTGTTTTTGAATACTGGGCTCGGCCGTTTGCTGGGACAAGTAGCCCGGCTCCTCCGAGGCACCGACGAGGGGGGTTTGGCCCAAGGGCTTCTCTTTCACTGCCCTCCCCACCCCACAGTTTATTGGTCACAAAAACAATCTGTTGGAGGCAGCGTGACAAGAGCAGCAGAACCCAGAGGGTCAGAGGGTTCTGCGCCAGCCGGGAATTCTGTGACCTTTTCTTTACTGGGCTGTTGTAAGGACCCAAAGAGATAATAATGTCTGTAAAGCACTTTGCAAACTGACAAGCACTATACAAATGTCCCTGATCTCCAAGGCCCTTTCCAATGGATTGACTACTTCATCCTCGAATTCGGTTGAGGCAATGATCTCTCTCTTTCCTCTGTTTTTGTCTCTCCCCCTTCCTCTGTCTCTGTTCTTTTCTCTTTATCTCTGTTCTCCCTGTTTCTATCTCCCTGTCTGTCTCCTCTGTATGTGTGTGTGTCTCTCTCTGTCTGTGTGTGTGTATATATGTGTTCTCTCTGTTCTCTCTCTCCTCTGTCTCTCTCTCTCTTCGTTTGTCTCTCTCCCTCTCTGGCTGCCTCTGCCTCTGAGTCTCTCTCTCCTCCTCCTCCTCCTCTTCTTCTCCTCCCCTCTCTCTCTCTCTGTCTCTCTCTCTGTCTCTCTCTCTCTGTCTCTCTCTGTCTCTCTCTGTCTCTCTCTGTCTCTCTCTCTCTTTCTCTCTCTCTCTGTCTCTCTCTTTCTCTCTCTCTCTCTCTCTCTCTCTCTCTCTCTCTCTCTCTCTCT
>NC_058131.1:669461417-669558600 GCF_016433145.1 Gracilinanus agilis | reverse complement strand
GATAGATAGATAGATAGATAGATAGATAGATAGATAGATAGATAGATAAAGTATCTGAAGTAGGATTTGAACTCGAGTCTTTCAGACTCCATACCTAGTACTCTGACTATTCAAAGGATTCCACAGGCTTCACTAGACGCTGCCAAAGGGGTCTAGGACACACACTAAGAGTCCAATAAGGCCAAGAATCCCTGTTTTACTTAAATTTCTTGCCCTCTAAAGTTTTTTTTTTTAATTTCTGCCTAGTCTCCAAAGCTCTCACGCTTAATTAAAGAAAACAGTCTATATTTAGGGCTGGCTAGAGCTATACTGACATTTCAGTTGTACTATGGTATTTTCATTGTCCTACTGAAAAGATGGGAAATTGTATGTGCTTTTGCCCAGCACTCATGTTGGAACCACTTGGGTTCTCTCAATGTAGATGATTCCCCAACATCCATTTATGCATCCTATGTGTCCCACATCAGGTTTCAACTGTATCGTGTGAACATCTCAAAGTCAACATGTCCAAACTAGAACACATCTTTACCCCCAAACCTGCCCCTCCTTCCAGATCTCACCAGAGTTTACAAACTCGATGTCATCTTTCATCACTGGTTCTCACCCCACATACCCAGCCATTTGCCAAATCTTCTGATTTCTTTCTCCATGACATTTCTCAAAAATATCCCCTCCTCACTTATACCAAAGATGGCTATCCACCTCCAGAGAAAGCACTGTTGCAGTCAGAATGCAGATCAAAGCAGACAACTTTTCACTTTGTGTTTTCCTTTGGGGGTTTGGGATTTTATATGAGTATTCTCTTATAACAATGGCCAATATGGAAATGTTTCACGTGATCATACCAGTATAACCCTGATCAGATTGCTGCAAGGGGGAGAGTGGAAAACAACTTGGATCTTATAATTTTGGAAATGTTGAAAATTATGTATATAAATATATATTTATACACACACACACATATATATTCCCTTCTTTCCACTCATACAGCCATCATGCTGGTTTGGGCTCCTATCAACTCCCACCTGGACAATTACAGTAGCCTCCTATTTGGTCTCCATGGCTCAAGTCTCTCTCCTCTCCAATCCTTCCTCCAAGGAGCTACTAAATGATTTTTCTGAAACACATCTGACCGCATCCCTCCTCTCCCACACTCAATAAACTCCAGTGGCCCACAGAGCCTTCTCGGATCAAATCAGAACTCCTGTGATTTTGACAACCTGGTCCTTCCCTGAATTTTTGGTTCTTTAATATGATATCACTCACCTCTACCCACTTGATAGTCCAGACTGGTCCACTTGTGTCATACATAATGCTTCATCTCCCACCTCTCTACCTTTGCTTTTCGTATTCCCTCCATATGCTTGGAATGTTCTCTTGCCTAACTTCTTCCTCTTAGACTCTCTGGCTTCCTTTAAGACAACTCAGCTCCTGGCCCTTTCCCACCTCTCTCCTCTTATACTTCTCTCCAACTACTTTGTATATGTCATGGATGTACCAATTGATATACCTACTGCATTCCCCCACTAGGGGGAATAAACTCTTTGAGAATAAGGATTTTTTTTTTAAACCTTTACCTTCCATCTTAGAATCAATATGGCAGAAGAGCAGTAAGGCAATGGTGGTTAAGTGACTTGTCTAGGGTCACACAGTTAGAAGTTTCTGAGGAGGGGCAGCTGGGTAGCTCAATGGATTGAGAGTCAGGCCTAGAGACGGGAGGTCCTAGGTTCAAAGCTGGCCTCGGACACTTCCCAGCTGTGTGACCCTGGGCAAGTCACTTGACCCCCATTGCCCACCCTTACCACTCTTCCACCAAGGAGCCAATACACAGAAGTTAAGGGTTTAAAAAAAAAAAAAAAAGAAGTTTCTGAGGTCAGATTTGAACCTAGAACCCCCCCCCCTTTCTAAGCCTGGCTCTCTATCCATTGAACCACCCGTCGCTCCCAAGTGAGGATCATTTTTACATTTTCTTTGCATCCTCAGCACTTAGCAAAGTGGTTAATATATAGTAAATGCTTCATAAATGCTGTCTGATCGATCAGTTGAATGATTTGGGAACTTGAACATTAGCAACTCAAAGCACAAAACTTAAAAAAAAAAAAAAAAAGGCTATCACATGTAGACTGTCTTAGAAGAAGGCAAGAGTGCTGGCTGCCCTCCACAGTTTGAACTGGCCAGGAATAGAGAAGGTGACTAGAACTTGGGAAGGGACCCCCACAGATACAAAGAGTTTGAAAAGTTGGCACAAAAACCTGAAGTTTCTCCTTTAGTTCCTTCTTCAACCAACTATCAGTTTTCCCCACACCAGAAGTAATCGCCTGCCAGTCTGCCTTGGGTCCAGATTTTGTCAATTATACAACTGCTCTTAAAACCCTGGAGAGAAGCTCTCCTGCTAGGAGGTCAGTGAATAACAAATTTCAGTCATCAAGTTGGGAACTTAAAAGGATATTAATGCTTCCAGCTATTTTCTGTCAGTGCTCACAAGCCCCTGCTGTCTTAGAGATGGCTGAGGCAGAGCCTTGTAGTCCAAGTTAAATCTGCTGTTCATCAGATATGGATGAACAGCCTCTCATCCACTGTCCCAAAGTTCCCCCAACAGTGGCTGCCATTTTGAACCATCGGCCCTCCCACCCTACGCCCTACTCAGCTATCCCTTGTTCACAGACACCCTCCCATGCGTACGGGCCATCCGGCAACCTCAGCCTTCCCTGCCTCTGGTGTTTTCCCATTATGATGCCCATTGTGCTTTGAGAGCCAATGGCTTGGGAGAAAATGGTTTTTAGGAGCCCCTGGCCCTTCTCCTTACTCCTATCGCTTTGGAGAGCGGAGTCGATGAACTGGGCGGCCGAGTAAAAGAACTCGCTGAGGTTGAAGGTGGGGAGGTCATCAGCTTCCACTCCATGGTATTCAATGGCCATGTCTCTGTAGTACTCCGGACCCGTGTCTACGTTCCATCGGCCGTGGGCAGCATTTAGGACGTGGGTGAAGCCAGATTTCTCTAAACTGTACCGGTCCAATGCCGTAGCCCTGTTAAGCACAGTAAAAGGTATTGGGATCTGCTTTCTGCAAATCAGAGGAGCGACTCCTCCAGGCATCATAACTGAAGCATCATCAAGCTCACAGAGCAGTCAGTGATTTTCATAGACTCGTAGAATTGACTCTGGAAGGGTCCTCAGCAGCCCTAGAGCCTCGCCCATACTGGAAAGGGATCCCCGCTTTAACAAGTGTCCATCCAGTCGAGAGCTCCTCCAGGAGAATGTGAGCTCCTGGAGGGCAAGGATTCTGGTTTTTTAAGCACAGGGTTTGACCTCTAGTTAACAAAATGCTTAATGAATGCTTGCTGGCTGACTCTAAGGGAATCATTTGCCTTTTAGCCACTTTCACGTGCTGTTCTTAACTCCCCTTCTGGGACTAGAAAGAACAAACCGAAGCCTTCCTTCCACAACACAACCCTCCGGATACTTCAAGTGTCCCCCAACCAAGTTTTCCTTAGAAAAACATCCCCAGCTCCTTCAAAAAAAATCCTCACAGGACACAGACTCCAGTTCCTTCACCATCCTAATTGCCCTTCCTTGGACACTCTGAACCTCTTCAATGTGTTTTTTTTGTTTGTTTGTTTAGTTCTGATTTGTTTTTATCTCTGTTTTTAACTACAGGTGTCCAGGTACTGATTAATATTTCCATTTGAAATGCTTTCATCTAAGAATCCCTGGAAAATTCTTCTTGTGATGTCAAGTCTCTTCAGTGCAACACGTTCCTCCAAAATACAGAATATTTGATATGAATAACAATTTTATCAATTCAGTGAAATAACTCTTACAAAAGTCTAGGCCAGGAATAGGAAGCAATTTCATGTAGTTTGGAGGTGTGGAGGGCAGTGAGGGGGGGACAATAGTGGAAGAGACCTGGAGGTAGAGGCTCTTTTCTAGGCCAGGGTGGCCCAGCCACCCAGAAAGCTCACATCTCCTCTCTCAGATCCATTTTCATCCAAGGCTCCCTCGCCTGAGACTTTCTTCTCCCTGTTCCATCAGAGATGGCTCCAGCATGTTTCCCATGAGAAGGAGCACAATAGTGTTTGCTGAGCATTTAGAGATATTTGCAAACACATGATTAAAACAGTGGCCCAAGGAGAAAAGGGACCCTGCCAGATTGTCTCTGGCCTGCTCTTCTGCTTTTAATTTTTCTTCTTAAGAAACCTGGTTTTCGTTGTTTAGATTTGTCCCTAAGAGTATATACAACACACAATAAAATGATTTTGTTTTCGGGTCATAGATCTGTGCTTAATTAAAACTCCTGCTAATATTGTCCAACTCGCTGAGCAGGCCGTGGGCTGCTTTGTAGTGGAACTCAGTGGAAAAATGAGACTAAGCTGTCCATGAAAGGGAAGATCATACAATAAACCATAAAGTCTTCAATCTGGCTTCAGCGACTACATTTCGACCTAATAAATAGCAGTTTGGTCAGTGTCAGAGATTGGGTCACTGAAATGACAAATGTCAATGTGGCCACATTTCAGTCCTTCTGTCTTAGAATCTAGACGAGGTATCAGTTCCCAGGCAGAAATGCAGTAAAGGCTGGGCAACCGGGGACTGAGGGATTTGCCCAGGGTCAGCCAGTTCGGAAGGGTCTGGGGCCATGTTGGAAGCCAGGACCTCCCATCCCTAAGCCTGGCTCTCTATCCACTGAGCCACCTAGCTGCACCTCAGTCATTCATTTTTCCAAATTTTCAGTTTTACATTTTTTATTTTTATTTTTTTTATCTTTTTTTCATTTTTACAAATATTTATTATGTGCCTGCTATGCTTGAGGCACTGGGGAGAAAGGAAGGCTGACTTGGAGCAGGAACTGCTCTCCAAGAAAATTCCGTCTAATGAGGAAAGACATTCACAAAAATAATAGATAAAAAGGAGATCACTACAGAACATGCTTTCACACATCTGAAGGAGGAGAGGTCACTTTCCCCTGGGGGGTGCCAGGCAAGGCTTGTTGGGGGCAGTGTAGCCATAGCCAAATAATATAACCTCTAAATCTCAGTTTCCTCATCTAGAATGGGGATTATCATTCTGCATTGCCTGTATTGCCTGTATCATCCTATATCAACCTGTATTGCTATCCTCACAGGTCTGTTGTGAGAAATAAATGGGGCTAAAAGACCTCATAATCTTAAGAAGTTCCATATAAACAAGTGTAAGCCATAATGAGAGGGCCAGGAGAGATGGTCAAAGAGTCCATGCTAGACATAGAGGATGGGAGAAGCTCATATGTAGAACTGCAAGAGGATAAAAAGAGAACAGAGACCAGAGAAGAGTAATCTTGGTCACCTGGCCAGCGGACTTCCTCTTCTTTTCATGCCACTCTTTGTGTATCTTCCTCAAATGATGCTCTGGAGCTGATGCATCCTTCCTAAGCTATGGCAATGAGCCCATACTGGAATCGGGTCTTCCTGGCTCCAAGACTAATTCTCTATCCTTTCTTTCTCTGACCCAAATTAACTATCAGGCTAGTATGTGGGTTCTGTTATGTTTTCCTAATTCAGTGGACTCACTGCTTCCCAGCTTATAATTGAGAGAATGGAAATATCTGCATTGAATCAATTAATTCTTCCTCTTCTCTAAATTCCCATAACCTATGGCTTCACTATTATCTCCTATTATTGTAAGCTACCACCATGTTTTTGAAGTCTGAAATTCCCTTTTCTGATAATAATTTTCTCTCCTTCCATCTCTCTTTCTGTTCCATTCTTTTCAGATTCATTCTTTCTCTCCACAAACTGTAGACCAGTCTATCACTTGTGGTTTAGCCTTGCTCTCTACTCTTCAGAATCCCAGAGATTGGCCAGTTCAGTATTTTATTGCCCATCACCTTTGACGCTTCCCGACTCTCATCCTCCTGCTATTTCTGCTCTGACAATCTTCAAGACAGTCATAACAATACTAAAGCAATGAAGAATTTGTCTTGGGGTGCTGAAATATGTTGATTTCTCCTAGTTTTCCTCCTACTTACCTGGCCACTTCTTCCCACTTCTTTGCTGGATCTTCTATCTCCTGACCTCTTTGGTTTGAGTGACCTCTAAACCTCAATCCTGAGGTCTCTTCTTTCTATATACTAGAGACATTAGCTCCTGAGCATCTCCACTTGCATGTCCCATAGATATTTCAAACTCAACATGTCCAAAACGATACTTATTCTCTTCTCCTCTAGGCCAATTTCTTCAAGCACCAACATGCTTCTAGTCACTCAAGCTCATCACCCAAGTCATTCTAGAGTCTAGACTCTTCCTTCTTTCTAATCCCCTATATGCAATCAGTTGCCAAGTCTTGTTGATTTTGCTTCCATATCTCAGTCTCCTTCTTTTCTCCACTCTCAAAGGGGCCACTATAGTTCAGGACCTCATCCACTTGCCCAGTAGCCTTTTTTGGTTTTTGTTCTTATACTTTGTTAATTTTCAAATATCCCAACCCCATCTATACTCAGCAAGCCTTTCCTTTTAGCAAAAATTAAAAAGGAAAGAATTAATAAGCATTTGATAGATTAAGTTACAAGGCTAGATACAAGAGAAACGAAGTCAAAATAAAATTCTTAAATGGCCTCTGCCCTCAAGAAATCTAAATTTTGCATAATTTACATTATGACATATCCATAGGTAAGTACATATGCAATAATTTGGAAAAGACAATAATACCACCAACAAGGAAGAATGAGAAAGGCTTCCCATAAGAAGTGGCCCATAAGTTGGTCATTAATAGAAGTTAGAAGTTCTAAGAGCCAGAGACAAGAAGGAAGTACATTCCAGATTTGGAGGCCAAACAACCTATAGAAAGGCAAAGAGATTGGAGATGAAATCATGAGGTCAGGGAATAACAAGTGAGTCATTTTGACTGAAATGTTGAGTATTTAAAGGGGAGAAGTCTATAGTAAGCCTCGAAAGGTAGGCTAGAGCCAGAGTGGGAAGGACTTTTAAGTTCCAAACTGAGATATGTTTTATCCTGGAAACATTAGCTGTTGAAGGTTTTTGAGCAGAAAAATAACAATCAAACTTGTGCTTTTAGGAACCTTTTGGCAGTTATGTGAAGAGGGAAGAGATAGGCAGCCTAGAGCCCTGTTAGAAGATTATTTTAATAGTCTAGATGAAATATGATGAAGGCCTGCATCAGAGGAGAGTAGACAGATAAAAAAGATGTAGTAGGCAGCTGGGTAGCTCAGTGGATTGAGAGCCAGGCCTAGAGACAGGAGGTCCTAGGTTCAAAGCTGGCCTCAGACACTTCCCAGCTGTGTGACCCTGGGCAAGTCACTTGATCCCCATTGCCCACCCTTACCACCCTTCCACCAAGGAGCCAATACACAGAAGTTAAGGGTTTAAAAAAAAAAAAGATGTAGGAGATTAAGAGAATTGGTGACTGACTAGATGTGGAGGGGCGAGGGTTGTGATGGAGTACTCCGGTGCCATAAGAAACGAGGAAATAGATTATTACAAAGACATACAGAAAGACTTTTATGAACTAAAGAGAAAGAACATGAAGTGAGCAGGACCACAAGAAAAATTTCTCCTGCAACACCAATACTATAAAAACGAACAGTTTTGAGGGCTTTAATAAGCTGATAAAAATGAAGTAAGCAGAACCAGGGAAACAGTTGACCCAATAATAGCAGTACTGTAAAAACAAACAAATTTGAAAACTATAAAGACTATAAAAAATAAAATAAAATAAAAAATAAAGACTATAAAAACTAGAAAGACAATGACCATTCATGTTTCCAGAGGACCAATGATGAAACATGTTATCCGTGACAGAAAGGTGATGGATTTGGGGTGCAGAATGTGACATATATTCTTGTATATAGCCGATATGGGAGTTTGTTTTACTTGACCATGCATTTTTCATACAAGATATCTATTTTTCTTCTTTTTCCGGTGGGATAGGGAGCAGGAAGAGGATAAAATAATGTATTCATATTTTTATTAGATTAGAGAAGTAGGGGGAGGGTGCTATAGATGTGAAATGTTTCATGGACTTTCAGATGAGGTCACGGTATTATTGGTTTGACTGAACTGTTTTACTATGTAACAAGAGACCTCTCATGAAGTACATGTTTATAATTTAAGAACAAAACATGTCAATAAAACTTGTTTTTAAATTCAGGAGATGGGTAAGAATAAGGGAGAGAAAAGAATCAGTGACGACCTTGAGGTTTCGAACGTAGGTCCAGGATGGTGGAACCCTTCAAAGAAACAGGGAAGTTTGGAAGAGGAGGAGGTTACAAGGAAGGAAGAGATAGTGAGTGCCATATTGGAAATGCCGAGTTTAAGTGCATAGAGGAAATCTAGCTGGAGATCTCTAGGAGGCATTTGGCATTGTGTGATGGGAGCCCAGGAGAGATATTAGGGCTCAATATGTAGTCTGGGACTCATCTATGTAGAAATGATATTGAGCTCATGGGAGAAGAGATCACTACAAGAATGAATGTAGGGAAAACAGATGGTCAAGGACAGAACATTATGGGACACCCAGGGTCAAGGGACAGGATATGGGTGATAATTCAGCAAAGGCAACTGAGTTGCCTCTCCTTGCACCAAGTAGGCATTGGACAAATTTTATTGAATTGAATTGAATTGAGTTGAGCCCTTCTTAGCTCTCCCAGGACTCACTTATTTTCACAAAGAAGAGACTGAGAAACAACAAAAACTCTCGAAGGTCCCTCCCTAGCCAGAGAGGAATCTTCTCTCCAAAAAAACAGTCCAAAATCAGTAGTCAACTCAGTCTTTGCTTGAAGACCTCTAATAAGGGAGATAGTAGCCCATTCTACTTTGGGATAACCTAATTGTTAGGAGGCACGTGGGTGGCATAGCGGATAGAGTGCCAACCCTGTAGTCAGAAAGACCTGAGCTCAATTGTAGTCTCAGATACTTAATAACTGTGTGACTCTCTTTGCCTCAATTTCTTCATCTGTAAAATGAACTGGAAAAGGAATGGCAAACCACTTCAATATCTTTGCTGAGAAAAACCCAAATGAGCTTATATGTAGTCAGAAATAACCGATCAACAGCAATTGCTGGGAAATTTTCTTTTATATTAAGGCTTAGTCTGTCTTTCTGCCCCTTCTCTCCATTGCTCCTAGTTATCTTTCCTTGGGCAAAGAATTCTAATCTCTTCCTCATGAGACCAAAGTCTTCTCTTTTCTAGTCCAATATCCCACCCAAATTCCTTCAACCAAACAATGTGGCATCATCACCAATTTCTTCTCCTTACTGATTTATTTTTCTATATGTATTTCTTCTTGTTAATATCTATCCTAAAATGTAGTAAAAATAAAACAGAATATTTCAGATATGATCTGACCAGGGAAGAATATAAAGGAACTATCACCTTCTTTGTCTAGGGTCCTATGCCTCTCTTAATGTAGCCTAAGCTCACATTAGCTTTTGGGGGTGCCATGTTACACTATTATTGAATAATATTGAACTTGTAGTCCACTGCAACCTTCAGATTTTTTCTTTTTTAATTTCTTTTTTTAACGAAGAAAAATTCGTTTTCTTTTCCTCCTACTTCCCACCCACTGGAAGAAGAAAAAACCAAATCAGTTGTTAACAAATATGCTCGGTCAAACAAACAACTCTCCACATTGTCCATGTCCAAAAAATGTGTTTTAATCTGTGCTGAGTCCCTCCTGTCTCGGTCAGGAGGTGGATAGGATGTTTCATTATGGATTCTCTGGAATTGTGGTTGGTCAACCAGATCTTTTTCACATGAACTATTATAGTCTAGCCAACTTGGACTTGTGAAACTGATTTTTGGAACGGGTCTTTGGATTTATCTCTACTCAATTTCATCTTATTTTTTTTCTAGGAAAGCTTTCTTCTAATCAGCACTGGCATAAACTAGAAAAGACCATTATATTTGGATAGGACTTTTTCTCACATTTCATTCACTTTCTTTTTTAAAGACCTCCTGTAGCTTTTTGGATTCTGATTATTCAAACCATCTTCTCATTTCCCAAAGTGACTCATCTGTAAAATGGAACTGGCCATAAACATGTTGTTCCTTTCTTTAAGGGGAAAAACATTTAGATTCCTAGCGCCCCATCTTTCCAACTAGTCTCTATTTTAGATATTAAGTTCTACCAGTTTTCTGGAAGATTATTTTCTCTCCTAATTTTTTATGTGTTCTGAGATTCTGTTTCCTGTACAAATTGCACTTTATTAAATACTATCCTATTCTTTAACATTGCATTATCTGCAGGAGAAGGAGGAAGAGGAGGAAAAGGATAAGAAGGAGAAAGAATTAATTTTGAAATTTAAAGGTAGCCATTGATTCTATAGCTTTTAGCTTGGGTCAAGTTTTGCCTTGACATGGAAATGACATTCTTGGGATCATAGAGTTTGACCTACAAAAGATCTTAGAAAGGCCATCCAGTCCACTCCCCACTCCTTTTATAAATGAGAATCGCAGCCCAAAGAGCATAATTTATACAAGGTTAAATAGGCTTATAAAGAAAGGGGCTGAGATTCAAGACTAACTTTTCACAGTACCACACTTCCTCTCTCTCTCCTACGCCAATGGATTTCTGTTCCCCTCTAGCACTTATTCTGCTAATGATCTTCTGATTTGAGGGTATCCTCTAAAAGTCCAGGAGTGGAAATCAGGGCATCGAGGTTTAGCGATACCTTTAACATGTTATGTGGCATCAGGCCAGTCCCCAAACTTCACCTTCCTCACGTCAGCTGGGTTCAGTGCTCCCTGGCTGATTAATCTCATTGACCTCCTGATCCAGTTGGAATGAAATAGATGAGAAAGGTCTTTCAGCTGAAAAAGCTCTGCACGGCTGCTTAGAATTAGCACTGGTTTTGTTATAATAATAAGGATAATCCTCTGCTTTATCTCAAAGAGAGAAGCTGGCAGTCCTCATCCTTTGAGATTATGCTGTCAGTAGCCTCTAGGGTGATGGGTGGTCCAGAAGACAACTGATATCCAGGCTACCTTTTCCCTCTTCTCAGGCTCCACCAACACTCATCAGTGAATAGGTGCAAGAGAGGAAAGAAGGCACATTCAGAAGAATTAGGCTTTAAGAAATGATCGTTTAGAAAACAGTAAACTCATGTTTTGAGTCCCGTGAAGGGAAACAAGGAAAAAGGCTTTGTCCCCGGTGACTTTCATCCACAAGGAGTAATACTGACCGTTGCGGTGTTGTTAGGATTCTCTAGGCTGCCTCTTGTGGAAAAAGGTTTCAAGGTAGGATTTGAGCCATGGCACGAGAGGTGGAAGGAGGCGTACAAAAGCCAGTTAGAAGGGAGATAAGTCTGCTGACATTCTCAGGCTGATGGCACCATATAAGTATAACAACTAAGGTAGAGCCATATCGACCACCAACCTCAGAGCCCAAAGTGTCTGTAATTCAAGCTTTTGACTTCCTACTAAGTTAAACATCAGGGTATTAAGGGCTCCACATTTTTGCACATGCACATGTGCTTACACACAAGGGCACATATTTTTGCTCCCTTAAAATGGCTCATATTCAAGCACCATCCCAAAGTAAAGATTTGGGGGGATTGGGAGTTTGAGAGAAAACTCATCTCCTTTTGCTATTCCCATTCATTTCAAATTGATTCGTTTTTGTTTCTCTGCTAATGAGTAAACCAGGGCAAATAGAAGTGCCAAAGCTGGAATAAAGAGGACCTGAGTTCAAATCCAGCCTTAGACACTAGCTATGTGACTCTGGGTTAGTTGCTTTACCCCATTTCTCTCAGCTTCCTCATCTATGAAATGAGCTAGAGAAGAAAAGGCAAACCACTCTAGCATCTTTGCCAAGAAAACCCCAAACAGGATCACAAAGAGTACAATAGGACTGAAAGGACAAGAAGAAGTGAACCAAAAAGTAGCCTGGACCCAAGTACTTTGATGTCTCCTCCTCTCTCCAAATGGGCTCTCTTTATTCCTTTTGTCTCTATCACACTTAAATTTCCTATTTCCCATTGATCTGCACAATTCTCCTTCTCTGCATATGGCAAAGGAATTATGATTTGGACATCTTGTCTGGGTGAGAAGGGAAGACAGAGGAAAGAGAAAGAAGCTTTCCTAAAAGGGAGGTCAACAAAGAGACAGTCATCAGGGTAAGAGATGTGGCTCATTTCTCTGAGAGCATTGCAGTTCTCCCATGAGCCAAAAAGCCAGGACTTGGGAAGAGTCAGAATTGGAGCAAAAAAAACCAACCCAAAACAACAACAAAAAAAGATAACCATCTCCATTATGGGAGCACAGCTTTGAAACTCTCTCCTGCTGCCCTGCTTGGTAAATCAGTGTCCATAAACTCACCTAACCTGCTATCTCTAGCCAACCCTAGACCAGACCAAACATTGTAATTCAGCCCAACAATCTTCTCAGTGTTAGCCATTTCCCTGCTGCTCCTCTTGCTCTGAGAGCTATAATCCAATCAAGACACCACTGTTTTTTGGAAAGAATATGCCAGTTGACTCCCACTCACCATTTTCAGAGCTGAAACCCTCCCTTGGCCCCCAGGCTCTTATTTGAGTTGTCTCTCTTTATTGGAATATAAACTCATTAAGAGCAGAGATTATCTCACTTTCATATTTTTATTCAATGTGTTTAACATAGTTCTTGGTGCAAAGCAAGTGTTTAATAAATATTTATCTTTCACTCATTCATTCATTTTTGGAAGGGATCGTAGAGGTTATCTGTTCCAACTTCTCATTTTACAGATGAGCAAAAGGAGGTCCAAGAGATGGAATGACTTGCCCAAGGCAGAAAGTAGCAGAGCTGGGATTTGAACCCAGACATTGGATTCCAGATCCAGTGCTCTCTTCACTGCTCTATGCTGACTCCCTGATCCTGAGAGGCATTCTCCCTTTAGAAGAGAAGAGGAGATTTAGCAATGATCAGCATTCAGTCAAACCTCATTAATGGGGGCTTTGGAATTTGTGAAAAAAAAAAATCACAAAATCCAGGCTGGGCCAATAATTCCATTTAAGTATTACCAATAAACAAAAAGTCTAGCTAAGCTGAATGAACAAGATTGGAGGGAAACTGTTAAAATTAACTAAAAAAAAAACACAGTTTTCAAACACTTCTGAAAGCACAAATTGATGGGCTAATTACAAATCATTCTTACCTAATTATTATTAAAGTCAAGCCCTGGACCTCCAGAAGGCAAACTCTTTGTTCATCTAATCTGAGTTACTGGAAAGTAATTAAACTTGATTTCTTTGAGAGTATACTCTGAAATTCAATCTTTTGACTAATTCAGACTGGCCTCACTAAATATTCTTAATTAATGTGCTTTGGCTATAAATTGATCATCAAATTGAATCACCATAAAGACAGGCCAATCTGAATTAGCTCTTTTTATTAATTCAGTTAACTGAGTAATGAACAAATATTGGCTTGATTATCTGCCATGGAGACCCATCCTGTAATTCTGAAATGGATTAAAAGAATATCTTAAGAGCAGCTTTTTTTTCAGAGGAAAGAGGGGGCTGGGAAGGACTGATCCCCCTTGATTGAGACTGGAATTGGCAAGCCCAGACCCTCCCTATGAGGTAAGGGATTTGAGTCACCAAGCACCTACTGTTCAATAAATGTTTGAAAAAAAGGGATTCCAGATCTTTTCACCTTTATATGAAGGATGCCTAGCACTCATTCCTTCCTGTGAATAAGTGAATGAACTTGAAATCAACAGGCAGGAGTGGGGAAGGGGTGACAGGAACTACAGCTGTTTTGCCTCAAAATACCTGGCACCTATTTACCTTCATCATGAGGAAGCAATTATGTAATTGACATCAAAATGTGAGACCATTTCCTGCTTCTCCAGGGGTTTCTTTGGAAGGCTCAGGTCAGAAAGTATCTGGGAAAGGGAAGGAATATAGATTGGAGCAAGTTTGGAAAGAGAATTTTCTGTTACTTTCCTCTGGGTTGAATATATTTGTGAATGGAGTAGATGGGTTGGGGAAGGATGGGATTAAGCATTTAATAAGTGCCTAACTCTGTGCTAGAAACTAGGCTAAATAAGCCCTTTAAAATATTCTCTCATTTAATCCTCACAACAATCCTGGGAAGTAGATGTTATAATGATCTCCATTTTACAGTTAAGGAAAGGGAGACCGAGAGTGGTTAAATGATTTGCCCAGAATCACATGGTTGGTAAAAGTCTGAGGCTGGATTTGAACTTCCCCAACTCTGAATCCAAGCTCAGCACTCTATCCATTTATTTATTCATTTGTTCAATAAACATCTATTGAGCACTTTTTATGTGCCAGGCACCTTGCCAAGTGCTGAAGGTACAAAAAAGAGACAAAAGATAGTCCTTGCCCTGAAGGAACTTGAGTCGAATGGGGGGACAACATGCAAACAAATGTATATATAAAAATGTATAAAAACCTAATCTTTAGAAGCTTCTTTGGGCTCCTAAAGGAGCCACTAACCCCCCAAATCAATCTCTTTGCTGGATCTTTCCCTCTGAGTATTCAACTTCTGAACATTCTACTAAGAGAAGGTTTTGTGAGAAAATATGGCTTTTAGGAGGTGCTAGGATATCAAGACCTGGAGTCAGGAAACTCTGGGTTCAAACTTCCTAGCTGTGGGACCCTGTCATTTAATCCCAACTGCCTAGCCCTTACCACCCTTCTGCCTAGGAATAGATACCTAGTGCTGATTCTAAGACAGAAGGCAAGAACTTGGAAAAAAAAAAAAAAAAGAAAAGTGTGGCTGTTGCTCTCCATGAATAATACCTTCACACCTTAGAGATGAAATAACACTACAGATGCATTTTGAATTTCACCTTCATAACTTAAGGGAAATTCTAGCATCCAAGATTTAAAGCTGGAAGAGACTGAAAGATCACTGGCTTCTCTTTCATACCTCACCCGCTAACTCTAGGTATGACTTCGAGACTCCCTTCTGGACACTCTCTCTGCCTCTTGGTGACCTCATCAGTTTCTAAGGGGTTAGTTATCTTCTCTTTGCAGATGACACCAGATCCCAGCCCCTCATCATCAAACGCCTCTGAGACATTTCAAGATGGATGTTCCAAAGGCACCTCAAGCTCCACATGTCTGAAACAGAACTCATTGTCTTCTCCCCCAGAATCCAGCCCTCTTCCGAACTTCTCCCTTCTCCATTCATCCTGAAAACCATCTCTTATAGCAAAGAATTAAAAAAGAGAGAGAAGAAAAAGGGAAAACATCAGCAAATTAATCAATACGTACCCCCTCCCCCAAAATCCAACAGTTTCACACCCATGAACTGCTCCACCTCTACAAAGAAGAGGAGGAAAATGTTGCCTTGTATCTCTTTTTTTGTTCTTGTTCTTTATAACGTTATGTATCTCTTGTGTCTCTTCTTTTGTTCTGGTTCTTTATAATTTTATGACTTTTATTTTTTTGTTCAATAGCTTAAATTTACGTATTGCTTTTAAGTTGGGCTTTTACATAGCTAATCAGGGTTTCATGTATGTCCAGACCACCTACAAATGACCTCACTAAATGTTCTTTCCATTTACATCATAGTCATTATGTACCTTGTTATCCCGGTGCTCCTTCCTTCAATTTACCTTAAATCATCTAGGTACACCAAGGACATTTCTTCCCCCCAAAAAAAACCACCAGCATCCTTTCAATTGCCCAGTTTCACAATCGAGTCACCCATAACTCTTCACTCTCCCTCCCCATACCTACATCCAAACAGCTGACAATTCTATCACCATATTTTTTGCATCCATCCGCTGCTCTTCTTTACTCTCTAGCCCCTGCATGCCACTCTAGGCCAGGACCTCATCACCCTTCGAATGGGCTCTTGCGGTGGCTTCTTATGTGGACTCCCTATCCCAAGGCTTTTCCCTCTCCAGTTCATCCTCTATAAGGCATCTTCAAAGTAATTTTCCTGAAGTCTTAGGATACTAGAATCAAAGGGTAAGTGATTCATTCAGGGTCGTATAGGGAGGAAAGGCAGAGCCCAGATTTGAAGGGTCTTCAGTACCCTTCCCATTGCATCATGCTGCCTCAACAGGTCTTCCCTTGTCTATTTGCTCTAAGGCTCAACGTTTGGGATCAAATGCAAAGTAATTTCTCTATTTAGCATTTAAAGCCCTTCAGAAAGGGAGGGAAGGAGACAAGTTTGATTATATAACTTTGGAAAACTTATGGGGGGATTTATTATATGTAATTGTTAAAAATTTAATAAAAAATAAAAAATTAAAATTAAAAATAAAGCCCTTCACAACCAGTCTCTAGTGGACTTCCCCAGGCCTAGTATTTCCTACCCCCCTTCACTCACTACTCAGTTATTTTATTTTTTTT
The DNA here is from genome assembly GCF_016433145.1 of Gracilinanus agilis. Classification (NCBI taxonomy): domain Eukaryota; kingdom Metazoa; phylum Chordata; class Mammalia; order Didelphimorphia; family Didelphidae; genus Gracilinanus; species Gracilinanus agilis. Next base: position 669,542,297 of record NC_058131.1, on the reverse strand, counting down.
ACCTTCCATCTTAGGCAAAAGAGTGGTAAGGACTGGGCAGTGGGAGTTTAGTGACTGGCTTAGGATCATATAACTAGGAAGTATCTGGGGTCATATTTGAACCCAAGACCTCCTATCTCTAGGTCTGCAATCCACTGAGCCACCCTACAACTCAGTTTAGCAAAATTGGCCTTCTTGCTATTTCTCACAAACGTTCTTCCACCTTCCAAACTTGTACAGGTCCACTCCGGTGCCTGGGAATATACTCCGTCTTCATCTTCTCCAGGGAGAATCCCTAATTTCCACCCAAGTTCAGCAAGCACAATCTTCTCCACAAAGATTCTGACTCACTGTTAATGCCATCCCCCTCCAAATTACCTTTTTTGGTATATGTTTTATATATATATGACATGAACCTTCTAGAATGCAAATTCTCTAAGGGCAGGGACTGTTTAATTTTTGTCTTTTCCTCAGGACCTTACTCAGCACTGGGCAAATAGTAGGTGCTTAAGTAGATGCTTAAGAAAAGATGTTTGATTAATCTAATTCCAGTCCTTCATTGGAAGCAGAGAAGTGACTCACCTAAGGTCACCTAAGGGAGGAAGTAAAAAAGCTGGAATTCAGGGAGGTCCTCTGCTTTGATCTAAGGTTCATCACATCCCTGAGCAGTAACAAAATCTCAAACATCATAGAAAACACTCTTGGTAGAGCCAACAGAATGGGGATTGACAAAGCTATTTCCTAGCAGAGCTACCAAGATGTTCTGAGAAGCCATTGGTATTGGCTCCAGGGACCAGGAATGACTTCCATCTTCATGGTGTTCCTGTTCATTGAGGGAAGAGCTACAGGAGAGTGATAAAAGTACAGTCTTAGTGTCCCAAGTGCCAAGTTCAAATCCCATTCTCCCCTGTATAACCTTAGGCAAGTCCCTTAAACTCTCTGAACCTCGGTTTCCTCATCTGTAAAATGAAAGGATGCTGGAACTCTGGCATCTGGTGATTGTGGTTTTCTCCAGGGCTCCTCTTGGCTGCCTTGCTGACTTCGGGGGGCCCAGCACTTTTAAAGTCTTTGGGGCTTTTAGTGAAAGAAAAAATTCCTATCTGAGCTGGGAAAAAAAACCACACACACACACACATTAAACTCGAAGCTTTCATTAATCAGGACCTGACAGAGCCAAAGCAGAGCTTTCTTTGCCTCTGGGCAACATCTGCAGTTAAAACCAGGAAACAAAAGGATGGAGGAGCCCAGGCAGGCTTGTTGGCAGCCTCTGCCGCATTATGACCACCGTATGTAGGGTTTCATAGGCAACATAATTAATTGCCATTTCAATAAACATTTGCAAATCCTGTTAACCTTATTAAGTGTTTGGAGTAGGAGTGAAACCTGAGCATATTTCCAGAGATAGGGAACAAACGGAGAGGCCCAGTGAATTTATGTCCAGCTCAAAGAAGCCATGTTGCTAAGTTCTTTCTGCATGTATCATGGCAAAGATATAAAACCCACCTGACATCTGTAGCCTTCGCCTTGGCAGTTCTCCATAACTAAATAATGTATGTGTTTCTTTCTATCCGATACAGCCAGGAAAACTGTAATGAACTGAAAAGACGATGCGAAGTTTCCCTGGTTGGCTATAAGAAAGGGGCAGCTCATTACACCCGACTCTGTACCATGGTAGGATAGCAGTGTCAGAGCTGTCGCTAGGGCAGAATAAGCGGAGATTTTCTCCAGAGTGTAAAAAATTAGAGGGTGCTAACGGTACTTGCCAACCACTTTCAAAAGAGTAGAAAGAATGGAGCTGATCCATCTGCCATTTAGCGAATCTGATCTGAGCCCCCTTCTAGCAGCTCGTGTCCAGGCCAGATCCTTTCTGTGCTATCCCCTCTTCACTGTGTGTTCCCTCCAGCCACCTCAAAAACTGTTGGTTCTAATTCTGAGGGACAGGAACTTTCTAATATCTGGTATGTCTGTAGATCACTGTGCGATAACCACGCGAGGTCTCGCTAATATCCAGTCTATAATAATCCCTGGTGTCTTCTTTATGACGTGCTCCTCTAAAGAGCTAGACGATTCCAAGAGCACTTTGGACTATCCATCACGCAAGATCACAAACCAAGTAGAACGTTGATGGATATTCGAATTCCACACTGAGAAAACCCTCCACAGATCTCAAGTCTTCATCTTATTGACACTTAGCCTCTGCATTCAGAAACTAGAGAAATGTTTTTGTCAGAGTCAAAGGTTTTGTGTAGTCTTTGGCTCTCAATAAAAAGAAAAAAAAAGTCTTCAAATTATTTTATTTTCTCCTAAATCCATTTTACCTTTATGTATACCAGACCGTCTATGAGGTTTTGTTGTTGTTCAGTTGTGTCTGACTCGTTTGTGATCCCATTTGAGGTTTTCTTGGCAAAGATACTGGAATGGTTTACCATTTCCTTCTCCAGCTGTTTTACAGATGAGGAAACTGAGGCAAACAGGGCTAACTGACTTGCTCAGGGTCACACAGCTAGTTAGTTCTAAAGCCAGATTTGAACTGAGGTCTTTTCCTGATTTCAGCTCTGGTCCTCTATCCACTGTACAATCTAGTTGCCCATCTATGAGGCAAGGCCAGTATTATCCCCTGCTTCGTCAATGTGGAGACAGGGGGCCAAATTATCTGAAAGAACACTGTATTTGGTTTTAAAGGTCAAGGGTTCAAATCCCATCTTTGCTACTTACTACAGTGTGATTTTAGGCAGGTTTCAACTTCTCAAGGCCATCATATCCTCATCCATAAAACGAAGGGGTTGGATTTGGTGATCTCTGACGTCTCTTGCAATTCTATATCTCTGACCTAACTTAACTATCTAGCTCATGGAGGAGTCAAGGTTAATCTCTGAGCCTCCTGACTCCTTCACCCAGTACTTTGCCACATCTTCTCCAAAACGGATTTAAATCTTTGCTGAAAATGACAAGAAAGAGACTTGAAGACCCAGAGCTGAGAACCAATTTGATTAACCTTTAGGAAAATCCAATTCAGGAACTTAGCCACGCAGGGCACATCTTTGTTTTTGCTATTTAAGAACATAAGGATTGCCATCCTGAGTCAGATTGGGAATACAACCAACTGCAGTTTGTGAAAGGGCTGCCTTTTTGAATGTCAAACTCAGAAAGTCAGAATGGTTTCCTAACTTGTCCAATTTTCTGTTAACATCCAAGATCTTGAAATGTTTTTAGGAAGAATAATGATCTCCACTCAGAGCCAGCCAAACTTAGCAGTTCCAATATCTGGAGTAAATTCAGCTGAGGGGAAAAACCTTTAGTAGTAAGGCCTCACGAACAAGACAACAAAGATGGTGCCCCAGGGAAGGGAGACCAGCCGCTCTGAACAGTGATCCCAGGACATCACTGGTGTAGGAAGAATCAGGGTAAAGCTGGATTAGGGAGAAGCTCACCTGGGATGTGGAGGTAGTTACGTATTATTATTTAGTTATTATTGGTAAATGCCAGATATTTTTAGTTGCTGAAGTCTAGACGTGCCCTCTACATTTTAGCACCCTGGAGCAAAGCTCTCACTGTTCTACCCTAGTTATAGATCTAAATCAATCAATAAACATTTACTGAACACCTACTACGGGTACCACTTCCACATCATGGCAGTTAGGGGCTCTCTGAAAAATCCACATAAAAATTTTTGGCTTTCTCTTTGTACCAGAGAAGAAGTCTGCATTTTTTCTTTTTCTTTGATGGGGTGTTTACAGTGCCTTATTGTGAATTTTGGGTTAAATATTTGGTCATAGGTTCTGTGTAGGTCGATGTTAAGATATCTCTACATTTCTACTTTGTATGTTGTCTGCTTCACCTCTTTTTATCCTTTTTGCAAACTTTAGCTTTTTACTTATTTTAACTTTTAAAAAGATCATGTATATTTATGGTACTAAAGATAAAATATGTTGGCATTATACAATATTATGAATATATTTTGTGCATTTTTGAGTTTCTAAGCTTTTTCTGTATCGTCTGCAGTTTTTGCAAAGCTCCCCCAAATTTCCACTTAACTTCTTATATCCACCACAATATATTGAAACTGCAATGGGGAAAGTCCCAATGTGGATGAGATTCTTGTAAATGCCAAACATTGTCCTAGGTATTGTATTCACTATCAATTTTTCATTTCTCTAAATAAAATTGAATCTAGATGGACCATTGCTCTTAAGCTGCCCCCTCCTGGACAATTTTTATTTGGTAACAAATGATAAATTCATTAAATATGCCTTACGCATATCCACCTGGCTTGTGGGAAAGACCAAGGTGGAGTTATGGCAATGTAAGATGCATGCAAGTCTCAACTATCCATGGTTCTATAAGAATACATCTTTCTAGAGGGCAACTAGATAGCACAGTAGATAGACAGACCTAGAGATGGGAAGTCCTGGGTTCAAATCTGTCCTCAGACACTTCCTAGTTGGGTCTAAGACTAGTTGGGTCTAAGTGACTGGGCAAGTCACTTAATCTCCATTGCCTTGCCCTTACCACTCTTTTGCCTTACATCCAATACATAGTATTTATTCTAAGATGGAAGGTGAGGGTTTAAAAAAAAAAGAAGAAGAAGAAGAATATGTCTTTCTACTCTATTGCAGGTAGAGTAGAAGCTTGGAGCTCTCTTAGTCTTGGTAAAAATAAGAATAATTGCAATAGACATTTCTGCCATATTTTAAAGTTTGCATAGTTTCATGGTCTGAAAGTAACTGTGCTTAGAGCCAATTTGGAACAACATAGGAACAGCCCATGGGGCACAATGACCAAAGCTGCTATTGCATTGGATGGAGGGAAGCCCAAAGGCTGACTCTCCTTTTCTCCCCATCCCTACTTGGAGTTACGGGGGAAGGTAAGCCCTGGGTGGTAAGGGAGAAGGCAAAGGCTAGTTGATAAGTCAGGGAGATGGCAGCTATAGGCGTAACTAAGATTATTTTTTGTGGTCCACACCATTTTGGTTCTAACACTGATCTTCTTGTGAAATTTCTGATATAGACTTTATGTCCAGGTTGATAATCATGTAGGCTAAAGTCAAGTGGAACTCTTTGCTGTATTAAGGATAACTTTTGCAATTCATCTAATCTCTCTTTCAATAAGGAATCATTTTCTTTTCTTTTTTTTTTTCTGTGCAGTAATGTTTCAGAATCTTATGCCTTTCTATTAGAAGATATACTGTAGCCTGGTGATAAATCTACTTCCTGTAAAATGGATGCCTCCATGCACACTTCCTTCTTGATGTCCGATTCTGCCCCTCCCACTTCTTGTTTGGTTTCTGTGCCTAGAGTACAAAATGGCTTCTCTTGGAATCCTGTTTGAGTTCTATCAGCTTCTCCCTCTACCCCAGGGCTTTGTAAATCTCCTTCCATGGTTCCAGGGAAAGGACTAGGTCTATTTTCTTTCCCTCTTGCCAGGACTTAAGGTCTCAGCCCTGTGTATGGGGTATTTTTGAAGTTATAGGTGTCTGTTATCACAATTGTCTCTGTGAGCCTCAATTTCAAAGTGCCATCCATTTTTTCAAATTTTTCTCTTGCTGGCCACTTTGAAACTAAGGGACTCGCTACATTGTTTCTAGGCTTGAAACGCCTAGCCTCGGGATTTGGGCAGAAATGTATCCCTCTTTCTGTTGTTATGATGCTCTCAGAGCTAGGGTTTGAGTCTGCAACAGTGTTTCTCTCTCGTCCTCCATTTGGTATCCGGTGTCAATCTAGGTAAAGTTACTTCTTTCTCCCTGGCAAAAGCACTTCTCTTGGGGCTTGGCAATGTTACCAAGTCTTTCCCCTGAGCTTCTTACATTGTCCAACATAGCTATCGATTGGCTATTTGCCACAATGTTACCATGATCGGCTAGTTTAAAGTATAATCACTTGTAACCAGGCTCTTGTCAATTTCTTTCACTTCTTCCTTTGAAGTCTGTGAAAATTCAGTGCTTTCCACAAGAGAAGAATTTGTCCCCATAAATATGTCTATGCATTTCTCTCAATTCATTTTCCATCTCTATCTCAGCAGTGGACTTTTGTCTTTTCTCTAATGTGGTGTATTGCTTTCCCTCATCAATGTCTACCATTAATATTTGATCCTCATTCTTTCCTTTGAGCTGTTTGCTCTCTGTATTTGTATTTTTCCCTGATTGGTGTGTATTAAAGGTTAAACTTCATGCTGAATTTCTAGGCCTTGCTCCCATTTTCAAAAATTTTTCCATTTCATCTAGAGATGGTTTATCTGAGTTTTTACAATCATGTTGGCAGCAAGCCTGTGATTTTTGAGGTTTGCCTGCCCATTTGCTGTTTAGGTATGTTTTCTTGTAATTATCAGTTCTATCCTTATCAAAATCAATTTGTTTCCTAAATCTACATTGCTTAGTCAGGTGACCTGGTCTATTACATAAAAAGCATTTAGGAACTGAATTATTTGATTTCTTTTGATTGTAATAGGTATTTTTTTGGTCTATATTCCCTATTTTTAATGATTTGCAAAGTATAATTTTTGAACTCTTCTCTGTCTCATTCTCTCTTTGCTTCTTTCAATTCCCTTTTTAAATCTTGAATTGTCCTGTCTTTCTCTGAGTCCAGCTCATGTCTAATCTGTTGTTCTTTTTGCTTAGATTCATATCTATATGTAGCATGTTTCCTTATTTCCTCTAATGATAATTCTTCCCATTGTGGACAACTCTGTATAAAGTATACTTGAACTGGCACGCTAGTTCCCTTAATAAACTGCCACTTTATATGCGGTAAAGCTTCATCTGCCTGGTCTCTGTTGAATCCCAGATTTTCTGAATTTTCTATTAGTCTATCCAGGAACAAACTTGGGTGTTTGTCCTCAGCTTGCCTCATCCTTTCATACTTGTCCCACCCATTTGGTCTCTTCCCATGTATCTTGACCCCCTCTAGTAAGTATGTCCTGCATTTGATTAATTCTCTCATGTTTTCTGGTGAACTCAAGTCTATTTCTGCATGATCTCTTGGCCAGTCCATTAAATTCCTATTGGTTCTTGTTCCTTCAATGAATCTAGCCTTTTCACTTGGCGCAAAAAATTCATCGAGTATAAATTCCACGTCAGTGTATGAGGGGTTAAAAAGACTGAATGTGCGTTTTAATTCTTTTGCTGCCTTGTAAGGGGACAGAAAGAACTTGGGGAACCTCCTCTTTAAGACTTAAGTGAAAGCTTTGTATGTTTTTATGTTCACAGCTTCCCCATCAGCCCTAAATTGAGTTTGATCGATTATTGGGAACAAGGACACGGTGGCAGGTGCCATTGCTCCACTCTGTCTGTGAAGCTTCATGTATTTCAAATTCAGTCTGTGTACCAGCGTCTACCATATTTTCTTTGGGAGTCTGTTTTGTCTTTGGCTTGTATGTGCTTTCAATGATCTCTAGTTGCATGATGGTATGGTCATCTAGAGCCTGACCTAGTTTGATCTTGTTATTTATTTCAATCATCAGTCTCATTTGTCCTTTCATCAGTGTAATCACATCCCCATTGTCATTCTTGCCTTTGCCAAAAATTAGCTTGATTAGTTTTCTTAATGCCATCAATCCTTGGATTACTGTTACTAGAGCCACTACTATTGCTGGTAAGTATGATATAAACTCTGCCATTGTTATTGTCAAGTACTTATAAGTGTCATAGATTGTCAAAATTTTCATAAAGTAATCTGGAATTATACAGAACCATAACCTAATCACTCCTTGGGTAAAGGAGTACAGGAACATTGAGATGGTGGTTAAAACGAATGTTGCTCTAGCTAGACCCAATTCCTTTTGTTGTTTCAATTCTCTTTCCCTTTTTTGTTTAGGTTCTTTAGTCTGGCTAAGCCAAAAACTGTTATAAAAGAAGAGAGGTAATCTAGATACTACCACTATTAGGCTGGTTATTAGTAGTAGTAAACTGAGATATTAATCTGAGGAAGCTGTGGTTTGGTTCCCTAATGGCTGGTGTAGGGACACCCGAGTCCTGCCACCCAGCTGGATGATATAATAACTGCCCTTCTTTATAACAGTGCCCAGGCAGGATCCCTAAAGGTCAATGGATGGGTAACCCTTTCAGGTCCCACCTGGGGTTGATTGGTTATTAGTATTGGGCTCTATCAGCCTTGGATAACATTCATCTGACTGCGTTGCTCCCTCCCCAGAGTGGTGATGGAATAACTACTCCAGGAAGGTACTTAATAACTTTATCTATGTTGTTTAACAAGGGAAAGGAATGATCAGGAAAGGGTTGGGGAATGGGTGACCCTATCTTTAAAGCCATGAAAATAATCCCTCAGGATTGTAGGCTGTTCAGTAATGCTGGGCTCGTTCTTCACCTCCTCTGGCTCAGCCTGGCCACAGCCAAACCAGAGTAAGCAAACTGTTTGGATGATGCAAATACTGATGATGGTTTCTCTCAGCTTCTTACTGCTCATTGTTGTGCCAGTTCTACAGCATTCAGGAAATACCACCCTTTACCACCCTCTTCTTCTTCTCCTACCCACTTCCCGGATCCCCCTGCCCCGGGCCTCAGGATACCTAAATATCTAGAGATGGTTTATGTGCTATATCTAGGGGATTCAGAGAGAATCAGAGGATCCACAGGTCAATCAATGTTCAAGATCAAATGTCCAAGGCAAGAGTTTAGGCAAGGCTCAGCCAAGGCAAAGTCAACGTCCCAAAAGACAAGGGGCCCAAGGGGTCCCTGTCAGGGGCTGCCAGGGTATTTACATCCTTTCTGGCCAACTGCCTTTCCTCCTGTCCTCATGACCTCTGGGAACATTTTGATGTCCAACTGTCTTCACCTGTCAATCAAGGTGTGACTCTCAACCCCCAGAGTTTGAATATGACAGGGGGAAGGTAAGCCCTGGTGGTAAGGGAGAAGGCAAAGGATAGTTGATGGCAGCTGCTACCACCAGAGCGGGGAGAAAGCATCCTTCCTTTCCCCCTTGTACCCTGGGACAAAGCCACATTTCCCTCAGGCTACTTAGAGAATCTTTATATACATGATCTCATTTAAGCTACACATTGACCAGACTAGATATCATTATCTCTGTTTGGCTAATGAGGAAAATGCACCTTCAAGTGGTTAGGTGACTTTGTCCATGCACTTAATTATTAATTTATGTTATTATATATTAAATATTATAATTAAAATCAATATTGCCTTTGAACAACTCCTTCCCCCCTTGACCACCTGGCCCCCAGGGCCTGATGAAGCTAAGCTTTGATCCTCCCTCATCCCCATTTGGACCAGGCCCTCCCTGCTTTCTAAAACGAAAATTGGCTCATGTATATGGCAGGCTAACTGGCAGTATCTCAAAGAGAAAGAGGATTCCTTCAGGTCCAAAGACCTTTTGTGTGCAATATATCATTATTTGTACTAATTTGTCTAAGACACACAATCAAAGTCTGTAAACCAGAAGCAATGAAGTTAACATAAAATCTTTCCAGCCTCCTATAGGGACAAAAATACACACCGAAAAATTACTTTCAAAGAATAGTACCAAAAAGGGCTAGTCTCCCTTAAAAAGCCAGGAGTCCAGGGGCAGCTGGGTAGCTCAGTGGAGTGAGAGTCAGGCCTACAGACAGGAGGTCCTAGGTTCAAACCCGGCCTCAGCCACTTCCCAGCTGTGTGACCCTGGGCAAGTCACTTGACCCCCATTGCCCACCCTTACCAATCTTCCACCTATGAGACAATACACCGAAGTACAAGGGTTTAAAAAAAAAAAAAGCCAGGAGTCCTTAGGCAAGAGGGATGGTAACCTCTGTATGGGAAAGTAGACACTGGGGTGTAGAAATTCTTGGATGATGGGAGTTGTACCTTAATAGACCTCCAAAAGGGCAGGTAGTTGGCACAGTGGATAGAGCTCCAGATCTGGTGGGGAGGACCTGGGTTCAAATCTGGTCTCAGACCTTTCCTAACTGGGTGATCCAGAGCAAGTCACTTAATCCTATTTGCCTAGCCATTGCCCTTCTGTCTTAGAGTGGTTACTAAACAAAATAAGAGTTAAAAAAAAAAAAAAAAAAGACCTCCACCATGTTTACTAACATGCAAACTAATCTGCCTCTCCAAAGAATGGTTTTACAATCAAACAACCGAAAAAAAAAATGTTTCCTGCCTGCAAGTCTTGTTCTCAGAACCACTTAAGATGGATGAGTTTACTTTCTCCCATAGGCCTGGCGATAGTTGGAATGTGGGTTGGTCTTAACACTTACTCATCTCCAATGTAGAGTTTGGGCCAGACCTCATTGACATGAGTGTATTGGGGATTCCCCTTCCAAAAGAGGCGCTCCAGCTCAAAGGGTCCCGGTGTGATGTAATCTTCTTCTGGTTCTCCTTTGCCAGACCCATAGACCTTTTTCAGGTTGGTCTTTGACTGCCTCGAAGTCATCTTTTTGCTTGGAGATTTATTGGTTCTCTTCTCAGGCTATGGAGAGAAAAAGACAGGAATGGTGCTAACAAGGCACCCACTACTGGAAAACAGTTTTTTAGAAAAAATAAGGGACAAATTTGGGTGGAGGAAGCTGAATTTAAAAGTAGAAAAGGTTCCACCTCAACCTGATGTGCCCTATTTCTCACTCCACTGAAATCATTTAGGTTTGGGTCCAAGTAAATGAGGAAGGATATTGACGACAGTTGAACAGTGTTTTCTAAACATTCCAGGCTCCCTCTAGGAACAAGGGCATTAGAGATCTCATTTACATAATAGAATATAGGCTGAAATTTATACCAAAAACTAGAGAGGCCCAAATCCAAGAAACCTTAGAAGGTACCATCTCTCTCCAATTTTTATCTTTATTTTTGCTAATTCTTCAGATTGGAGGAGACTCTACTGCTTATCCCCAAAGTACCTGCTTATGAGTCTACAAAAAGAGCAAAATGGAAGGGAAATGTGATTCGTTTGTGCAAAAGACATTTTTTTTTTAACCCTTAACTTCTGTGTATTGGCTCCTTGGTGGACGAGTGGTAAGAGTGGGCAATGCTGGTCAAGCGACTTGCCCAGGGTCACACAACTGGGAAGTGTCTGAGGCCGGCTTTGAACCTAGGACCTCCCGTCTCTAGGCCTGACTCTCAATCCACTGAGCTACCCAGCTGCCCCCCAAAAGACATTTATTAAGTATCTTCTGTGTATGTCATTAACTCAAAAGTCTCCCCCACCCCCAGGACAATTCATCTAAGATATGTCTAAGTCATGCAAATTAGCACAAGCTCTAGTTCCAGAGTTGAAAGGAAATTAAATTGCGGGACCTTTTTTAATGACAGTTCATTCAGATTTCTGGCATGTTTTCTTTCTGAGATATTAGTAAATCATCTCCTCAGTTCCTGTGTTCCAAGGAAACAAAACCTGTTTTCAAACATCAAAACCTATTTAAATGTCCTTGACAAGAGTATGGATTCTGTTGTTTTATTTCCTATTTGACCTCAAATCACTTACCTTTTATGGATGTATAAAGATTCAACCAGCAAAATGAGGGTGTTGGATTAGACAATGTCTAAGATTCTTTTCAGTTTGAAATTCTATGTGTACTATGGTATACTGTCAATAATATTCCCAGAGAGTTGTTTCCCCAGTTAATCCATGGACCCTTACCCTGGTGGGATAGCAGGTCAGTCCCTCAGGCAGAATGCTTGGCTTCTGGGAATTGGGGTCCTTCACTGTGCAAGAACTAAGCTCTAGATGAGTAAGGAGCCCTTCCTTCAGCCATAAACCTTTGGAAAGAAAAGGAAAGTTCAGTTGAGGTTCCATAGTTTGTTGAGCATCAGTATTATATAGCAGGCACTGAAAAGGCATAATTAAAGGAGACTGGTAGGAAATAAGACTGGGGGGGGGGAGTAAGTTTGGGCTGTCTTGTTAAGGTCGTATACTCATGTTAAGAAAAATCAACTATAATCACTCTACTGCAAATATGAATAACATGGAAATGGGTTTTGAACAATGCTATATGTATAAACCAGTAGAACTGCTTGTCGGCTTTGGGGTGGGATATGGGGTGGGGAATTATGAATCATGTAACCATGGGAAAATATTCTAAATAAAGAAAAGGGAAAAAAAGAAATCTTTAAGAAAAAAAGAAAAATCAACTTTACAAGTACAGGATAAGAGAAGGGAGCTCAGTGTGAAGATTCATATGAAGAAATCTGGGGGAATTTAATGGATGACGTGCCCCCTTCTCATCGTGTGTACATTCCTTTGATAAAACTTGCTTGTTTTATTTTCTCTCTGCAGACTCCTATCATGCTGTATGGTATTTTGTTCTTCTCCTCCCGACCTTGCCAATTTACTCCTTTAACGCATCCACCAGCCTCCAGGGCTGGCACTAAATGGCCTTGGAAGTTCTCCTATTTCCCAAGTCATATATTAAAGAATATAGAACATGAGACCAGGACCAGGTTCCTGGACCTGGAACCCATATCCCAATAGGACCTCTCTACCTTCTCTCCTACACCAAGGTTATCTTTTGGGTCCTTCCCCAACAAGACTCCTCAGGCTCTTTCCCCTGGCAAAATACTTGGCATTCAAGGGAGATTGCCATCTTGCCTTGTATTGGACCTTGGAACACTGAACCTCACTCAAACAATATTATGCCAAATCAGTCCCTTCACCTCTCAGGGTTCTTAGCACTTCTCCAAAACTATAAGTTAAATTGATGGGGTGTTTCTTCATTTGGGTGTTGTTTATACACAGGATGTCACAAAAGTAGGAGTATTCCAAAATGCTTACGCTTTAATAGCTTTTAAACTGTACTAAGGCTTTTGGAACACCCTCTTGGATGAAATCACAGGTCCAGTCCTTATCCCTATCAGTTGAAAGGTAGACATATGAGCTGACCGTTATTGACATTCTCTCAGTCACTCTTTTTAGTGAGAGTTTTAATATTTAATATATTTAATAATGCATTTATTAATTATTATTAAATATAGATCGATATATTTAATAATAACATCTAGGATATTTTTTCCAGTGCTTTTCGTATCTTCCCTTTCATAGATATCTTGGGAATGGATGGCTCAGCAGGCACAGGATCATGCTGCCTTTAGCTGAGACTTTTGCTGTCTTTATTCTATCGAGTTCAGCTGCTTTCTCCATCTTGGTTCTCTTCAGTACTATTTCCATTTCTTTGGATAGCATGTCTGGAACTACATTGGGAATGTCTGACATCCTTTCAAACCCCCTCCTGACTACCATAGGAGACTTCTGAGGTACGTATTATTGAGGCAAGGAGGGTCTGGGGAGGATGGATTAAATGTCATTTCCCCCAAACCTCAGTCTCTTTCCCTTGCCAACATGACCCTCTTTGGGGTCGTGTCTCCCACTCTTCACTCTGCAAGAGGAGATGGGGGAAAAGGGGGGTCAGGGGAATGGAGAGAAGAGAAATTTCCCCATCCCAGTGACTGAAACGCTCAGCTTAATTTCCAGACAGAATAGGAAGTAATGTGGTTTAACCAAAACAGGATGGCATGCGATTGGAGCTCTGGAACTCATTACCATCAAGTGTGGGGATCTGAGGGGGAGGGGAGCAAATCTTGTAGCCATCCAGAAACCGCAGACCTACAATTCCAGCTTAAAAGCTGCTCTAAATGAATCCTACCAAGCAGCTCTAAAAACTCTGACTTCCAGAGTCAAAGGAAGGTTTCTTTCCTGAAACATGGCAAAAGTTAGAAAGGGAATCCATTGGTTTTGTTTGGTTTCCATAGATTAGTCCTATACTCCCAAAATGATCCGGAGAGCTCAGTCTTGTATGGTAATGGACAAGGATCATAAGAGAAAGACAGATGTCTGGAAAAAGCCTCAAGGTTGCTGTTATCTCTCTCACACAGCAGGGTTTAGTCTTAAGAAACCACACTGCAGCTTTAGGGCTGCTCTGTGAGTACACAGAATCAGTCTCTTTTCTCATTGACTTCTGTGGCCATGTTTTTCCCTTCTTGGAATTTCTCCTCTCCTTGGCATCATCCTCTCTCTGGTTCTGCTCCTGCCTTTTGGACCAATCCTTCTCTGTCTCCTTTGTGGCTTCCCTCCTTCCCCCTTCCTAATTTCCCAACTGTGCATGCCCCCAGAATTCCAGGCTTTGTTCCTTTTCTCTCTGTTTCAGTGAAGTTAACTCATCTCTCAGAGTTACAGCTATCACTTTAGGCTGATACCTTTCTAGTCCCTTATCTCTAGTCCTCACTTCCCACCCAAGATCCTGGATACCAATTTGCCTTCAGCTCCTCTCCACAAAGATGTTTTTCCCTGACTTCCAAGTCAGCATGTACCAAACAGAGCCCATGCTTGTTAGGATAAGACTAGGACTATAGAAGCTTATTGGATACTTGTTTCTTTTTCTTTTTTTTAAATTTTCATCAAATCTAAGGAAATGTCACTGCAGGAACCAAGGTGCCATAGTGGTTGGCATACTGATCCTGGAGTCAGGAAAGCCTGACTTCCAATTCTACCTCTCACTCTCTAATCATGGGCAAGGTATTTACTTTACAATTAGCCTCAACCAACCTTTCCAATTTTATTATATGTTATTCCTCCTTCCTACATTCCCCAGTCCAACCAAAGTGGCATTCTTGCTGGCCCCATATAAAACACAATTTCTTCAGACTTTGTACTGGTGGTCTATCCCCCATGCCCAGGATGCCCTTCTATTTCCCCTCTGCTTCTAAAATCACTCATTTCCTTTAAATCTCTGTCTGAGTGCATTCTTCTACATGAAGCTTTTCCCGATTCCATCAGCAGCTATGTGCCCCACCCCAAATGTACATGTTTATTCATGAAGGTGCCTCTTTCTAATAGAATATAATTCCCATGAGGACACTGTAACATTTTTATCCTTGTATCCACAGTGAGCATCAGGGGCAAGTTACTAAATCCTTATTGATTGGCTAGTTACATCTCTGAGCTTCAGTTTTTTCATCTGTAAAATGAGCATAATAATACTTGAATTACCTACTTCACAAGGTTGTTCTGAGACTCAAATTAGATCTAAATTACCTTGCAAACTATAAAAGCTGTACTTTAGGACACTAATGCATTGTTGGTAGAGTTGTGAACTGATCCAACCATTCTGGAGGGCAATTTGGAACTTTGTCCAAAGGGCCATAAAATTGAGCACCTCTTTGATCTTGCAAAATACCACTACTGAGTCTGTCTCCCAAAGAGATAATAAAAAAGGGGAAAAAACCTACTTGTGCAAAAATATTTATAGCAGCTGTTTTTTTTTTTGATGGCAAGGAATTATGGGGATGTCCAGAGAGAATGACTGAACAAGTTGTGGTATATGTTGGTGAGGGAATACTATTGTGCTATAAGAAATGATAAGCAGGATGATTTAAGAAAAAGCTGGAAATATATGCATGAACTGATGCAGAGAAAAATAAGCAGTACTGGAAAAACATCACCCCAGTAACAGCTATACTGTATGATGATTATCTTATGCTAGGCAATGCTATCCACCTCCAGAGAAAGAACTGTTGGATTTGGATGAATGTGGATCAAAGCATACTAGCTTTGAATTGATCTGAGTGTACCTCTTACAACAGTGACCAATATGGAAGTATGTTTTGCATGATAATGTATGTATGACTCAGATCAAATTGCTTACCATCTCTGAATGGGGGGAGGGAAGAAATGGAGGGAGATGATTTGGATCTTATAAGTTAGAAAAACATGTGTTGAAAGTTATTATTAAATGTAAAATGGGAAAATAAAATATCTTTGAATTAAAAAAAAAAAGCTATACATTATGGATCAAATAGGTGAGTCCAATGCACCAACTTGACTGAAAACCACTGTGTCATGAAAAAACATTTAAACCTAAGACCACTGTCAGGAGAACAAGATCTGCCTAGGTGCTAAATAGGACAAAGCAAATGAGGACAAGGGGATCTAGTTGCCCAAGCCTGATAATGAGATGGGGAAGAAGAGGAGAGGGAAAGGGAGGGAAGAAGAAAAACCTCTTCTCTGCTCCCATTTCCTCATCTGTAAAATAAGGATAATAATCTATTTCAAAGGATTGTTGTGGGGGTCACAGCAAATGAGATGATAACAATATGTAAAGGGCTTTACATATCTCAAAACACTATGCGAATGCTAGCTATTCTTACTAAGGATTGATTCCTCAAGTACAGAGGCACAGGAAATTAATCATAGAGGATGGTGGCCAGAGTGTTGTCATCAAAGATGAAGGGGTAATTTGGGCTTGCCTCTGATCAATGTCTGCTAGTACATAATGTCCTACCAGAAGTAACAAATTTGAGCTGGCCTCAATGTATACATTGACCCACCTCTTGGGGATGTGATTGGGTCCCTGTTCTGATTTCTTTACTTTTGTCAATGGTATCACCTTTCTCCCAGTCAGTTACAAAACTTCTGCATCTTCTTGATCTCTCCTTGACATCCCATATCCAGTCTACAGCCAAATTTTATCATAATATCCCTGGCCCCTTCTTCTTCCCTCCACATCCCATTGCTCCCAATGTCTCAACATCACAACAGCCTCCTTCCCCCATTCTCTCTGCCTTTAGTCCTGCCTCCTTTCATTTTACCCAACACAACATGGCCAGACTCGTCTCCCAAAAATTCTAATTTCCCCATGTTAAGTCCCTGTTCAAAAGACTTAAAAAGTTCTTTGTTATTATGGCAAAGCTCAGCTCTTTGGTTTATAATTCAAGACTTCAATTGCTAATCATGACCTATTTATCCTTGCCTCCCACTACTCCTAATACATTGTGGTCAAGTGGAAAGAGTGCTAGTGCAGAAGACCTAATTTGGAATCCCACTTCAGATCCTCCCTACTTGGGTGAGCTTGGCAAGCTTCTTACCTCCCTTGAGCCTCAATACTTTCATCTGTAAAAGGAAAGAATTAAATTTGATGACCTCTAAGGTCCCTTCCAACTCTTAATCTATGATCCTTTTATTTACTACTCTCTGCAAAACCTTGGACAAAGTTCTAGTCCATTTCTTCATCTGAAAAATGAGGATTTAGAAATTGATGATTGTGAACATTCCTTCTAGCTCTAGAACCTATTCATGCACCATCTACACCAACCAGGCCCTTCCCATCATTGTCCTCTGTACACACCAAAACCAATCTTGCTCATGTTGTCCTTCTGGCTGACTTTACTTCCCCAACCTTCTTGACCCAGTTGGGGTCCTGCCTTGTCCTCAAGGCTTTCTCAGACTTTTTTTTGGCAACTGTGTGAAGGAGAGATTGGAGAGAGAAGAAACTTGAGGAAGACCAGTTAGAAAGCTATTATAATAGTTGCAACTATAAGAGTTAAGAATATAAACAAAGATGGCAGCTGTGTGAGCCGAGAAAAGGGATTGGATGGGAGAAGTGTTATCAAGGTAGAAATGACAAGATCTGGCAGCTATTTAGATATGAGAGTCAAAGATGACACCAAGATTATGAACCCAACTGACTGGAGGAGTGCTGAAGCCCTTAAGAATAGTAGGGAAAGGAAATGGGTTTTAGAGGAAAAGATAATGAGTTGTTTTTGGATTTGCTGAATTTGAGATGTCTACAGTCCATCTAATTCAGTGTCTAGTGGTCAATTGAAGATGTAGGCCTGGACTTTGGAAAGAAGACTAACAGTAGGTATACAGATTTTGGAGTCATCAGCATAGACACAATAACTAAATCCATATAAGCTGATCAGAGAGTCCTAGATTTAGATCTGGAAGAAACCTTAGATGTTATTGAGTCTAATCGGTCATTTTAAAGATGAGAAAGCTAAGTCACAGAGAAAGTGAATGATTTGCCCAGGGTTATTCAACTAATAAGTTTCTCAGGCAAGATTTAAACCCAGGTATTCTTGATTCTAAGCCTTCTACTATTTCTCTTACTTGAATTCAGACATATAGTATATATCATAAGTAGATTAGATTCAGAGCTAAAAGGAACTTTAGAGGCCATCTAGTCCCACAGTCTCAAATGAAGAAGATGAAGCCAGGAGAAGTTAAAAAATGTGTCCAAGGTCTCATTGGTAGTAAAAGACAGAAATGAGATTGAAACCCAGGATTTGGCTAAAAATCTATTGTTCTTTCCAAAGGTCCAATTATTTTTTCCCCCTTCAGGGTACCAGTTGATAAGTGAGCAGATATAATTATCCTCCTTGACTTTGCTCTCAAAAGTTAGGTCAATCAGATATAATCATCCTTATTTGTACAGGACAAGAGTCAGAGACAGTTATTCTTGTTTCCCTTAACAATCCATTGTGGATCTGTTATATGAATCATATTTTTTACTGTAGTTATTTGGCACTGAGAGCTGGAGTTGCTGGAGCCAGAGGATGTTGGTTTGTGCATATAAGCTACTTGGAGCTGCTTTTCTTTCCCAAGCCCTTACCACCACCCAAGTTGGGTCTGGAACGTTCTTTGAAAGGATGGGAAAAATGAAAATGTCATTATGGTTAGGTAAATTCCTTTACTGAAGACAATACTTCTTGAAAGTAAGTGAATTAAGTGAATGAAGGTAGTGGTATAAAATACCCATGCATTCATTTTTTAAAAAAATTCACTACAGTCAATACTTTCCTTCATACATCTTAAATCTGTAACGATTATTTCAAATGTGAAATAAAAGTTGCTCTGTGGCTTTTTCTTTTTTAGTTTTTAACCCAGGAATTTTTAAATTACATGTAATTTAATTCATGAAATGTAGGCTGTCATCCAAGTGTGACAGATTTTTTTTCCCTTTTAGATCAAGGGTCCTCGCAGATTGTTCACAGAAGAAAATTACATGAATTAATTTGAAATCTTTTTTTTAAGCTCTTCATTTAGAGTGGTAAGAATTGAATATTGCCTTAGGAAGCTCCAATTCCTTATAAAATCTGTTGACGTCATTAACTTATTTGATTAACTCTTCGAACAGTGTTCAAGAGTTTCAAAATGATTACTTATGAGTCCCTAATTGATTTTCCTCCATCCCAGTTTTTGGGGCAGGTCCAAGTCAGTGCAAGCCTGAAAATGACATCTGAGAACTCTAATTACATTTCCTTTTTGGCTGTGATTAGGACAAAAGTATAGTTTCTGGCGATTCCCTTGCAAAGAGGATTCTGCATGCCGCAAAGAGCCCAGAAGCAGCTGATGAGAGTCCTTTGTTTTTCTTAATGCTCAAGTGGCTGGAATATTTTCCTTGGAATTTATGAAAATATTGCTGGTAGGTTTCACAAAGTGGTAATTCAGAAATAATGGCCAATTAGTCCTCTTCTCATTAGAGTACCACTTCAGGATGCACGCTGCCATCAAGCACCCAGGGAGTTTTAAGTCTCTCAAAGGTCCTATGTTATAAAACACAAGGGGAGGAAAACAAGCTTTGAAGTCTGGCTATTGTAGAGAATTGGAATAGTTTGGGAATGGGTGCTTAGCTGTTAGGTTTGAGAAAGTCAGCCTTTTGCTTGGGTTTTTCCATTAAAATATTAGCTCCTGGAGGACCAAGAAAGGGTTCACATTTTTTTGCATCCCACAAGCTTAGCATAGCGCCTAACATTAAGATCATAAAAAATACTAGTGGGCTGTCTCAACTGACTTTCCCATCAGCTAGCTCTTCAGTTGCCTGAACTGTTGCTTGCACTTCTCCAAATCTTTCCTTTGTTCTGGCTGATTTTCATTTCTCACCAAACCAAGTCTTTTTCAGCTGATAGACATGTTGTGGAGTAGAGATTCCCTATCTGTGAGCCAAGAATCCATATTTGGGGGGTGGGGAGTGGAGAGTGGGGAGAAGATGGAATGTGGAGTTGGAAACTTATTATAAGGCTCTGTAAATCCATTTGTATAATAAGTATTGTAACTGTGATGATAATGGCTTGTTTATAGAAAATAATATAAATCTGTGCAAATAACATTTATATATAGAAAATAATATGAATCTGTTCAAATAAAACTTTGGTTTTGCAATGTTCTTTATATATATTCTCTCATTTGGTCCTTACAACAACATTATGAGGTATTATTGTTCCCATTTTACAGATGAGAATACTATGGCTCAGAGCAGTAATGTGAGTTGCCCAGGGCCATCCCATTAGTAAATTATGTCAGAGGTGGGAATTGAACCCAGTTTTTTCAGACTCCAAATCCAGCTCTCAATATGGTCATATTGACAGCTTCAATAAGTATGTAACATTACTTAGCATAATAAATAAGCAGCCACTCTTGTGTAAACCAATTAAATAACTCACATGCAAATACCTATTAATGTTTTTCAGATGTGTTTTTCAATCATTTCAGTCACGTCTGACTCTGACCCCATTTGCAGTTTTCTTGGCAAAGATACTGGAATACTTTGCCATTTCCTTCTCCAACTCATTTTACAGATGAAGAACTGAGGCAAATGGGGTTAAATGACTTGCTCAGGGTCATATAGCGATTAAATTTCTGAGGCCAGATTTGAACTCAGGAAGATGAGCCTTCCTGACTCTAGACTCTATCCACTGTGCCACCAGATGCTATTGTGATAAATAAAACAAATTCAGATTCATTTAAAAGCTTCATCTAATTTTTATCAGCTTTTTGTTATTAGGGCAATGAAAGATGACAAATCTAGGCTCCAAAAAGACTGACATACTAGAATGTTGAACCAAAAGAGGGGCATCCAAGTCCCTTGCCAGAATGCTGACACTCTGACATGGGTTCATTTGCCTCTTTTCTTCTTGGAATGACCAGCTTCTGGGGTGCATCTGATCAATGAATAGAGTGACTATGGGTGATGATGACCAGTGGTGGCACAGATTCCATTAGGGAGAGGAACAGAAAAGGAGAGAAAAAAAATCAGAGAGAGGAACCAAGACAGAGTTAGGGAGAAGAATAGCCATCAACAGTGCTGGAAGTTCTATCTCCTGTAGCTTCTCCTCTTCCAGGAAGCCTTAAAATTCTTCTATTGTGTCATTACTAAAGCTCTGAAGCCAGGAGGAGAATTCAAGCCAAAGCAGAGGGGAAACTGTTTGTTCCTGCCCTGCTGAGGCTGGATAGGGCATGACAAAACCCAAGGATGATGGAGGCTGGCAATGACTGACCCTGCAGCATCTGTAGAAACAAGTGGCATTAGTACTTACCGCACTATTGAAGCATCTTTGATCAGCCCCTAAATGGCAACTAGTCACCTACTTCCCTAGCAAGAGGTTAAAATAGACACCAATTTGAGATATGGAATTTCCAAGGAAGGCTAGAGCTGGGAAATGTTTGGAATGTCACATTTTAAAATGCAAATAACTAATGCTTTTCTTGATTTTATCATGTATTTCCTAATCCAATTTAACTGTTGCTTTATCATGATCATTTAGGTTTCAGTGTTCAAAACAACAAATCTAGCAGCAATGGCACTGAAGTTCTCTTGATTGATAAGCATTTTTAGACAAACAAGTCTAGAACTTAAAAGAAAGGACAGTGTACAGGTAAAATTTAATAGCGATAAATGTAAAGTCTTTCCTTTGATCTAAAAAATCAATATAAATCTAAGCTTGGCTAGATTTCAGTTCATATGTGTGTTTTTGTGAATTGTAAGTTCTTGCTGTTGTGAGAGAAAAGTGAGTAGGAGCAGGAAAAAGAGAAGGATTTGGAATAGAGGAGAAGGAATTGTGAACAAGAAGATATGATGGTAGTCAGAGATTGAATCTAAGGAGGGAGATTTGGGAGTACTTAAGAAGGAATTGAAAGAGAAGGATTTGAGGTAAGGGAGAAAGAAAAAGTTATAAGGAAGTTGATAAAGTGAAGGAAAGGAGGTTAAATGTGGCAACTGGAGTGCTGACAAGCTGAGAAATTATTAATGAGGTTGAGAGAATTCTCTAAAGAAATTCACAAGGGCTACCAGCAAGAACTACAAAGGACTAAGGATGGTCATTCCCGGGAATATGGAAAGAAAGACAAATTTGTAGTGATAAGTTTACAGTGTGCTGCTTGTTTTTCTTTCTGTCATAGCCAAAGAATCATCATTTGTGCTCCACCGTCAGGTTGATCTCCCTCTTAGAACAGACAATAAAGAAGCTTGAAGAATTCCTTTCCAAAGGAAATTCTCTGTAAATTAACAGAGAGAATTAAGTGTTCCTTTAAAACAAGAAAGACTTCAATGTGAAAACGAAAAGGAAAAGGACCAGAAGGAGCAATGTTGAATTTTAACTTAGGTCAGAAGACCAAAGAGTAGAAAAATGTGTCATGGAAGAGAAGAGTATGAAGGACCCCTGAACATTTTCATATGAAACTCTTTATGAAAAAGAAAAAGAGTGAAAGGGAAGAGGAGATGAAAGAAGGAAAAAGGAAGAAAGGAAGGAAGGAAGGAATGGATAGATGGATGGATGGATGTGGGTTCACAGGTGCCATCAAGTGAGAGATGATCCTGTAAGGATTAGAGGGAAAAGATAAGCAGTGGTAGTTAGAGATTCCCTACTGAAGAATAAAAAGTCACAAAACTGAAATTCATAAATTACAGGACTGCCCAAGTTATTCTTCCTCAAGAAACCATAGTACCTCCCTATTTAGATCAAAAATCAAAAATTTAGATCAAAACTTCTCTGTTTACATTTAAAGCCTTTCATAATCTTTCCTTCCAGATACTTTACCTTACTTTCTCTCCCACACATCCCTATCCTGTGAGGCTGGACTACCTAGTACATGCCCTCTGTGTTATACCTAGAAGGCTCTCTCACATCTTGTTCACTTCCTGGAATCCTTAACTTCTTTTTTAGCACAAGGGCTACCTCCCACAGAATGACTTTCCTACACTCTCTCTTCCCTTACTCCAACCAAAATGATTTTGTGTATGTAGGAGGATGAGGGTTGGTTCCTATCCAGTTGATTCTCCAACCCCAACTAATAGGTTCCACCCCCACCTGGTCCCCAGACAGTTGTTGGAATCACAGAAGGGAACAGGAAATGATGAGGTGTTAATGTGTTAAGAGGAGTGTAAAGATATATCCCTTTACAGAGTGCAAAGAAGTTTCTCTGATGGAATCAGAGGGGCAGCTTGCCATTGGCTGCCTGACGATGGACCAACACTGATGGCTCTTTTTCAAAAAGCCTGTCAGGTTGTGGTATATGGTTGTAATGGAATACTGTTGTGCCATAATAAATGATGAATAGGTTGGTTTCAGAAAAACCTGGAAAGACTTACGTGCACTGATGCAAAGTGAAGTGAGCAGAACCAGAAGAACATTGTATACAGTAATAGAAAGTAAATAGCAATACAAGCAAATCAGTAATGCAAGGAAGGATCCAAGAGAACCCCAAGGGACACATGATTTTTAAAAAATGCTCTCCACAGCCATAGAAGAAACAGAGTCTAATTGCAGATCAAAGCATTTTTCACTTTATTTCCTTCATGAGTTTTTTCTGGTATGTGGTGTGTTTTCTTTCAAGGCATGAGTTATATGGAAATATGTATTGTATGACAGCACTGGTATAGCCTGTATCAAACTATTTACCATCTCGAGGAAGGAGGGAGACAATCTGGATTGCAAAATTGCAAAAAAAAATGTTTCTCTGTATTATTAAAAAAATCTTTAAACAAATTTCTTAAAAATCTTGTCACCTCTGATAGACTTTGGGGATTCTAAATGTGTGTTCTCCACCTTTCTGGATCACCAAGTTTACCAGTTGTTGACATATGGCAAAAAAAATGATATTTTTTAATATGTAACCAGGGGCTTAGACCCTATTTGCTTAAAACTTATTGATGGAAGTCAATTACTCAATGCCTACATAAGGAAGCTTGAGAGAGAACTTGGTCTTCTGGCCTCCAAGTTTGAGAGAGAAGATCTCTGGTTCTAGATTCTCTTCAAAAAGAGGTACCTGATGGAAGGAGTTGGTAGGTACAGAAGCCTTTCTAACCTTAGCTTACTACACAAGACTGTTTTTCTCCTGTCAGGTACCTCCTCCTAAAGAGATTCTGGATCCCCAAGTCTTCTCTCTTAAAGCTGGAAGTCAGAAGATCAGGGTCTCTCTCCTCTTTCAAGCTCTCATCAACTTCATCCCTCATGCAGACATTGAGTAATTGTGGTTGTTGTTGTTGTTGAGTCATTGTAGTAGTAATCAACTCTCTGGGATCCCATTTGGGATTTTCTTGGCAAAGACACTGGAGTGCTTTGCCATTTCCTTCTCCTGCTTATTTTACAGGTGAAGAAACTGAGTCAAATAGGGCTAAATGACTTGCCTAGGGCCATATATCGAATCAGACTTGATTTGAACTTGGGTCTTTCTGACTCCAATCCTTCATATTCTATCCACTTGTTGCCTCACCAATGAGAACAGTCTTATACAATTGGGCATTGAGCCCCTGGTCATGTTTATAACCATGAATTTGGGGGTAAGTATTGTCCCCAGACCCACTAATCATGGTAAGTCTGTACCCTCATGGAAGAAGGTTAGTTTCCAGATGATTTAAGGACTGTGACAACACAGATGGCAATAAAGATCTTAATTTAGTACAAAATACTCAAAAGGACTCAAATCATTAGAGACCTATCCAGACATGGCAACTGATTAAATATGGCAGATGAGGGGAGAGAGAAAAGTAAGGCTAACCTCAAATTTGCAAACCTAAGTGACTAGAAGCAAATAGAGAGCCAGGGTGTCTATAGAGATGGTTTCCATAAATGATCCAGCCCATTTATTTGATGAAACTTGACTCAGTGCCTGGGCAATGGAACCATGGAATTTTCCTATTAGACAAGTTCATCCTTCCTCTAAGCAGTCTCTCTGTGGCTACTCTGGGGAAATGTGCCCACACTGGGGTCAGCCCAGTCTGGGTGAGAACATAGTGAACTTCTCACTGATGATAGAAATTCTACCTCAATTCACCCTCTGGACTTACTTACTAATGCCTCAGTGCCCTCCCATAGGGGCTTCAGAAACTCAACATTTCTTTGTAGAATCTTAACTATTACCTCCTAGTTAATCATGAGTCAGGCCCCTGGGACTCATTAGGGGGTGCCCAGCAAAAAAACAACAACAATGAGCTCTGATCCTCCATGTGGGAGGCCTGAAAGCTTTCTGATTCCTGCCCTGGCCTTCCCTGCAGAGGGTTTCTTCCCCAGCTCTGTTATTTTCTGGGACTTTATTCCCAAAAGGAGACTTAGTGAAGTCCAGAGAGATGACAAATCAGCCACAGGGAGTCTGTCTGCACCAGTTTGCCCCTGCAGTCCCAGGCAAAGAAGACTGGCTCCATGTGGTCAGTGAAGGGGCTGCCTTCATCAAAGAGATCCATAGCATTGGCTTTGAAATGAGAAGAGGACCTAAGGTCTCAATCCTAATTCCACCGCCACTTACCACCTATGTGTCTTTGGGCAAAATATTTAATTTCTTCATTCCTCCCTGGCAAAATTAAGGGGATTAGACTAGATGAAAGGTTCTTCACCTGGATCGCAGTGATTCCTAGGTAGATTTCAGAGAGGGCAATGAACTAGATGGGGGGAAATAATGATGTTTCAATATAAGTTGTTTTCCTTTACAATCCAACATATTTTATTTTGTACATTTAAAAATATTATTCTGACAAAAGGGTTGTAGGCTTCCCTAGACTTCCAAGAGGGTCCATGACCCAAACCAAAAGGGTTAAGAAGTCCTATACTAGATGACCCCTAAGATCTCTTCTAATGCTGAATCTCCTGTGTACTCTATTACCCACTCATCTTCATGCCAGTCTAATGCCCATATTTAAGTCCCTTCTCTTCTCTCTGTCCCCATCCCTAGAGGATGTGGCCCCAAACTTTATGCTCTGTTCATCTGAGAGAAATGTTATTTTACAGGGAACAGAGTGATTTTCTTCAGAGAAGAGCAGAATCCAGTCCTAATTAAATTCTGCTGAAGGGGGGGAAAAACCCCAACCCATTCAATGTCTGGTATCTGCTCACACCAATTATTTTAAATAAAAGGACTTGCTGTCCTCTTCTTGAATGCACACCTCCCACTTCTAAACATCATTCTATTCACAAGCTATGAGACAGTCCCTCAATGGTGACTATTGGGTTCCAGGTACAGGAGTGCTTTCTGAGTCACAGTTGAAGGGACACCATGATCTAATAGGAAGAGCTCTGGACTGGGAACAGGACACTGTCCTGGATAGAACTCTCAAGATTTGGCAAGGAGATTAAATGGCAAGTTTAAAGTGTGGGGCAAGGATCAGGAAAGAGTCCTCAGATCATCATTCTAAGACAAATGAAAGTGGGCAAAGACCCTGGGGATAGAAGGTCCAGGGTAATGCCTCCTGATAGGGAAACAGAGATTCCAGGACACCCATCTCCCAAGAGATGAGGACCACCATGAGGATATTGTTTGAAGGATAATGGGAAAGGAAGGAAGGAAGAAGATGGCAGGGATTGGGAAGAGCTGTTCTGTCAGTTTCCTATTTTATTTAATTATTTCTGGAATTTGGGTGCTAAGTGTAACCACCTGGTTAAAGGGCAGCTAGGTGGGGCAGTCAATAGTGCCAGACTTAGAGTTGGGGAAGACTCATCTTCATGATGATGAAGACTCTGGGCAAGCCACTTAACCTTGTTTGCCTCAGTTTCCTCATTTCTAAAATGAACTGGAGAAAGAAATGGCAAACCACCCTAATATCTCTACCGAAAAAATTCCAAATGGTGTCCCAAAGAGTCAGGCATGACTGAGACAAACAACAAACTGGTTAGATTGTAGTAGTCCTCTGAGGTCTACTTTGCTGCCAGAGACCTATGATGTGGCCTCAGGCAAGTCAATTCTCCTCTAGTCTTAGACTCCCCCTGGGTAAAATGGCCCTTCTCACCTCTCAAGGTTCAAATGAAGTTAAAATAAGGTCATAATTAGAATAATGCTCTAGTGACCACAGACATAGTTCCTAGCTGTGTGGCTGTGGCCAAGTCTCCTAATTCTGTTTGCCTAGCAGTTGCCCTTCTGTCTTAGAGTTGTCACTAAGACAGAAAGTAAGGATTAAAAAAAATAAAAGAAGAAAAATACTTTAGGGTAAAAGCATGGTACAAAGGATTAGAATTACAGCTAGAAAACACTCCAGAAGCTGCCAAAGTCTGAAGTCATTCATTTTACAAATGAGGAAACTGAGACATGAGTGAGAAGAATTATATGACTTGTTTAAAGACATATAAATAGTAAATACCAGATGTGGAATTTGAACACAAGTCCTCTGGGTTCTTTCCACTATATCATACACATATGAGATGGTATAATAGACCTACCAAATCTAATAATTAATAAACTTTCAGCTCTCATTTACTTTATAGCCTCATTTGAAATTCAGTGGCACTCACTGTCAAGGATTCCTTGAATTCATTCCCTTAATAGGTTTCTTGGCCAAACCAGCGAATTTAAAGTGGAAAGCACCAGAATTTGATACGCCACCCATGTCTCACTAGGACCCATAGAACTTTCCACTGCAGTCTCATCCTGGAGAAAGGGTGATTGGACTCAAGGGATCATATTTGAAGGGAAGAAGACGAATCTTCAGACCAAAAGGAAGTCTCTTAGTTTAGGACAAAGCCACTGAAAAGAAAGAGCAGGCTCAGGCTGACTCTGTCCAAGGGGACCTGATAACCAAATCAGAGGAGAAGCATTTGTAGAAACTTCTGGTTTCTTGGGACAATTTCCTCCTGTTTAACCGAGAACCTCTGTGAGCAAGAGTTTCAGCTCAAATCTAGCCTCACACACTCCAGTTTTGAACCCCTAGTCTTCATATCTCATTCATGGCTGCTGGGGGAGGGGATGCCTCTTTGCCCCTAAACTCCCTTAGCGAAGACAACATTTGTCCCTTTCCTTCACCTCCCAGCATCCTAGGGAAACACACAAGTGGTGCCAAGCAGAAGCCCTGCCAAGCTTTCCCTCCTGGATTGGCTTACCTGTGAGCACCAGGAGTGCCGGAGGGAGCAGGTATCCCAGTTGCATGTCCCAGAGCCCCACAGGCGACCTTACCAGCTTGGAAACCAGAGCCTATTTTTAGGGGCGGATTTGCTGACTCTGACCATGTGTGCTGCCCAGCCCAAGAGGAGCCCGCTCTGCATCTGTTGGGGAAACTATTCCCAGACGCCACCTGAAACCTTAGAGTCAAGTGAGTCAGGTAAGCTGGTGCTCCTGGGCCACTTCAAGAAGCAGCAAGAGACAATGGGTGCCAGTCTGGTTCTGATCTTTGGAGAGGATGAAGAGACTCCTCCTAAGAGGCAGAACAATTAGTGGAAAAAGCACTGATTTGGAGTCGGAAGACCCGGGTTCAAATCCTATCTCAGCTTTGTGATTCTGGACAAGTCACTAAACCTCTGCCTCATTTTCTTCAACTATAAAATGGAAATAATAATAATTACATCTACCTCAGGGTTGTTATAAGCATCAAATGACATATTTGTAAAGCATTTAGCATAGTCCTCATATATAATAGGCGCTTAATAAATGTTCTTTTCCTTCCTTTCAGCTCTAAATCTCTGATCTTCCTGTTTGACTTTTGGGAGAGTTCAAGTTTCTGAGTGGCTTCTGCCTGCATCCTTGGGTGAGTGAAGGCTGCCAGAGAGGCCACACACAAGAGCTCTAACTAGACAAGGACAGCTGGAACTTTTCCCAAGTCCCTGAATTTTAAAGGTACTGATAAGACTTTCAGCCTTTCAGCAGTGTAGGAACAATTGAGTGTTTCACAGTTAGCAAGAATAACTAGTTAAACAGGAAGAAAGTAGAGGCAAGCTCCTATCTACCTCAATATGTTTGATGTTGAGGTCTGTGGGATTTATGCTGAAATTCCGAGTTGTATCTCTGGTGTACATTTTAAGTTCTTTTTTTTCCCCCTTCATTTTATTCCAGTGACAAATTTATGCATAAGTTTTCCATGGTTACATGATTCATGTTGGCTCCCTCCTCTCTTCCCTCCCCTCTCCCAGAGTTGACAAGCAATTCCATTAGGTTATACATGTACATTTTAAGTTCTGAGCATAAATAAGACAAAGCCTCAATGAGGGAAAGTTATACCCATAGCAAAGAGGAATTTAAACTCTTCTGGTTCAACCTTTGCTTGTAATGTCTCCTTAAGGGAGGGGAGCTCCATCCCTTGGGTTAAGAGAAAACATATACATTTTGTCTTGTTTTTCCCTCAGCTGGGGTAGGGTGGGGTGGTTGGACTACACCTCCTGTAGAAAAAGATAACACAAAATCTGAGCAGAGACCAAACCTCAAAACTGAAATTCTCAGTCGCCAATGTTATATATTGGACCTGCTCGAGCCTACGGGAAAGAGAAATCCACTTTCTCTTGGGATGGCAAATGCCAACAATCAGGGTACCCTTTGGAAGAAGCTTAGCACTGGCCAGTGCAGGGATTTATTTTACTTTGTTATTCATGGTATAACAGGGGATTTTATTTTTCTTACTTTCTCAAGTTGATGGGAGATGGAAGGTGATGAGGGAAAAAGTGAGAGGGAAAGAATCAGATGTGAAAATAAAATAAAACTTAGCATTTAGAAAGGTTAAGAGCTTATTTGTGTCTTCTATATATCAAATCACCACTCCATGAAGAGCTGATTTTGAGTTCGGATCTGATGGATCCGCCTGGTAGAGTGGATAAAACACTGAACCCAACATCAAGAGACTGGTTCAAATCCTATCTCAGAATGTGTGATCGTGGATTAAGTCACTCTGAGACTTCTCAATTGTCTTTTTCTCACTTACAAAAAAAGGGGGGGGATTATAATACCTTTTTCCAGGGAGGTTGTGAAGAAAGAGTGTTCCAGTTCTTTTAACAGAATTCCTTAAGGGTAGGGGCTGGGGTTTTTTCCCTTCAAACTCTTCCCATCTGTCTTAGAGTTAATACTAAATATTGGTTCTAAAATAGTAAGAGCTAGGCAATTGGAGTTAAGTGACTTGCCCAGGGTCACACAGTTAGGAAGTATCCAGAGACCAGAGCCTCCCATCTCAAAGCCTGGTGCTCTATCCCCTGAACCTCCTAATTGCCCTTTAGTGGCTGTTTTTGTTTGGTTTGGTTTGGTTTTTTTGCTATTAGCATTATATATTCAGGAGTAAGGAAGAGACCTGAATACAGTAGGTGTTTAATTAATTCTTCTTGTATTATCTTACCTGTACTCATTTGTGTTTCCATGATGCTTTCTAGTTTAAGAAATAAGCCCTCTCACAAGAGATTCATATAGTCCCTGTACAGAAGACACACCCAACTCATGTAACACTTTGCCTAGAGAGATTAACAGCATGAGTTGTGAGAGAAGAGCTAAGAAAAGTCATGGGGGGAAAGCCTGTCCCTGTGACTCTGGGAGTGGTCACCTCCCTCACACTACCTGGAGGGGATGAAGTGCCCTTGTGTCTCTTCCCTTGCCACTTCCATCACTACCTTCTTGCCAGACTCCCCAGATCCCAGTTCTGAAGTCTCTGGGTGGCAGCATTCTGCACAGGCTGACCTTCTCAGATATACAGAGCAATATTACTGCTGCCTCAGCCCTGTTGCTGCCAGTCTGCCTAGTCTTACATTCTCACTGGAAGCCACTAGTCCACAATTCCCTCCTTCTGCCTCTTCTGCCCTTTGGCTTCCTTCTTGTCCTTAACTAGTCCTGCTCCTGGTCATGCTAAGCGCATGGCCAGAGCAGCATCTCTCTCTGACCTTGCCACCTTGCACAGCTGCCTCCAGTGTCTCCAGCCGACTCAGTTCTTCTGAGCATTTTTTAGTTGTCCACTGCCATTACTGTTCCTTCCACTCGGAACAGCTGTCCTGGGCCCACAGCAATTAAGACTATTTCATTCAGATAAGGACTTTGAGAGACAATTCAACGTCCCCCCCCCCCCCCGCTGCGATCAGAAAGAGACTTTTCTAAAAGAATGAAGAAAACAAACCAACAAAACCCCTGAAAGACTGATTATTTTTCAAAGGAATTCTATTACTCCTTTGATAGAAAACAAAAAGGCTCCCCACCCCATAGACTGGGTAGATACTTGTAGAGAACTGTTAGGAGAAAATGGACAATAGTCATTTAGGATGGATGGTCAGTGATCTTTACTGTTGGAGATAACTCCTGAATCAATAAGATCACAGATATACTAGAATATGGTAGCCTGGCCTCTCTGCAGTTATGGACCCCTCAGATCTACCCAAAGTTCAAGGCACATTTTGAGTGAGCAATCTCTCAAACCAACATAGCTCATGCGATTATGCTAATAATTATTTTACCAAGCCAACCAGAAGTTTGGATGATGAGGTCTTCTGAATGCTCCAACTTGTGGATGACATTGTGTCAAATGTATCAAATCTCAGAATGCTATAGATTCTACTGGCAGATCTGCATAATCACACAAAAGAGTTTGGTCTGACCATTCACACAGTAAACCAAATGGATGAAGAATCTCTATGGAGTGGATTATAACCTTTATTTGGATGGACAACCTATAGTGTTTATCCATTAGTATATATAGCTACAAAAAAAGTACAGATGGCCAGAAGGAACAGAGTTAGTTAGTTTCAGGAAATTAGAAAGCTCCTTTAATGACTCCAAATTTTCCAGAAAAGCAAAAATCCTTCTTTTTTAATGTCACCATTCTACCAATGCTGTGGCATGATAGAGGATCATAGAACACAACAGTCTGAAGAATTAACAATAAATATCACAAAGAGGGCAAAGGAGAGAGGCACACGGTAGATGTGAACAGGCAACAATATATAACCAATGAAGAACTCTGAAGAACAAGAATAAAAGATTTAATAATACATAATAGAAAATAATAATATTGTAATATATAATATTATTTTATATGTTTAAAAGAAGATGATCTAGTTATGTAGCAAAAGCAAAGGACAACAGGTAGACGGAGAGATAGATGTCCCACTGGTACTCTCATACAATATAAGAAAGCAAAGTCCTCCAGGGCATTGGCTAGCTTCCTTCTGGGGACCTCAGGGGAGGATGATACAAAAATCATACAAGACGGGCAGGATATGGATATATTGAAAGCTCCATTGTTGGAAGGAATTTTCAAAATGATGAGATCACAAAGACATTGAAGCATTTGAATATAACAAAATAAATGACAAGGAATTTTACCTCCAAATGGTCAAACCATATGAAGTTATGTTCCACAGAATCCCATATTACTGTGGAACAGAAAATACACATAAAATCATGCTGATCCAAGAAGCACATATTTTCAGGATATATGTGTGGGAAACATGCATGGAAGAAGTTGCATGTATAGAAACATACATTTCATCCTAGGGCTGCATCCCCTCTAGAATTCTCCCTTGCTTCCAGCACTGCTGCCTTTTTCCTTGCAAAGTTTCTGATGTCATCTACCAGTCTGGTGATATCATTGGGTTGCAAACTGCTTTTTCCACTGGTCCATTCTCTCCACTGTGCTGATGTACATTAAGTCTCTGCTGCTGTCACAGGTTAGCTCTCCATTGAATTGTAGCTTTGGGGTTAGGAAATTCTGCTTTTTTTAGTTTATCATCTCAGCAGCTTTCTCAGATCTAAAAATTCAAACTCTGCAGTCAACAAGGAAGCACTCAGGCTTCCTGTGTGACTGTAGGCAAGTCACTTAATCTTCATTTGCCTCAGTTTCTTCAACTATAAAATGGGGAAAATAATAATAACACCTATCTCGAAGGGTTGTTGTGCGAATCAAATGAAATGATGCTTATAAAATGATAAGCACAGTGCCTGGCACATAGTAAGAACTTAATAAATGTTTATTCTTTTCCTTATTCTTTTCCCCTTTTCCTTAGACTATGATCTTGAAGCTGTCTTGGAAAATTCTTTTTAACTTCCATTATGCCTCTCTGTTCGATACAAGTCACACTAGGAGCTTTATCTAAGGAGACAGATTGGCTGGAAGGGATAGCCAACCTTTATTCTATTTTCTTGCCAACAGGGAAATGAGTACTCTCCTTATCATTACAAGTACATATAATAAAAATTATGATTTTTTCCCTGTCATCTGTAAGACCTTGGACAAGTCACTTTTTGTCTCTATCTATAATAATCATCATCATTAACATTAACTGATAATCACTAACATTTATTAATAATCACTAACATATTCCTGGCTCCTGGTAAGGACTTAAAAATACTTGTTGCTTTACCTTACAAGGAAGTCTTTGAGGTAGGGAAAGGAGTGTATCTGTAAATAGCTGATGTAAAAAAAATGCATGTGACTATCTATCTTTCTAATGATCTATCTCTATTTTTAAGTAAGGACATTTGCTATTCTTTGTCTCAACTTTCCCTAGTCCTATGAGTAAAGGCCAGCGTTCCTCTCTTCTCACCTGGTCTGGACCATAACTCATCTAAACTAGGCAAGTGGCTGTTTGCCACTTGGCTGCTTTATTTATTCTGAGTCTCTTACTTGCACCAAAGAAGGCCTGGGTAGTTGTGGAGGTTCAGGCCCCAGCAGGAAGCTGGCCAAAGCAGATATCCATTCCAAGAGAATCATCTTCATTTTCAAATTGCTACCCCTCTTTCTCTCCCTTCCTGACCCCATGTCTTTGGACAGGATACACCAAGTTTCCAAAAAAGATGGGATGTGTCCAGGTATAAAGCACCCAAGCTGACAGCCCAGGACCTACTCAACAGCCACTGTCTCTGTGAAACATAGCGGATAGCATGAACTGTAAGTTAGACATCAGAATGGGAATTGTCTCACAAAATAGAAAGAATTCTTAAAAAAAATTAAGCCTGGCAGGTAGAATGAGGCAGTAACTAGGTCCTGGTGGGCAGCTGTATTCTGGCTCCTCTTTCACCTGGTCCATTCCCTCTCTTCCTCTGGATATGGGGAAAGGCTGGTCATTTAGCTCCCACATACCATTCCCAGGGACCTGGGTTCCATGAAAAGACAGAGAGGGTGGAGAACACTCCAGCACATCTATTGTATGCTTCAGTAGATGTTTTATAATAGGTAACAAGAGAGTGGAGGCTGTGGGAATGTCTGATCGATGTGATGACAAAGTATTTGGAGTGAAATCTTGAGTGCTTTGGATGTTACAATGAAATAGATATCTCTGTTTATCTCCCCGGCTGTCAAAACAATTGGAGCACCTGCTATCTCTCTCCTGTCAAAATTGCTGCTCAGGACTTTATTTCAACCCCCAGAGATATTTGGATCAAGGGTGTTGGCATGTGCCTCCCCTCCTTAGACTCTGCGCCTCTGCCCTCTCCCTACAAGGATGAGTTATTGTTCAACGTCCAAAGGGATCTCTGTGGTTAGCTCTGCCCTGGTCTTGGCGAGCCCCCATCAGCTGAACTCCATAAACCAGCTAATGTCCAAGAATGGCAAGCCAAACATTCAGCTGTGATAGCTCTTCGGACCCTAGAACCAAATGGTCAGTTTGACTAACTAATGGTTACTTTTTATTCATTTTACAAATAGTTAACTAAGTTAATTCTCCTTCCTCCAGGTTGGAAGGAGGGAAGGCAATTGGTATATCAAAAAGACGTTGATTGAGCGTGCCAAAAGGGATAAGGAGGGTTTGGGTTTATTCTTTTGCTCCCAAGGCTGTTTTAATACACTTTGGAGAAGCAGAGTCCTTAATGAGGACAGCAGCCATCAATTAAGTGGATCCACTGTGATGAGGTTTAGAACCAAAGTGATAGCACAGTCACGGTCTAATACTTTGCTGACCACTGGTGAACATTAGCCAGTTCACACTTTGACAGATACTTTAGCTCTGACCCTCCCTTTGGACCGTTTCCATTTGAAACAGCAGCTGCATTCAGAGAGCTGGTTCAGTGTAATGGAAAGAACCCTAGACCTGGAGTTCAAGTGCCCCCTTTGATTCTTATTTGCTCCGTGGCCATAGGCAGCAACTCATTTAATTTCTCTGAGCCTCAGGCTAATGGATATAATATAATACAGAATTATTGTGGGGATCAAATGAGTCAGCTCCCAGAAAGCACTTGACAAACTTGAAAGCACCATATCTGTCTGTGTCATTTTTAGTTATTATCAGGACTTTGCCTAGGAAAAGTCCAGCTCATAAGGCAAATGAAACCAGTTTTGCTTCTGCCACCCCTTCATCGATTTTTTTAAACCCTTACCTTCTGTCTAAGCATCAGTTCCAATGCAGAAGAGCAGCAAGGGGCAGGCAAAACCCTTCCATCTTAGAACCAATACTATGTCTTGCTTCTAAGGCAGAAAGGTGTTAAGGGCTAGAGGCAATGGGGGGTTAAGTAATTTGCCCAGGGTCACATTATATAGGAAGTATTTGAGACCGCTTATGAACCCAAGACTTCCGATTTCCAGGGCTGGTTCTCTATCCACTGAGCCACCTAACTGTGTCCCCTTCATTGATTCTTTTTTTAAACCCTTACCTTCCATCTTGGAGTCAATACTGTGTATTGGCTCCAAGGCAGAAGAGTGGGGGTTAAGTGACTTTCCCAGGGTCACACAGCTAGGAAGGGTCTGAGGCCAGATTTGAACCTAGGACCTCCCGTCTCTAGGCCTGGCTCTCAATCCACTGAGCTACCCAGCTGCCCCTTCCCTTTCATTGATTTTTAACAAACATTATCTCTCCCTCTCACTGCCCCCCTGAAAGATTTTCTTCAATTCCTTACACCAAACACCCATAGTTCAGCAAAACAAATTTCCTCATTGGCCATGTCCAAAAGTATATGTCTTATTCTAGATGTTACATATATCACCTCTCTGACAAGACATGGATATTATAATTTATGGGTCCTCAGGACAATATAATAGAATATCATGGTGATATAAAAAATGTCAAAATGAGTCTCAACTGTTACATAGATGTGCTGTATTTGTTTAGCCATTCCCCAATAGGCGGGCACCCCCTTGGTTTCCAGTCTGGGGTTTCAATAAAAAAGAGTCACTATAAATTTTTTTTTACATATGAGTTTTTTTCCTTTCTTTGATCTCTTTGGAGCCCAGGTCTTCTTGACAGAGGCTATGTCTCTATCCATTACCCAACACTACCTCTATCATCATTATCATCATCATCACTAGTTCTTATGAAAACTTTCTGGTTGTGGTGAAGAACCAACCTTCCCTAACGCAGGTGGGACATCAGACTCCTTTGATAATTGGATGCTTTAATTGAGCACCCTGATTCCTTGTAAGGAAAGAGATGGAACTGACCTGAGACCATTGCAAATGTCTCTGTAACCTTGGACATAGTTACTAAGTGTGAGAATCTGGGATGCTCATTTTAAAAGTATAGAAAGGCTGAACACAGGGTCTTATTGGACAGATGATGGAAGGAGAGGTTGCAGGGGATCTGGGCTCTCTTAAATCCCCCATAGCAATTGAAACACTGAAGAGAAAACAAATAACTTAAAAATCCACATAATAAAATTACTTACCAAAAAAAAAAAAAAAGACCATGAATGAAGTAAAGAAGAGGTTCAGATAGAATTTTTAAAACTCCATGAGAAAGTGAAACAAAGGCTGAAACAGTAGAAATAATGCTGATGGAAAAAGAGACAAAGCAAGATATCCCCAGAGATGTCTTTGAATGGATAAATGACACATTTAAAGAATTTATGAGAAGAATTAACACTGGAAAGAAAATCGGGGGAGGATATAAATGAGGAACTTACAGCAGTTAAAAGACCCTGGGAGGAACTCAGGCAAGAACTAAAAGATGCAACACACAAAAAGATCAGGAGGAAATAATGAAAAAAAATGGCCAATATGGAGAATATAATAGAAAACCTGAGGACATCAAGAAAAGCAACCAAAAATAGACTTATTACAGCTGAAACAAAACTGCTGACAATAGAAGTGGGAAAACAAGCTCAGAAAATATCTCAGCTGTTAATAAAGTTGGAAATCATGCAGATACAAATGACAAATTTAGAAGTTAGGTCACGACACCTTAGCAGTTCTGACATCCTGGAAAATTTAGAAGAAAATAATCTGAGCACATACTTCAGGAAGTCAGTCAAGAAAACCTTTCCAAATCATTAAAAAAAGTGGCTATAAATTACAAATAAGAAAAATTCACAGCTACTAACAAGGAAAAGCTTGAAATTAAAGCCTCCTAGAAACATAACATAAAATCCCCTAGACCATGCAATAATGAGGATGGAATCCTGTGAACTAAAAGAAGAAAGGCAAGTATGATATATCCAGTGACATCAATTAGGATCATTGAAGAATCTCCCATTGACTACTGGAGAAATTAAAATATGCCATATGCAAAATTAAAAAGCAAGGCTCACAGACCTAAACTCTTCAAATAATAACAGCTAACATTTATGTGGTCCTTTAACATTTGCAAAGCCCTTTACAAATGTAACCTCGTTTGAGGTTTACAATACTGTGGTAGGTTCTATTTTTATCTCCACTTTGCAGATGGGGGAACTGAGACTGATAGAGGGTCACACAGTTAAGAAGTATCTATGTCAGGATATGATCTCATATTTTCCTAACTCCAAGTCCAGTATTCTACCCACTATGTCACCTATCTATAAAACTGTGTTATCTGAAGGCAAGAGATTTACCAATTGGATAAACAATTTCCCAATAAAATGAGAGAGAAAACGCAGACTATCAAAATGAGAAACAAAAAAGGGAAAATTGTGATAAGTATAAAAAGAAATCAAGGAAAATATGGAGACAACTACCTAAATGTTCATGCAACTTAGAGAATTTAAAAGAAGTGAGAGGCATAACAACAGTATGTTATAATAAAAGGAAAAACAGCCTTGGAAATAGAAATTCTGGGTTGGAATCTTGCCTTTTGGCCATAATTAAGTCAATTACCTTTTCTGAGCTCAGGCATCTTTCTAGAGTTATAAATTATAATCTGTATGAGTAGAGGGAGTTTACCATCAAAACTTAGGTCCTTGATGTTACTGAAATAGAAGTATGTCAAGTATTTTACAATAAGGTATCTCCTGTCCATACATCAACATCAAAACCATTCAAGGTTCCCTGAAAGTTTTAATAACATAACCATATTCTATAAATCTCTGTTCATTCATATCAAATGAAACATAAAATAGGAAGATATATGCTCACCAAGGGACTTCACACCTCTGATGGAGGACACTCTGGGCAGAGCCCAAGTCAAAGTGGCTAATGAGATCCTTCCTATACTCCTATTTATGAATGACATTGGGCTAGGATAAACCATATCAAAAAGAAAAAATAAAATTACATTTAAATATCATTTGGGGGGCCAGCAACATGGTAGCTCAGTGGATTGAGAGCCAGGCCTAGAGATGGGAGGTCTTGGGTTCAAATCTGATTTAAGATACTTCCTAGCTGTGAGACCCTAGGCAAGTCACTTAATCCCCATTGTCTAACCCTTAGCATTCTTCTGCCTTGGAACCAATATATAATATTGATTCTAAGACAGAAGATAAGAGTTTAAATATATATATATATATGTGTGTGTGTAATATATATATATATATATAATATCATTAGGTATAGAGAAAATCTTAAAATATTCCATTCATTTGTCTTAAAAATATTTTCTTAAAATGATCTTTTTTAAAACTAAGCAGAATGATATACATGATAACTATAATTACATGTAAAAAAGCAGGGCAATGAATCTTTATAAGTACCAGGCATTAGTAAGAAGACAGAGCAATTGAAGTATTGCTTTCATTTTAAACATTTCAGCTGTTCTGTGATCTTATTGGTGTGGTCTCCTCCTTCACTTAGAAAGATTGAAATTCATCTTTGCCTTTGACTGTGTCTCTATAAATTTTCTGTAGATTTCACCAATGGACTAGAGGAAGGGCTTCCTCTAGATCAGTGATTCCCAAAGTGGGCACTACCGCCCCCTGGTGGGTGCTGCAGCAATCCAGGGAGGCAGTGATGGCCACAGGTGCATTTATCTTTCCTATTAATTGCTATTAAAATTTTTTAAAAATTAATTTCCAGGGGACTAAGTGATATTTTTTCTGGAAAGGGGGCTGTAGGCCAAAAAAGTTTGGGAACCACTGCTCTAGATCATTTAATGTTCTATGGAAATCAATACAAGATTTGAATTCATTATTAGTTTACAGGTCTGGCTTATCCCCTTTCCTGGTATAATAATAATAATAACTAGCACTCATATGACATTTGAAAGTTTACAAAGTGCTGTTCATACATTATTTCACTTGACTCTTAGGACAATCCTGAGAGGTAGATGTTCTCATTATCCTCATTTTATAAATGAGGGGAAAAGCCAAGAGATGATTTACCCTAGGTCACATAATTAAGTAGAATCTGAAGTCAGTCCAACATTTATTCTATTGTATCACTTGCAGCTTCATATATATGATATCTTTTATACTACTTTACATGCCCAAGTTATCATTGGTTAATATGCTCTCCAACCCACCATGTTTCTTTCCATTGTCCTTTGGATCACCTACCATTTGGATTCTTTTGAGATCATAATGTTCCCTGATTTACAATCAAACAACATCACTGGGAGAATGTTGGTGTTAATAAGATAGTCTTTTATGGCAGGGAACAGCTTGTAATCATTGAAAGTACTTCTCAATTTTCCAGTTTGTTTGTATTTTGTTAAAACATAAATGACTGTGTGATTGTTCCTGCTTGATCAAAATATAAATGGTTTATATTTAAGGTAGGGTTTTATTTTATTTTATTTTAATTTTAATTTTAACTCAGTATTTGGTCTGGTGCTTTTCCTTTTAGAATTTCATAGAAATATTAAGTAAATAACAATTTTTAAAATTTTAAAGAAAAGTCACTATAAAGTCTTATAAACCTCATGCCACTGTCACCTTTTCTCAGGAGAAGTCAGGGTCCAGTCCCAAGCAGGCTGCTCCCAGAGGAAGGGCTATGGCAATCAATTGGTTGTCACTCTCCCTCTTTATCTGATTCTTTTTCACCTGTTGTTTTAGGGCTTTAGGTCAGCATGGGCTCTGCTCCCAAATGGTTACTTACTTCTCATCTCTGACCCTCTCCAAATGAGGTCCTAGGCCTGACCAGACTTCTCTGAAGACCTCTATTAAATCTATTAAATCTCATCCCTATCCTGCCAGTGAAGTAACTGTTTACTTAGAACTTTGACCAAGCCTTTTGTATTGAACCACATCCAAAAAAAATTCTGACGACTTCCAGATTCTTCTCAGAAGCCTCCTGAAGGGTCCCCAGCTGGATGAATGTGCAAAGATGAAACCATGTATGCTTTTGCTAGGCTATAGTAGGACTTTCAGTGAAAGATCTTGGAAGGATGATTTTTAAGGGTTTAAGTATTTCTCTATAGTCTTCCCAAGAAAAAACTTAGAAGAAAAGTAAGTGATTAAATTGGTGTATTTGCAATATAATCATAATTAAAGAAATATGACTGTATTTGGAAGAGTGGATTTGAATGTGGGAAGACCTCATATGTAATTAAACTCTAATAACTTAATGTAAGCTCATTGCCTTTTTGAACTCATAGAATGTAGAATCTATTAGATATAAAATTTCTTGGCAAAATCTAGATGTAGGTATATTTATGCATGTATATCTACATTTGTAGATATGCATATATATAAAATATATGAATGTCTATATGTATGTATACAAGTGGGCTGGCCAACTGGCAATGAATTTTTTGGCCATGGCAGCCCATGAAGCAAAGAAAAATACAAAATAGCCCTCTGTGCCATACAGCCAGTTTCTGCTTCTGTAATGATGGTGACAGAATGGAAGAAAAGGGATCAGAAGATACTAAGAATCCATTTTTAGATTATATACAAACTTGACTTGGCTGTGATGAAATCCTTATCCAGTGAACCATGAGTGGACTTCACTGCTGGAGGAGCTGAATCACATCCATCTTGACATTTGAGCTTTAAATGAAATTAGACGTAAAGAAGTTGTAGCTAAAAGAAAGAAGGGTTTACAGGTATCTCTTGGAAAGGTTTTAGTATATACCCAAAGACAACAAGAAACATTTTTTCCTTCAGATACTTGGTCATCACATATTGTAGTACTCATGATAAATATTTGAAAGACAGCCTATATGGAAATAATTGCAACTTACACACCACTCTGTCACAGAGGAAAAAGAGATAAAGAATTTTTAAGAAGTACTAGATAAAACCTTCCTAATTAAATCAACATATACTTTGGTCTTTGGAGATTTCAATGAATGTGGACAACATTGTAATTTTCCAGAACATTGCAGAAATTCCTAAAAGAGATCCATGGTCATTGCAAAGACTTTGGTCTAATCATCAACACAGGGAAGACCAAGTGAATGAAAAATGTCTATTGCACAAATTGTGATCTGAATTTGTAGGGACAACTTACAGAGTTTGTCTGTTGTATGCACCTCTCGATGGACAGTACAATGAGCAAGAAAATGTGCACTGAGTTGAACTGGAGTATGGTCTTCTTACATGTTATTCCCCTTTATGTAGATCACTGTTAATCAGACTGGCCTTCTTAGTGGTCCTAATACACAGCTCTTCATCTCTCATCTCCACTTTTCATTCCTTTGCATAGTCTGTGCCCTGGGCTTGGAATGCACTCTCTTCTTACCTCTTCCTCCTCAAATCCCTAATTTCCTTCAGAGTTCAGTTTAAGGGTCATTTTCTACATGAAAGCTATGTAAAACCTCACTTTTTAGTGATTTCTCTACCCCCCCAAAATCACCTTATATCAATTTGTATATGAATACATATATGTGCATGTATGTGTGAAGAGGAATATATGAGGTATACAAGTGAATATGTATAAATGTAGGTCATTTCCTCTATGACATTCTTTTTCTATAAGCAAAATTTATTTTAATAAAGTTTGATTAGTGAATCAATTTTAATGTAAAAAAATTTATTTCATTTTTTTCAACAAAATATTTTATTTTTTCCTGATTACATGTAAAAACAATTTTTAGCATTCATTTTTTAAAATTATGAGTTGCAAATTCTCTCCCTTTCTCCTCGCTGAGATAGCAAACAATTTGATATTGGTTCTACAAGTGTGATCATACAGTACATATTTCCATATTGGCCATGGTGTGGAAGGAAAGACATCAGAAAAAAAAATAACCCGAAAGAAAATAAAGTGAAAAATAGTATGCTTAAATCTGCATCAGTTCTTTCTCTGAAGGTGGAGAGCATGAAGTTCTTCTTAATCTCTCTCCTAACATTGCTTCTGCTCTCTTCTTTCTAAATTTTCCTTCAACCATACTTGCTTGTACTTATGTTGGATCCTCTCCAGTAGAATATAAACTCCTGAGGGCAAGGACTTCCTTGATTCCTTGCACATAATAGTGTTTAATAAATACTAACTGAATTGATTGGATTTCTCTTTGTATCTTCGAGCTTTATTCTTGGGCACTTCTGTTCTCTCAGGCTAATTTTGATAGGCTTTTATTTAAGTTTACTTTTTTTTTTTAAACCCTTGTACTTTGGTGTATTGTCTCATAGGTGGAAGATTGGTAAGGGTGGGCAATGGGGGTCAAGTGACTTGCCCAGGGTCACACAGCTGGGAAGTGGCTGAGGCTGGATTTGAACCTAGGACCTCCTGTCTCTAGGCCTGACTCTCACTCCACTGAGCTACCCAGCTGCCCCTATTTAAGTTTACTTTTAAAAGCCCTTACCTTTTGTCTTAGAATCAATACTGTGTATTAGTTCCAAGGCAGAAGAGTGTTAAGGGATAGACAATGGGGGTTGAGTGACTTGCCCAGGGTCACACAGCTAGGAAGGGTCTGAGGCTAGATTTGAATCCAGTGCTAGATTCTGGGAATACTAAAACAAAAACAGTCCTGCCATCAAAGAACTTACTGTCCAGGGTTTTGTCTATAATTTGTGTCTATTCCTTTCTGATTATTTGAAAGAAACTGAACCAGGAGAACAATTTTAAGACAATCTTTAAAGGTCTCAAAGAAAATCTCTCCCACGCATGTTAATATTATACAAAATTCTATGATAGATAATATAATGGAGTTGATTTTGTTTAATGACTTAGCAATCATAGTCAAGAAGAGAGGCACGAAAGAGGAAGACAAATGTTTTACTAGCCAAATGGAAAAGATCTTTCCTAGTCTAAAGAAATGAAAGCATCCTTTTAAATGTCAATATTCTCTAGAGGCTAGTATCTTTGGATGACCTTATGCCATTTGTTTTGAGTCGCAGATTATATCAAGCCTCTTAAATTGACTCCATAATAATTCAAAAGATTGACTTTACTTAACTATCCATACTTAAAATTCTAAGTAGATGAAACATATTACCCAAATTGTGGCAGGTAGCTGGTTTGGCCCTCATTGAGTTAGTTTCTATATCTTTGATGGGCTAAGTTAATAATGAGCTAAGCTCAGGTTTAAGTTGATGAAAGAGATTGGACCAGATTGAATTAAGTAGACTGTACAGTACTTTCAATCAATCAAACGTTTATTAAGCACCTACTATGTACCAGGCTCTGTGCTAAGGGTTAGGAATAAAAATGGAAGCAAAAGACAGTCTTTCAACAATCATATGATTTTTGCTACCACAAATCTATTCTTTTAGCATCAATATCTTTCCAGGGGTATAGACTAGGAATCGTTTAATACCACAATTTCAAAAGAATCAAAATTATGG
Organism: Gracilinanus agilis; assembly: GCF_016433145.1. Lineage (NCBI taxonomy): Eukaryota > Metazoa > Chordata > Mammalia > Didelphimorphia > Didelphidae > Gracilinanus > Gracilinanus agilis. The sequence continues at coordinate 669,498,897 of NC_058131.1, read as the reverse complement.
ATAATTCAGGTTAAGCATAAACAGATAAGCAAACTAAAGTATATTGCCATTAATGACTTGTTTTTAAGAAGTGCTAAAAATGATATCATCAAACTTGTATAACAAAAAAAAAGAGGCAAAATGGTGATAAAGATAGTAGATGAACAGCCCTAGCACTCTATTTGTACCCTTGAAGTATTAAATAACTAGAAGACCTACAACTATTAGATGGAGTATTAAACACGAAAAAGCTCTGGGGGTCTGAATGAGGTCAGAGGAGTCAGTTAAGGGGAAGGATTGTACCAGAGAAGGGGTAGTCCCAAACAAAACAAATTTCTAGAAGCAGAGATTCGAAGGGCGGGGTGAGAAAAACTGGAATTTAAGAAATACCTTACATTATCTCTTAGACAGTATGGACAAATTGTGATATATTAATAGAATGAAATATCATTGCATTATTGCAATGATAAAAGAGATGATTTCATGGAATCCTGGGTAGAATGAACTGACTGACATAGAGTTCAGTAAATAGATCCAGGAGAACAATTCATCCAAACCAAAAAAAGAAAAAAATGATGAAGAAAAATAATGCAAGAAATTAAACTAATGCAAAGATCAACCATGTTTCCAGAAGTAGTAATGGACACAAGCCCAGAGTTATATAATTTTGTTCATGTCCACTATACGGATTAATTTCTGCTTGAACATGTTTATTTAATATAAGGTTCCCCCACCTTTTTTTCCCTCTCCACTAATGGAATGTGGGGCAGCAGGAGGAGGTCAGAGATTAGCAATAGAGATTTTTAAAAAGAGGACTTCTCTAATATATTTAAATGTTCAGAAGAGAACAGAAGGAAGTTTAGAATCACAGACAAATAGGACAGTTTGAAAGTCATATATACAATTAATAATATACTTTATTTTTTCTAAATCAAGCAGTGTGAAATAGATATTTGTGGTTTCATACAGAAGCTACTTTTTGCATTCTGTTGTGTGTGTGTGTAAATGCTCTTCTTTGGTATTTAAGTTCAGAATAAAAAAATCTTTTAAGAGACTTTAAGTAAGATGTAATGAAGTAAAATCACGAGTTATGTTTCTAGGGAAAATCCTATTAAATACAGGTTCAAAACTTCCTGGAAAGAGGAGCTACTTTTCATTCCTTATAAACTTAAATATCTCATGAGGAGTGGATGGGAATATTGATAATAACATTTCCATGGGGAATTGGAGAGTACACAAGTTCCATTGGGACCCTTCACCATGTAGCTGGTTTTAATCACATGTAATTAAGCATTGTAGTATTAACATTATTTACCGGAAGTCAGCACCATGGCCAGTGCTTGAGGCAAAACTGAGACTAGCTGGCTAGTTCAGCACCAAGGCAGCATACAGTATCATGACCACCACAGTAGGTGACAGCCTAGTTAAGGGAGTGGAGGGATAGTGGTAGTGACATTACTGGAGATGTTTAGGATCATAGATATAGGAGTGGAAGGGACTTCAGAGGCAATAGAATCCAATTATCTCATTTTATAAATTAGAAAACAGAAACTTAGGAGGTTGAGTTTACCCAAGTTCTCATAGTAGTAAGAATTGGAAGAAGAAAGATAATGACTGCTGTCAGTGGAATTAACTAAACTAACCTTCACTGGTGCCTTTAGATTGTAGTGATCACAGAACAAGAGTCATAATAACCAGGTGAGCCTACAGATGTGGGAAGGGTGCTCTAGCAGTGTTAGTATTTCCTTAGGAAGTTCTTTGATGTGGATGAGCCTCAATATCTCTTAATCAGAAGGGAAGTCAGTAGGAGAGATTGTATTTCTAAGTGTCTCTCCCCTGGATTTCTGATTTCCTGGAGCAGTACTGACACTATCTTCAAATACTGAAGGATCTTTCAGAGACAGCTTTGGCCATATTTGTGATACAGTATTCATTACGAGACTCCACTCCCTCACCTTTATCGATCTAAAAATACAGAACTACCATCGTAGTTATAATAAGGGTTATTAATTGAGGTGGGGAAGCCACATAGAACTAGCAGTATGGGACTTCCACTGAACTACCAAAAAAAGATGATTAGTCTATTGAAAGGGGAGAGCGGGCAACTTTCATAAAGGCTTAGGAAAGATACAATAGTAAGAGGTTAAGGTAACTGTGGAGTGGGTTTATAGTGGCTTTATGGTTCTTCAGATTTGATTGTCTTCTTTCAAATTCAGTCCTCTGGCCACGGGGTATTGTCTGGGAACTAAGCAAGACCAATTCTCAGTCATAATCTGTCTTTTGAGTTCTTCGTTTTAACATTGTGGGAAAGTAAGGGGATTGTTTAAAAATAAATGTCATCGCCCACATTTTCTGAGAGCCTTAATCCCTCCCCCCCCTAAAAAAGTCCTACCACCCAGTTCTGCTGGTATGTCATAGCAATTGCCCCTCATACTGGTCACCATGGAACCATGCAACAAGTTCAGGAAAAACAAGCAGAGAATACAAACAAGGTAGTACAGTGGAAAGAGCACAGAGCATAGAGTTTAAGTCCTAGGTTGAAATCCTATTTCTATCACCTATTTAACCTTGGAAAAAAGTCACTTAACCTCTCTGGCCAGACCTTAGCTTCCTCATCTGTGAAATAAAAGGGATGGACTAAATTACCTCTAATATACTTTTCAGATCTAAAGCCATGATCTAAATGTCAGCCATTTGAGGGTCCAAAGTTGCAGTAGTAGCCATCCCCACCAGAGCTGGCTAGAGTATCATTGTCTAACTTTCTAGAGGGCAAGAACAAGCACAAGCCTTTCTTGATCTGTGTGATCTAGTTTTATGGACAGGTTCATACCTTGGTGGCAAATCAAGAGAGGATAGCTTTTTGATAAGAAAATGAGGAGGGAGGGGCAGCTGGGTAGCTCAGTGGATTGAAAGCCAGGCCTAGAGATGGGAGGTCCTGGGTTCAAATCTGGCCTCAGACACTTCCCAGCTGTGTGACTCTGGGCAAGTCACTTGACCCTCATAGCCAATACACAGTATTGACTCCAAGATAGAAGGTAAGGGTTTTAACAGAAAGAAGGAAAGAAAGAAAGAAAAAGAAAGAAAGAAAGAAAGAAAGAAAGAAAGAAAGAAAGAAAGAAAGAAAAAAAGAAAGAAAGAAAGAAAGAAAGAAAGAAAGAAAGAAAGAAAGAAAGGAAGGAAGGAAGGAAGGAAGAAAAAAGAAGGAAGGAAAATGAGGAAGGTATACCCTGGAATGGGCAGTTCTCAGGAGGGAGAAAGGATTCCCTGGTTGGAGAGTTATAAGCAATTCAAGGCAGCATTCCTACCTTTTTGGAAGGCCAACTGCATCACAAGTAGGATGCAGCTATAACCATTGTGGGATTGTGGTGGAGGATACCCATTGCTAGCTTCATTTAATAAGATCTGCTTGTTCAGAGCCATCCTGGCCTGGAAGGAAGCAACACTTGTGAAATGCTTTTAGAATGACATTAGCAAGGATTTAGGGCAGCATCCTATGCCTGGAAATTTAGCAGTCTTTTTACATGTCCTCTTTGGTCCCCACAGGGAAGAACAAAGGTCAGTGGGTAGAAGGTACAGATGAGCAAATTTAAGTTTGATATGATAGAAAATATCCCATAGATAGAATTATCTAAAAGTGCAATGGGTTGCCTAGGGAAGTGGAGAATTTCCACTTTATTGAGAACTTCAAGACTAGATGATTATTTGTCTGGGAAGTATAGAGGGTTTAATTGACTAGGTATAGGTTAGATTAGATGGCCTCTGACATCCCTTCTAACACTTTGAGTCAATGACACAGAGTTTAGAGGTAGGAATGAGGGAAGAGATGGAGACTGAGTGAATAATTTGAGTCATTATGGTAGTAAGAGAATTCTAAGCTCACTCTGCTCAGAGGTTGTGACTCAGCCCTGAGAGGTAGCTTTTTCAGGACTGCTATGGTATCTGATTTTGATGTAGTAAATGTGGGGGCATATGCATCCACAAAGTCCTAGCTCCAACTTCCTCCACTCTCTATCCAGCATTCTAGCTCCCATTCTGGAGCTTTGGATCCCTGATTGGGGAGGGTTCTCCACATCTAATCCAGATCTAGATAGTTTTATTATTGTACCCTGTGTGCCCTTCTATGATTGATGGGAGCTCACCAATTAAATTTATGAGACTGAATAGCATGAAGCTTTGGGTGGGGGCTTCTGAGGGGCCCCTTCTCGTGGAAAGCATTGCCATGCCCACTGTCACCTTAATGATAAATTCTAAGTGACTGGGGCTGCTTCCAAGATAATTGGTCAGCTGGACCTTAAGTTGATGGACTTTTGGAAAAAGCTGTCCTGCTCTATGGCCCATGAAAGTAAGCTGACAGTCTAGCTAGACTTTTTGGACTTTCTTTCAAAAGAAACAAAGAATAAACATGGAAGACAAGGTCTCCATTTTAAGACAAAATCAATCAGATTTTGTCACCTATTCATGTGGCATACTGGCACAAAGTGGAATGGACATATGTTCTGGGTCAGAAGAAACTTGTGTATCTGCACAATATCCCAGCCCCACTTCCTTTCAGTGTTAGAGGTGGCTCTTTTGGGGCAGAGATGCATGGAAGGAGAGATGCAAGGAAGTCACTTTTTCTGGCTGAGGAGAGGGTGGTGACTGGAGCACTAAGGGATCCCCTTCAGAGACAAATGGCACAGGTGGGCATATGTGTGCCCAGTTGGCCCAAGAAAGGAATCCTTGTCTTGAGAGTTGCTCCATCAGTGACTCCAAGTTCTAGATTAGTTCCTGACTGAGGCACCAGTCTTCCAAAAGGAGAGGATTTCTTCAATGGTATCTTGGAAAGGGAGGAAGAATGTTGTTATGGTTCTTGAAGCTAAAGGACTGGATTCATGTCATGGGGAAATGGGGAATGAAGAAGATTTGGATCTTTAAACTCCTCACCATTTCCAAACATTGCTAGGGTGGTACAAGTCTGATAGGAAACGGTTGTGCAGAAGTATGTGGCACTAAGACTTCGGTTACATTTTAAAATATTAAGAAATTGTATTATAGTGTCCTAGACTAAAGTCTATAGTCTCATTTGAATCAAAGACCCAATCAGTCTAACTTGAATGGAAAATGAATCAACTCCAGGGAAGGATCTTGATTTCCTGAACCTAAAAGATTTTGTGATAGTTGTGATAACCAAACTAAGAGTAGAAATACCTTTTTTTTTTTTTAAACCCTTAACTTCTGTGTATTAGTTCCTTGGTGGAAGAGTGGTAAGGGTAAGCAATGGGGGTCAAGTGACTTGCCCAGGGTCACACAGCTAGGAAGTGTCTGAGGCCAGATTTGAACTAGACCTGACTCTCAATCCACTGAGCTACCCAGCTGCCCCTAGAAATACCTTTTGTTTAATCCAATTAGGAAAGGTTTTTTTAGCTTTGATCAGATTCAAAGGGGATTTGTTTACACTTTAAAATTTTTTAATTATAAAAAATTATTTTTTTGCTGCCTTAAACCTCCCTTTCCCATTAAGAAGAAAAAGAAAACCTTTGTACTAAATGTGCACAGTCAAACAAAACAAATTCCTACACTGGCCATTTCTAAAAAATATATGTCTCATTCTTCTTCCTGATTCCATTACCTCTCTGTAAAGAAGTAGGTAGCAGACTTCATCATTGTTCCTCTTAAATCGTGGTTGGTCAATGTGTTGATCAGAGTTCTTAAGTCTTTCAAAATTGTTTTTCTTTGTAATATTGTTATTATATAAATGGTTCCCCTGGTTCTGCTCACTTCAATCTGTATCAGTTTATCCAAGTCTTCCCAGGTTTCTCTGAAACCATTTCCTTCATCATTTTTTACCGCGCAATAGTAATCCATTACATTTAGATAGCATAATTTGTTTAGCCTTTCCACAATTGGTGAGCATTCTCAATTTCCAATTCTTTCTACCATAGAAAGAGCTCTGAAAATGCTTTTGTCCTCCATGGGTCCTTTTCCTCTTTTTTTGATCTCTTGGAGTACAACCTAGTAATGGAATTGCTGAATCAAAGGGGAAACACAGTTTAGTGACTTTTGGAACATAATTTCAAATTATTTTCCAGAATGTCTGGACCAATTCTCAGTTGCACCAATATTACACAAATGTGCCTATTTTCTCTCAGCCCATTAAACACTTGTCATTTTTCTTTTTTACTTTTTTTTTTTTACTTTTCTTTTTGCAACCTGAGGAATATAAAACAGAAACTCCGTGTTGGTAGTGATTGTTGTTTTTAGACCTTCCCTTCTGTCTTAGAATGAATACAAAATGTCAGTTCCAAGGCAGAAGAGTAGTAAGGGCTAGGCTTTGGGGTTTAAGTGACTTGCCCAAGGTCATACACCAAGGAAGTGTCTGAGACCAGATCTGAATTGAGTTCCACCCTATTCCAGACATGGCATTTTATCCACAGTGCTATCTAGCTGCCCCCAGAGTTGTTTTATTTTGCATTTCTTTAATTATTAGTGATTTGAAGCATTTTTTAATATGGCTATGGATAGTTGTAAGCAAACTACCTATTCATCTTAAAAGGGCAATATTTAACTGAGGTTTCATGAATATTTTCTCCAAGACTCAATTAACATTACTATTGTTCTATTTAAATAAAACAAAAATCCTAAACTTAAAGCATATACTTGTTTTACTTTGCTATAGAATTTTGTCTTTGTTTCCCCAGTTACTCTAAAATGCTAAATGAAAACTACTTAAGTCAAAAAGAAGTCTGATTAGCAGAAGGAATTCCATTCATCTGAACTTCTCTCCAAGGAGAAACTATTATAAGATGGACATGGCCAGTGTAGGAATTTGTTTTTCTTGACTGAATATCTGTTGCAAGAATTTCGTTTTTCTTAATAGGAAGGTGGGAAAGAGGGAATAAATTTTGCTAATTGAAATTTTAAAAAATAAAATAAAAAGAGATCCTCATATTGTTGCCTGGAGTGCTTTTAGAGGATCCTTGGAGGAAATTTGGACATGAACTTTATGGTGCCCGAATTAAATGATCCTGAAGTAACTCTAGGTGGGTGCAATGAGCCAGAGAGATGAATAATCCTTTAATGGAGAATTGATCACTAGGACTGAACCCATTTCATTCTAACTCAGTCTTAGGAGGACTGTGGTCACAGTTTACAAAAGGAAGTTGCTAGGAGTCCATCACTTCTGGCAGAATCCTGAACATACAAAAGGGACAGAGGTTCCCATTAGAGTGCTCATTAGCACCAACCTCTCATTCAAGAGAGGCAAAAAGGAGGGATAGAGGGAGGAGACATGGGGCAGGGGAACACTAAGATATGAGGAAGACTTTTAGTTGTGTAGAACAGCCAATGAGTGGGAAGCTAGACAAGCAACCACATCCTGCTGGAGTAACATTGGGAACCAAGTGGACCTCCAACAAAAGAAGAAAGTCCTTACCTTTCCCAATATGAGACAACTTCTCCACAAGTACATATGAGAAGGTTGTACTCTCCCATCCAGTGGAATAAAAAATGGTGGGAAGAGGGGAAAGGAATATCAATAAGCCTTATTTATGAGGATCTGTGGAGGGGGTTCAGTGAAGAGAGCCACACCTGGAGATGGAAGATTTGGGGTTCAGATCTGGCCTCAGACATTTCCTAGTTGTGTGACCCTTGGCAAGTCATTTAAACCCCATTGCCTAGCCCTTACTGCTCTTCTACCTTGGAACCAATATACAGTATTCGTAAGATGTTTGTTTTTTTTTTTAATTAAAAATAATTTAATTTTTTTAAAAAGAGGAACCGTTACCATCATTGCCAGAGATTGTGGAGAGAAGGAAAGAGAGAACACATATTTATTGTGTTTACTACATGCCAGGCACTGAGTTAAGCTCTTAACAAATATTATCTCTTTTGATCCTTACCAGTCAGAGAGGTAGGTGCTAGTATTGTCCTCATTTTACCACTGAGAAAATTGAGGCAGACAGGTCCAGTTTGTGAGCGTCTGAGGTTATATTTGAACTCCAATTTTCCTGATTCTTTCCTCTGTACCACCTAGCTGTAGCAAAGATGCCAGTGGTTGATGGACTAATTATTGAAGTGACTGGGCTACATTGTGCTACCATTATTGCAGCACTTGGCAGGGATATTGCTATGAATATTGGAAGAGGAGAAGGACTTGTTCCTAGTCGAGTGAATTTGAGCAGACTGGCCAGTTTAAAAATCTTTAAGCAGTCTGGGTTGTTCTTAATTTGGTTGTGACCCAAGTGAGCCTCTGAGGCTTAGGAAGGCTACTGCTGTGTGGTGTGTGTTTCCGGAATGACAACTTGCTTTGAGGATGATGTGTCCCTACATGCCCTCTTCTGTGTGCCAGTGAGAAAGGAGGCAGCGAAAGGAGATGAGTCTACAGGTTTTACTTTTCCCCTTCCCACTCCCAACCAGATTTCTGGTGTCCTGGGCTGTGATGCACCTTCCCTTTGTAACCTGTAATCAAGATCCTCCTAAGACTCTTGAGTTCACATGAAATGGGTTCAGTCTTAGCGATCAACCCTCCCTTAAAGAATTTTTCATCTCTCTCTGGCTCATTGCACCTATCTAGAGTTATTTCAGGATCATTTAATATAGGCACTATAAAGTTCAGGTCCCCAGTCAGAGGTCTTTCAGAGATGACTTTGTCTGTATTTCTGATGGGGTTCTTCTTTTTCTGAGTTTCTGCTTCTTTGCCCTAAGGGCAACCTAAAAGGGAGATTGAGTTATCAAGCGCCTAAGAGCTCATCCCTTATCCTAAAGTATTGTCTTCCTGTTAGCCTTGGACCACAAAAGCTGCATCCCCAAGTCCCAGGAAAAAATGTCTGCAGGTTTGGGTGAGTCTCTGTTTGCCTTGGAAAGGTTGGAATAGACAAGCTGAAGGGTGTGGATCTCCAGGAATACCAATCATGGTCTAAAAATAGATCAATGAGACTAAAAACACAAATGGTAACCAGAGGATCCTGCTGCCACACTCTCCTCTTTGTTAATAGGATGTAGCCTACCACGTAGAGAGGAAGAGCTGGAATGAAAACGAGCTGTAGCTACCTAGAGCGGAGTGTTAAAAAGCGGCCAGAGTGAAAACAGATGTCCCTTGGAACACTGTGTCAGAAGAATTTGGAAAATTGTGAGTCGTGGTCCACAGATGTGGCGGTGGAAGGGCTGAGTGGAAAGGAGAGGCGCAGGACATTTTGCACCATCCTGGGACAGCTATGGCCCCTTCCCTTTGTCTCCTTCCTCTCTCCTGTCTCTGAGTCTTAATGAACCTGGAAGGATGCCTGGAATGGTAATCCCGTGATGGCCACCTTATCTTCTCCCCTCTGGCCTCGTCTCTCTTGGTGTCAGGAGAGGATGCCATCTTGGGGGCAATTTATCCCTGGCAATCCAGTCAGAATCCCCCATTAGGCATTTACTATTTTTGTGACCCTGAAAGTCATTTAGTCTTTCTCAACTTTTTATCTGTAAGATAAAGGGTTGGACTCTATGACCTCTAAGATTTTTTCCAACTCTAATGATAATCCCTGTTAGACAATTCATTCCCTATCAGTTGTTGGGGGAGGGGGCAGTTTATTGGGGAAAGAAGTTACTTTGGTTCATTAGGGGCTTTTTAAGAGGCTCTGCAAGTGGCCTCTGACTTTGGCAGTATGAAAGACTTAAAACTTAAATGTTTATTTCTTTACTCAAAAAATTATTTTTTATTATCGGGCTCCGTACCTGACTCCTTCACCTGTAAAATGGGGGTAATAATAGTACCTTGCTCCCAGGATTGTCATAACAACCAAATGGGATAACATGTAAAAGAGTTTGCAAATACTAGTTATTATCATTCATGTTAATAAATGTTTATTGGATTGTAAACTGCCAGATCATTTGAAAGGGTGAGCTCTTTCCCTGTCTCTACACCCAGAGTTCCAGGATCTCTGCTTTCCCTTCACCCCCCTTTTCCACCCCCAACTTCTTTCCTGCCTCTTGTACAAAAATTCCTCTGCCTAAGAAACTGTCAGAGAGTTGCAGAAGAAAGAAGGGAGGAGGGGAATGTTAGAACTGGACCAAGCACAGTGGTAATAGAGGAGGGAAAGGGATGGATCATGAGGGTTTGGGCACAAAGGATTGTTGATTCCAAAGAAACAGACTAGTTCAGGAGCTAATGAAATCCAGATTTGGTGCCTTGAGGTGGGTTTTGGGTGTGATTAGGAAGCAGAGAGAGATGAAAAGCCCTCAGGGCCAAAAAATACCTTCCCCACATTGGAGGAAAAGAGCTAGAATCTGGGAGAGCAGTACATTAGTGATTGCTAGCCCTGAGAATGGATTCTTCCCCATGACATGTGGCCATAGTTCCTCTGCCTGGACTGTGGGAATTATCATTCCCTGGAGGACATCTGTATCATGTCAGCTCCCTCTAATGGCTAAAATGTACACCTCTTGTCTCTGATTTTAAAACGTGGCCTTCTTTTGGCCTACCCACCAAATTCTAGCTCCTAGGCTGAAAGAGAGCTCTAATTCTCTGCTCTTTCATTTATGGAACAGAGATGCCCAGAAAGCTCAGTAAGTATTGCAAGTTTGAATTACCAGCTCTGCCTAGTTCCTCTTCCTCTCCTTGAATATTCATCCCTTAGGTGCTCCCAAGAATAGGTCTTCCATAATTTTATTACTACAGTCTTATTTTATTAAAAATCACTTGACTTAGGGGCAGCTGGGTAGCTCAGTGGATTGAGAGCCAAGCCTAGAGACGGGAGGTCCTAGGTTCAAATCTGGCCTCAGACACTTCCCAGCTGTGTGACCCTGGGCAAGTCACTTGACCCCCATTGCCTACCCTTACCACTCTTCCACCTATAAGTCAATACACAGAAGTTAAGGGTTTAAAATAAAAAAAAAAACAGTGTAAAAAAAATCACTTGACTTCTAACAGAAAGGCAATGAGGCATAAAGGAAAGAAAGCAAACAGTGGAGCAAGAAGAACTGGAGTTCAAGTCTTACCTATCCTAGCTGTGAGACCCTGGGCAAGCCTCTTCTTATGTCTAAAATGGAGAAGTTATTATCTCTAACCAACTAAGACTCAAAATTTACAGAGGATGCCTACATTGGTAAAGGGAGCTTCCTCATCTGGGGGTTCCCTGTGTCAATGAAATCACAGATTCATTCCTTATCCCTGTTCTGCCCTCCAGGAATAATAACTACCTAGAAAAAGAAGAGGATCATAAAATCTCATATATACACAGAATAAATATATACATATATTTTATATATGTGATTTATATATATTTATATATACAATAAACATATACATTTTACATGGCATGGAAAAGAGCATGGAAATTTATGCATGCCTCATTGGCAACCTGGGCCACAGTATTCTGGGCATTCTCTAGAATATAGGAAAACACTGGCTAGTAAGCTGAGGGTCTAATGGCGGCCCATGGAACACCAAACATCTATAGGACATACTAAGGAAGGAGTAAAACCATTCCTTTCCTTTAGGGAGCTTGCCACTTATTGAGAAATGGCTCAATCCCACCTGATATCCCCACTTCTATTCATGGCGCCACTATTCTTACCGCAACTTAAGTCCCACATCCTCTTTAGGTCCTTGTGGGAATGACCCTAGCTGGTTTGTGGCCATGGGTTGCCAACCATGACAATAGTTAGGGAGCAAGGCTATATAATAAAGGAAAGAGAGCTATAGCTGGGGGCCAGGAGGCCTGTAAGAAGGAGTTAATGAGCGTCCGAGAGAAAGGGAACCCAAGAACTTAGTGAGAAACATGTAGGAGGAGGGAGGAACCCAAGAGATGCTCTACAGAGGAAAACAGCAACATCTGGCAAAGGATGGGATGGTAAAGCACTGAAAATCTAAGCCTGGTCCAAAATGTATTGATTTGGGCCAGTCTTAGGCAGGCCTTTAAGTGAGGCAATAAAAAAGAGACGAGGAGCAAAGAGAAAGGGAGAAACTTGGGGTATTTCTTACATATTTGGTCGGACCTTATAAATACAAGGAACAAGTCCATTTTTGGTCTGATGAATTAATTCTTTATTATAGATTGAGACCAAACTTTCTACTCATAAAGAATCTTTTTTTAACATGTTGAGCAAATTCACCTGTTAAACGTCAACTCTCAACCTTTCCCCACCCCTGCCATCTGATGCCCCTACGTTTGATATTTACATCTCAGGGTCCATTTGTAAACAGTGAAGGTTGCCAGTCTTCTTCAATGCAAGTAGAAGGAAGAGACCCCCTAACGGGTCTCTATTCCCAGCTACCTGACGAGTCAGAGTCTCCCCATGTCCCGCCCCAGCCGACTGTCCAGGACCTGGAGCTGCCTGAGGAAACCTGAGTTGGGGCAAATGTCTCGGTGGGTCTGCACAGTCTGAATGGCCTCTACCAGGGTCATATTTTCACAGATCATGAGGTAAGCCAGGACAAGTGTGGCAGACCGGCTGACCCCCATGGCACAGTGCACAAATACACGGCCTGCAGGGAGAAACAAAAGATATGATCACAATCACAACCACAACCACAGGACCACTAAGAAAGCTGAACACTCAGTGGATCTGACCCTAACCAGGTCCTTTAAAGATTAAAAACAAAGATGTTCACTAAGGTGGGTAACTGGAGCTTTGTTCCTGGGCACTGAAATGTAAAGCTAACTCCTGATATCAGTCAGGAACTGCATGGAGAGTCTTCTTCCTGTCTAGATTCAAGAGGGGGAAATCATAAGAGAGAGCATCTAAGGAAAGACACCATCCCTCTTCTTCTAAGACCTCTAAGGAACTGGGAAAGTCAGCTCTGAGCTCTTCTGCTTGAGAAGACTTAGACCCTCAGAGGACTGGTCAGTGCCTGCTAGTTGGGAAGATTTCTCTTTGTTCGATCCTGGTCATCTCCAAGGTTCTGGTGTCCAGTGAGAAGCAGAAATTGATTTAGACTGCACTACTGTGAATAGCCCCAGTGATACAAGGATCTTCAAAGGTTGAGCAACAGGAATCTAAGGAGAAGAGGGGTTCTGACTAGACTTCATCACAATGGAAGTCTGTCCCAATCTTGAGTTCATCCCTTGCTGGACAAGCCTCATTCCTTCAGGCAAACTAGGACTTAAGAGTTAACCCTAGAGTAGAGGGAACTTTGAATCAATTAAAGTGATAGGTAGAAGTTTGGAAGAAAGGAGAGGAAGGTCCTCTCACAGACAACTGCACTCTGACCCAGGGAGTTTCCTTAACTGTACAATGGGTGAATTGGATTAAATGACCTCTAGATTCCCTTTTAGCTTCAAATCTAGGGTCTATCTGGTGAGGAATAAAAAAAAAATAGCAGCATATCATAGTCTATGGAAATTTGTCCTGACCCCAGTATTTAACCTATAGAGCTAGAAGGCACCCCAGAAGTCATCTAGGGCAATGCCCTCACCTTACAGAGGAGATTTGAGACCCTGAGAAGTTAAGTGAGTCATTTGAGATCTCACAAATAGTAAGCGGCCTACAAAAATGGACAATATGGAAATATTTTTTTCATGATAATGCATGTATAACCTAGAATGAATCTCCTGCCAGCACCAGGAGGTGGAAGAAGAGAGGGAAGAAGATAAGTTCAACTATAACTTAGGAAAACTTGTATGGAAATTTGTTATTATGTGCAATTGGTAAATATTAAATTAAATTTTAAAATATAATAAAAAATAGTAAGTGGCAGAAGTGAGATTAGAATTTATGTCCTCTGATGCCAAAGGCAGTGATTGTTCTACTGCTCCATGCTGTTTCCCAAGGAGTCAGCCTTGACAACAGGCATTAAAACAACAACCCCAAACCTGAAGTTCAAATACAGATAACCATAACACATCCCATTGCAAAAAAGGGCTGCTCCACTCTCTTTTCATCTCTGGGTAGCCCTTTTCTCTTTTACTTACCCTTGATGTCCTTGATGGTTTCCTGTGCATAGATGATTGTAGAGATACCCAAGGTATGTATCTCCCAACCATAGCCTTGAGTTGAGCAAGACCCTGCTGAGACCAAGAAATCCTAGACTCCTCTATGTGGAACTGGCCACCCATGACAATCCCACACCCATCATCTAGTACCTACTGTTCATGAAGCTTTCTTCCAGAGACTTCTCAGGAGCCCCATTTGCTGTCTAGGTATAAGGGTCAGACTAGGTTCTACCTAGTCTAAGTCATAACTTACACCTTTTAGCCTAGCTCCAGTTTTCCCTCAGTGACCCTAGTAAAGACAAAAAAAAAAAAAAAAAACAACCTTTCTGTCTTAGTAACAACTCTAAGATAGAAGGGCAAAGGGCTAGGCAAAACAGGGTTAAGTGGTTTGCTTAGGGTTACACAACTATGAAATGTCTGAGGCCATATTTGAACCCAGGACTTCCCATCCCAGTTACATTCTAACACAGGTAAAATGTAGAACAAGTGCTGATTTGCATTGGGAAAGGGAATTTACTTTTTTAAGAGTGGTACAGTAGGAAAAGTTCTGACTTTTGAGTCAGAAAACCTGGGTTCAGATCCCATCTCTGATACTATGACCTTTGGTAAATCACTTAAAGTCCAGAGTTTCCTCAACTATAAAATGAGGAAGGTTGGACTAGATGACCTCTAAGGTTTTTGCCAGCTTTGAATATATGATCCTATTTATGTGACCTTAGGAAAATGACTTTGGGTCTCAGTTTCCCCAAATGAAAAATGAGGGGGCTAAGGGGAGCATGATGTAATAATGCAAAGAACAATGATTTGGAGTCAAAGGACCTAAGATCAAACTGTCTCTTGGTATGATGCTGCACAAGTCATTGAAGTCCTCTGAGCTTTGGTTTCTTCAGATGGACATTGAAGGGATTTGACCAGATTACCTTGAGGCCCCTTTCAGCCCTGAGTCTTTAATCTTCACTCTAAACCTTCCCAAATGGGGAATAACAGAGTATTGGTTCTGTTCTGGGATGGAGTGGAGAAGAGAGGAGAAAGGGGCATGATCTTCTGAGAGTTTTGCCCACTTGCCTGACCATCTCAGAAGGAGCCCAACTGACTGTTCTGGAAGGGTCTAAGTCCAGGGCTTGAGAGTTGGTTGTGCTGGTTGGCTTCTGGGTTTCCTCCCTCCACATATCCTCTTCCTCTTCTCAAATATATCTCCTCTACCAGAAAAGGAAAAGGGGTAGGAGGAAAGGAGGAGAAGGAAGCTCACCTTGATTGCTGAGAGCTGTTCTGATGTATCTTGCTGCAGGCAGAAAGTAAATGCTAAGGTCAAAGAAGGGATTGTCATCAGCCTCAATCCCATAATAATCCACGGGCATCCCTCGGTAGAATTTGGTGCCCGTGTCAACGTGGAACCTGCCAGCAGCCACATTCACAATGTGGGTGACACCCAGCTGGCACAGTTTGCTCTTATCCCGGGCTGCGTATCTGGAAGAGGAACAAGGAAGGAAAGTCATGGAGTGTTCCTGCTGGCAGTCAGCACCTAGCATGGGCTGTGGGGAAGGAGGCCAGAGACGCCAATGAGGGGGTGCCTTGGCAAGGTGAGAGAAGTGCCAAGTCATCTTCAGAGTTGGGGAGGTGTAGAGGACAGGGTGCTGGATTTGTACACACGAGATCTGGCTTCTTAGCCTGGCTCTGAATGATCTGGCTGTGTGATCATGGACAAAGAAGAGAAGAAAATGAGCATGTATTAAGCACCTTCTATATCAGAGGCATTGCACTAAGCACTTTACAAAATGTTCTCTCATTTAATCCTTATCTCAATAATCCTCCCAATGACCTTGGGAGGGAGGTGTCCTTATTATCCCCATTTTACAATTGAGGAAATTAAAGCAGACAGAAGTTAAGTGATTTGCCCAAGGCCACACAGCTAGTAAGTTATCTTGAGACTGGATTTGAATTCAGGTCTGAAAAGCAATCTATTCATTGTGCGACCTAGCTACCTTTAAGTAAACCAGTTAACTTAGTTTCCCTGTCTATAAAATGGGATATTAGAGCTGTAATTTAATTGGTAGAAGATAAGAAACTCCTAGCTATCCAAATTAGCACCTTCTCTTTGTCTTAGAGAGTCCCTCAAGGTGTGCAGAATTAAGTGACTTGCTCAGGGTCACCTACCTGGTCAATATGTGTCAGAGGCAGGATTTGAATTCAAATCTCCCTGGCTCCAAGGCCAGCTCTCTACCCACCATACCAAGGTTTGGTAGAATAGTAGAATGCAAGTTATACATAGGAATGGGGTCCTTTTTGTCTCTGTATCTCCAGCACCTAACTTAAGTCATCTATCTAGCCCTCAAGCCCAGACATCAATGGGGTTCCTGGGATTCAGACAAATTCTTCTCCTGGGGACCCATCCCCATAGTCGGGAGGCTGTCAGGACAAAGTAGTCCAGAGAATTCACCCAAATGGATCTTTCAGAGCCTGGAGCCCTTTGCCCTGAGGAGAGAGATGTACTTAGGGCTTTGGTTGGTTTCTTGGAGAGCCCTCCATCTGCCCCACTTTACCCAGTTGGGTGTTTTCCCTCATTCTCTCCTCCCCTACCAAGAAGAGATAACTACAGAGCTGAGTCTTAAGACTCTTCCTCAGGAAGAAGCCCTCCCTGAGGAAGCCCAAGTCCATCCCTGTTTGCTTCCTCAGATGTGAATCTCCCTCCCATCAGAGTGAATTTGGGGAAGGCGGGCTTACGCGTCTCCCAGGTAGAGGTTGGGCCAGACCTCATTGATGTGGCTCATTGAGGTGGCCCTTCGAATCCACAGCAGGCGCTGCAGGTAGGCCAAAGTGGGTGTCTGGTAGGGGGCGAGGTTCTGGGTGCTAACTCGGGTTGCCCCATGGATCTTGGGCCTCCGCAGGTCCTGTCTCTGCAGTGAATCCATCCTGGAAAACAGGGGAGGGCATCCCATTGCTGTCCTTGTGCGGGCCCTGGGGGAGGGAGGGGGGAAGTGAGAGGGAAGTGGGGAGGAGGAATGAGTCCCAGAATCCAGGAAGAGCTGTCTCTCCCATCACTGGGGGGAAAGATAAGTGGTTTTTGTTTTGTTTTGTTTTTAATAAGAGAGAGAGAGAGACCTGTCTCTCTCAGCAGTAAAAGAATAGGTGCTAGGAGACTTGTCCTCTCATAGAATCAACCATGGGAAGGAAGGTGGGAGATGCTCTGGGGCCTATAGAAAGAAGAGGATCAAAAAGGCCAAAGAGAGATCACAGCATCTGCAGAGACAGGGTTGGGGATCTCCCACTGGAAAATTGGTCCCACTACCTTCAAGGACTACTACTCTGCATCCTCATCCCACTGGAGAATTGGTCCCACTACCTTCAGGCATTACTACTCTGCATCCTCATCCTCCATCCCACTGGAGAATTGGTCCCACTACCTTCAGGGATTACTACTCTGCATCCTCATCCCCCATCCCACTGGAGAATTGGTCCCACTACCTTCAGGGATTATTACTCTGTTTCCTCATCCCCCATCCCCTCTGGCAGCCCAACAAGGAGCTGTGTGACCTGTGGATGACTTTCACTACACGATCCAGTGGAAATAGTTCTGGCTTGACAATGGGAAGATCATCATGTCCCAAGAACTCCTCCAGGAAGGAGCTGGAGGGGATCTTTGAGGTCATCAAGACTAACACCATCATTTTACAGAGGAGGAATCTCAGGGCTAGAGTCAAAATGCAACATGGGGTCTGGATTATAGTTCAACTCTAACACTGAATAGCTGTGGCTATTATCCCTCTGGCAAGTTACTTAACATCTCTGGGCCTTAGCTTTCATATCCACAAAGTGAATGGGGAGGTGGGAAGACCTAAAGGGGTTGGGATAGGTGACCTTTAAAAATTCCCTTCCATCTGTAACTATCAGTAATTCCACACCATCTTCTTTCCCCTCATCTCTGCCTTACCTGGGATATAGGAAGAGGTCATTCTGCTAAGGATGTCTACAAGGACAGAAGGAGGGCTGTGCATTTTCCCCATCTACCTCCCCAGCTTTCTTGCCTCAGCTTAGCCTGGAGACTGAGAGGATAAGTGACCCCTGCAGGGTTTATGTCATCCATTGCCCCTCAGAGATCTGTTTGTGTTTCATAGGAAGGTGGATCTCCATTCTTTCTTCTCCCAGACTAGTCCCTTGCTACCTATCAGGCTTCCCAACTGAGGCCACTTATGGTTTCATTACTGTGTCCCATTGGCCACCAGAACTTAGCCACATACTTGTCTGGCACCTAAACTGGTCAAGCCAACCTCCTCTGGACATGATGGTTTCAGAGTCCTACTAGTGTTTAGAAGAGTAGAATGATTTCAAGGGACAAGATAATTTTTGTCTTTGGATTTTCCAGGACCCTGGGCACATAGTAGGTGCTTAATTTTTGCTGAATTAAATTGAAATGGTAATTTTTCCTCTAACATACTCTCCAACAAAACCCAAAAGGGACCAGACATTTGGAAGTAAGAAGGGGCCTCAGTCCCCCTTGCCCTTAACCCATTTCCTTCTCTCCAAGTGTCCTGAAAGTCTGAGTGGAATGGACTAGCCCTAAAGTTGAGTTGTTTTCCCCTCATTTCAGTGGTTGAACATGACCCACAGGTCCCTGGGGACTAGGGTTAAACATGTAACCCTTCTTGAAAATTCTGTGATTCTATGATTTATTATTATTATTATTATTATTATGGAATACATACTGACCTCAGTTGATTGCTTGTTAACTGAACTTCAAAGTACTTTAAAAAAAATCTACCATTCAAGGAAAGTGGACTTTCATCCCTTTGAAACTTTTATGCCAAATATTCATTCGGGCTTTTTGTGCCTGACTTGTAGGAAAGCCTTCTGAGCTCACATTGGTGGGCTCAGCCAGAGTCAGACACATTATATCAACATAGTGATGTCATTTTGGTCCTTTTTGAGTAGGAAGGACAATAACCAACCAATGGGCCACAGCCTCTTGTTCTGAGGGTTAGGCTGTAGCCTCTTAGGTAATAGGATTAGGAGATATTTGTTATTTTTAGGGATATATATAGACACTGTCCAAGTGACTTCAAAATTTTAACAAGAACTAATATTGCATAGGCCAGGCTGGAAGAATTCACTAAACCTGAAAAGCTTGCTCTATTATAATATGTAGTAAATATATTACTTGCCAAGTGTGTGAAGGGGGATCCCTAGCCCTGGGTGGAAGGGGTAGGTGAGGGGATCCAAGTTCTTCTCATCATTTTCCCAGGTAAGGAGAGGACCAGTAATATTTTCGAGACCCTCACATGGGGTTGAAGCAGCTGAATCTAGGAATTTAAGTGACTTCCCCCTCTAGCCAGGATATAATAATGTCCCAAGCTATGCCCTAGTTTTCACCTGGTTGAACATAACCCCTGGACACTTCGGGTTCCTCTCCCAATATCGGGGGTCTGTTGCTGACGCTGCCCCTGGGATTTCTGGTGAAAATGAACATAGACCCGTCCCCCCTCAATCCCCATTGAGACCCTCACCTCTCATAGGCGTGAACCTTCCCATCTGACCGAGGAAAGGTTAGCCACAGCCTTAATTTTTCTCCTCTCCTCCTTTGCATTCTGAGCTGTGTCCAGAAACATCATTTTGGGGTGACAGAGCGTGTTTCCAGGGCCTTGGTGGGCATGGAAATGGAGACACTGGTTGTGTCTTGTCCAGGAAGGTGGGTTATGTGGAGAGCCAGCCGTATGAGGAAATGCCTGGGAAGTTGGAGCTTATAAAATGGTGGGGTCATCTATCAGGGCCTGGTATCCCTCTGGCTTCCACCTCCCATCCTGAGGACCGCGGCTAGGCCGTGTAAGATGGAGGCGGCGCCTTCTTTCTCAGGCCACCTCGCCGAGGGGGACGCTAGGCAAGGGACACGCGTGGGAGAGAGCGCTCTTCCACTGTCACAGCTTAAAAAGGGGCCGTGGGGGAGAAGGGAAACTCCTAGAACTTCAGTGGCCTGCCCAAACTCCCGCAGCCAGTTGGTGGCAGAAATGGTTGTTGACCTAGAATGCTGAACTCCCAGAAACCCTGGCTGTGGGGCGACAGATGTCCCAGGCTGTAACTGGGTGGGAGTCGAAGCCCACCGGAGGGCTGCCTGATCCTGGAGGCCTCCAACCCTTCTCCAGTAACGGGGGTCTTACCTCCTCTACCTAGAACATGGTGCAGGGCTTGAGTCTATAGAACCATATAATCCCACCTACCTAGAACATGGTCTAGGGCTCGAGTCTGGAGGCTCTGGGGGCCAGGGCAGTGCTGGACTCAACAGTAGGGATCGGAACAGGGGGATGAGGTTCCTTCTGAGAACACAGATGCTGTGAAGCGGCTAGGATTCCAGCCCTTCCACCTGGAAGCCCCTGGGGGGAGGGGGAGAGCCCAAGGGAGGCCCCGCGCTGGCCCTGCCCCAAGGGGAGCCCAGCGTGGCCCGGAGCATCCTGAAGCGGGCTCAAGGCTCCGAGAGACTCAGCCCCCGGCCCAGGGCAGGCCAGAGTTAAGCAGCCCCGGGATGATGTCATTTAAAGGGGCCCCGGAGAGGGGGTGTTGGCCCGAGAGAAGGGGGAGGTCACAGCCAGTACCAGCAACAAACCAGCGGCCACTCGGGGGTGGGGGTGGGGGGCCTGGCCCTGCCCGCTGGCCCTTTCATCCTTGACTCTGACCCAGTTAAGGCTGCGGGGCAGGAAGCTTTGGTCCCCCCAAAGGCTGGCAGTCTCTGCCTTCTCTGGGCAGTTCTGATGGAGAGACTGGTCCCACCCAGCTCTCCCTGGGCCATCTTTTTCTCTGGCCTCTCAGGATCAAATCTAGGGGAAGACTGCCCTCCCTTGGCCATTCTCCGGCCCTGCAGCCCCACTGCGAGGAAGGTAGAGGAGAAGCCCCAATCTCAGTCCCCCCAAGACCTTTTAGCGATTGTACCCACCAGCACAACCACTAATTTAGCAACTTCCCTGGCAGGATGGATGATTATTGTTATTACCATTATTATTACTATTATCATCATCACCATCATCATCATCATCATCACTCTTTGTTTTAGAATTAATATTATATTAATACAGAATTATACTCCTATATTATATAAATAATATATAAAATTATATGTAGAATATATAACATACACAATGTATTCTATGTGGTTATATTTCTTTATTTTAATATATATTTTAATATATCACATATTAATATTTAGAATTAACACTATGTTAATACACAATTGTATTAATATATTATATACAATTAGTACGTATAACATAATATACACAAGATATTCTATATAATTATATTTATTTTAATGTATATTTAATATATTAATACTTAGAATGAATACTATATTGGCATACAATTTTATTATATATACATATAAATAATATGTATATAAATATAAATGTTTTATATTTATATATAAAAGTATATGTGTAATATCTAATATATTCAATATATTAGATATAATTATATTTAATTTATATTTAATATATTATATATTAATACTTAGAATGAATACTATATTAATACATACTTGTATTCCCTGGGAAGAATCATAAACCTACATACTTGTATTAATATATTAATATATATTTTATAAATAGTATATTATATTAATTTATATTGTAATAAATAATATATGCAATATGTTATACAATTATATTTCTTTATTGTATGTTTTCATGTATTTAATATAATAATGTATTATAATATGATGGTGTATTTCTAATATATTGAATTTATATTTTACTATATTATATTTTAATACTATATTAATACAGAAGGGTGGTAAGGGCTAGGTTATTAGGGTTAAGTGACTTGCCCAGGGTCACACAGCTAGGGACTGTCTGAGGCCACATTTGAACCCTGGTCCTCCCCTCTCTAGGCCTGCCTCTGTCCACTGAGCTACCTGGCTGCCCCTTGTGAACTAATTTTTTTTTAATAGTTTGACAAATATCTTAATATAATTGGTTTCCTTTGTAATCCTACACATTTTATTTTATGCACTTTAAAATATGATTCTGAAGAGTCCATAAGCTTTGTCTGATCCTGCCAAAGGGGTTTCACACACACACACACACACACACACACACACACACACACACACACACACACACACACACACAAATGCTGCCTTCCGTCCAGGCTTAGCTGGCTGGCCCCAAGCAGCTGGAAGACCCCGTCTTTTCTGCCCTCCCTCAATCCCATTATGTGTCTCCACCTTTCTTTGATTTGAGAAACTCCCTTCCTCTCTGGGCCCCCAAAACACTGAGAACAGAACAGAGGAGCGGGTGAGTAGCAGACTTAACTCTGTCCACGCAGACTCAGGAGTCAAGGCACTCTCCCAGGGTCACTCAGCTCACAAGTATCCGGACCACAATCCAAGTCTCACACATATTATAAAATGGTAGATTCAGAGGTGGAAGGGACCTTAGGGGTCAGCCAGTCTTGTCCCTGGGTTTTGAGTGGCGGAAGGGAAAAGGGCTCGGATTGGGGATTTCTTTGGCAAAATTCTCTAACTCAGAGTCTTCAGAGGCATCTGGAGTGCTTCGAGTTTTAGGGCAGCTCTCCGGCCAGTAGCCTGTGAACGTCTCCCCTTATTTCACGGATGAATAATCCAAGGCCCAGAGAATTGAAATGATGTAAAGGCAGTAAGTGGCAGCGTTGGGATTTGAACCCATAATCTCTTACTATAGATTTTTTCTATGCAGAGGATTCTTAACTGTCTTGTGTGTGCGCTCGTGCTTGACCCCTTTGCCAGGATCGGATGAAGCCCGTGGACTCTTCAGAATAATATTTTAAAATGTATAAAATAAAATGTGGATGACAAAGACAACCAGCTGTGTATAGATCTTTGTTTTCCCCCACTCCAGACCGTCTCCCTAACCACTCTACTACACTCTCAGGTTACTTATCAGGTATAATTAATTACTCTTTTACCAACCTCTTATAAATACACAGGTGGGGGTTGTCTTGTCTGGGCTGGGATGAGGAGGGCCACAATTCTGCATTTGACTGTCAGTTTTCTTTGTTTCTGACTCCCTGTCTGTCTGTCTCTCCCTCTGACTCCGGGTGGCTCAGATGGCTCTAACTCTTCCCACACACCCAGCTACCACCACCCATGTGTGCCCCTGCCACCCCCAAGCCTATGCCCCAAAAGGGCTTCTGATCATTCTGAGAATGGGCTGAGGAGGGGGGTGACACTCACCTGTGGAGAGGGCCTAGCCTGGTTCCAGGCACTGGCTACGGTCTCCCGATAGGCAGGTTCCCAACTGCCTGTCTCTGCTCTGTTGAGGCTGCTTCTATTTTGAATTTGTGTTTAATTATAAACCATGATCCGCTTCCCCCCTTCCGCCCTCCTCTTCTTACCCTACCCAGGGCCATCAGTCCCGTTCATTCCCAGGAGGGGAAGGTGCCGAGGGGATGGCATGGCAGAGCACGAGACTGAGCCTAGTCTGGCAGTCCTGGCACCAGACCCCTGCCTCCACCCCCTCTGACCCAACACCAGCACTCCACATGCTAAGGAGATGGCTGGTCCAGTCATAGCCTGGGCTATATATATGGTATGTGTCAATGATTGTTGGGAAGTGGGAGGAAGAGCCAGGGAAAGCTGTAGGAGACTAATCCTTGGCCAAGAGGATTTAAAAATGTGTGGGTATTCTTTTCAAGCCTTTATTATTATGTAGAAATAAGGGGTAGCAGGCAAAATGGGAGAAGGCCCATGATTATGGTCTTGCCCCACTTAGGATGGGAGGCATGAGAGAGAAGGGAAGGCAAACTGGGCTTGCCAATAGGCCACCTGTTTGTTTATTTTTTAATAGAATCAATAAAAAGTATTAGTTGCAAGGCAAAAGAAGATAAAGGCTAGGCAAATGGGGTTAAGCGACTTGCTCAGCTTGGAGCTATCAGAAGCCAGATTTAAACCTAGGACCTTTTGTCTCTAGTCTATATCTACTAAGCCATCTAGTTGCCCATGGCCACCTGTTCTTGACCACTCAGATATCTAGCCCATTCCTGGACTCTTACAAGTCCTCTCTTTTCCCCCATCCCCACTAGCCTTGGCTATTCCAGAAAGAAAGGTGGGGAAGGAACAAATCGATGAAAGGAATAGAAAGAGAAGTTCAAATGCTCTTCAAATGAGATATTTTTTAAGCACTTAGCACAGTGCCTAGTCCATAGGAGGGACTCTATAAATACGTATTCCATGTCCATCCCTCTTCACAGAGTTGACAGAGTTTACCCCCCAGGATGCCAGACCAATGGACAGAGTAACAAGGAACCTGTGGGGATTTTGCCTGGAAATGAAGTCCAGTTCCTTGGCCTATAGTTTGAAGAAATTAGATGTCTTTTCTGTAAGAATCTATTTTAAAAGCCCATAATTAGTTCCAGGTAGAGGATAGGCACTATTTGGAGCCTAGAGAGTTCAGAAAAGCGACTGTTGGGAAGGGTATACAGAGGAATGACCACTGCATATTTCCTAGACCCTGAACAGAAATCAATTTGTGACCTGAATTTGCTCAGAGCTCTTCGCATCTCCAGTCCATATTAGGACCTTTGGAAAAGCCCCAGGAAACCTTGACCAAGTTCTTCTATCCTGTCTCCACTTCATGGTGTCTCTCTGCCATCTTGATCTCTGAAAATTTCAGTCTTCACAGGCACAGTCTTGATATGACAGATACTGACTTGAGAGGACAAACTCATGGCTTCTAGATCCTCAACCTTCTGATCCTTTCTTAACAGAGGATAACACCATTGGCAGAACCTTTGAACTTAGTGAAATGTCAATAAAGCTGCAGCTATTTTTTTAAATGACCATTTTATTTTCAGTGCAGAGTGGTAGGTGCCATCAGACTCTCCCTGTCCCTATTATGTTGTTCCTGGCTAAGTTGGAGGTCCAAGTTACGCAGCTGAGAGAGGAACCCCAGATTGGGGCAGATGTTTCGATGGACACTTACTGTCTTCAAGGCTTCCACCAAGGTCAGATGCTTCCGGAGCATCAGGAAGGCAAGTACCAGGGTAGCAGAGCGACTAAGCCCCATGGCACAGTGGACAAGCACCTTCCCTGGGAAGAATCATAAAATCAGGGATTTAGATGTAGAAGGGACCCCAAGGGCCACCGAGTCCAAGTTTCATTTTACAGATGAGGAACTGAGGCCAAGAAAGATTAGGTAACTTGTCCACAGTCACACAGCTAGGATGTATCTAAGGCTGGATTTGAACTTGGGTCTTCCTGACACCAAATCCAATATATTATGCCATGGAACTGGGGACACAAGAACAGTCCCAAGTGGGTATAAAGGAAAGGACAATGAAAGAAGAGTCTCCTGTCCATTTTACAGGCTGGAAACTTACAACCAATGCAACAGAAAATCAGGGGGCAACCATAGGTATTAAATCGCACCAAACCCCTAGACCCAGGGCACTGGACTTCCAGACTCACTTCTGTTCATTTTTGCATAGCCCTGAGAATGGGGTAGGGTGCAGTGCTTATAGGGCTTGGGCAAAAGAGAAAGTCCCTGCCACCTGCCTCCCTCTTACCTTCTGGGGTCTCTAGTGCTCCCTGGATGAAGTTTGCTGCCTCATGGAAAAAGACACTGAGGTCAAAGGCACAGTCATCAAAAGCCTCTATCCCAAGGTAGGTCATAGGTATGTGACGATAATAACCTGGTCCTGTGGATACGCCTAATCCACCATGGGCAGCATTGAGGATGTGAGTGATTCTTAGGCTCTGTAGTATTTTGAGATTCCTGGCAGCCCATCTGTAGTGGGGAAGAAACCCAAGAGACAGGAAATTGCTACAAGGGCAGATGGCCAGGGGCATCTGATAACTGGGAGCCTGACTCAGCCTCAACCTCAATAATCCCCAACCCTAACTCTTACCCTAAACCACATGCTAAATTGAAATGACCTCCTAATCTTAACCAAAACCCAAACATACTTCCCTAAACCCAATCTCAATTCTAAGCCAGAACCCAACTCTAGTCCCCACCCCTACAATCCATCTCTGGTTCTGCGGTGCCACAGCTCCTTCTCTAGGGACCAGAATGGGTAGAAACACCCAGCTAGTTTAATATTCCCTCCTCTATGGCCTCTCCAGGAGAAGCCCCAGATTCCTCTGGGGTTCAAACCCCCAAGCTGGGTTCTAGGATGTGCGATTTGGGGCAGGATAGGAAATCAGGCAGGGCAGGCAGGAAAGACTGAGGGAGAATGATTGGCAGAGAGATCTTACAAATCTCCCACGTAGATGTTAGGCCAGACTTCGTCCATATGATTCCGAGACCCACTTTGAGTCAAGAGGAGTCGCTGCAGGTCATTCAACTCTGGTGTCTTATATCTGATCTTGTGAAACATCTTCCCATCCATTTGACCCCCACTGGAGAGCACTCTACTCAGGGTGCAGTCCAAAGGAACCCTGAAGACAGAGAACAATAAAAGATGACAGGTGGTAGGAAATAAGTGCAGAAGAAGTAGAATCAGCAAGAGAAAGTTAATGGGGAAATACTTTCTCTAGGGAAATACTAACCTACTTATATGAGGGTGTGGGTGGTGCCAAGGGGAGGAATATTGGGGGGAAAGCCTAGGTTTTCTTAAAGATCTCACCTACAGGTTGTTGGATGGTAGCCCCTGACCCATTCCCCACCAAGGGACCCAAAGATTTAGCTTCCTGAGAAGCACTCCCTTCATATCTTGAGTCTTCAATAGGAACAATGGGAAAAATAAGGTTAAACAACTTCCTTTCACAGAAGAAGTTGAACATTGTGGATGTTGAATGTTGCTTTATGCTGTCAATCACAGTTGTTATATTGATTTGTTGAACTCTGTGTTGTAATTGTTGTTGTTACAAAGGTAGAAAAAAAAGGGTAGGGGCCTGTTCAGAAATGAACATGATATAAAAGCAAAAGTCTATTTGTAGGTCATCTACCTCTGGTAGCCTTTTTTGGGGGTGAGGAAAAAATTAAAAAAAAAAAAAAAAAGATAATGTTGTGCCATAACCACTTATCGTTTAGTTGAGTCATCTTGGCTCTTTTTACCTAAGTCCACAACAGGATTAAGTCATAGCCCAAGGGAGAGCCCTAGCATTGGTCTGTTAGAATTCTCCAGGGAACAATTTCAGGTTTTTAGCCTCTACTTCCTGAGTTTCCTGCTTGTTTGATTAATTGATTGACCTCCCACACAGTTGGGGAAAGGTCAGTTGCTAGCTCATTTTACAGAAGAGAGGAACCCAGCACGTAATAAAGTGGAAAGAGGATTGTACTAGGAATCAAGAAATATGGATCTTGCTTTGCTGCTGACTAGCTGTGACATGGGGCAAGTCATTTGACTAATTTGGGCCTTAGTTCCCTTTTCTGAAAAAGGAATTGAATTTGATGACCTCTAAGGAAAGTCATTCCCAGAGATTTAATCTAAGTCTGAATGACTTCCTCAAGAAGCAGACTTAGGACATAGAACTACAGAAGTTGAGACTTAGAAGGGACCTCATTAGTCATCTGGTACAACCCCAACATGAAAGTAATCTGGACTAAAATTTGACCAAATAGTCATCTGGCCTGCACTTGAAGAAGACCTACAGGGAGGGAAAGCCTACTACCCTTAGAAATGACCCATTCCAGTCTGGGACAGTTTTTATTGTTTGGAAGTTCCTGACATCAATCCTCAATTGGCTTCTTGTCCTTCAGGATCCTTCACAAAACAGGCCTTCAAATATTTGAAAGCACAAATCATGTTCTTCCTAAAGTCTTCTCTTCTCCAGGCCAAACATCCCTCTCTAGTTCCTCTAACCAAACCTCATATGACACAGATTCATGGTTTTTTGCCACACTTGGTCACCACCATTGCCCTCTCCGACACTAACTTTTCAACATTCTTCCTCAGGTTTGCATTCAGAATTGAACACATATATCAGATGAGGACTGATAAGAAGAAAGTATGGAAGACTATTCTCTCCTTATTTCTGGAAACTGTTCCCCTCTTACTGCAACCCAGAATGATATTAGTTTTCTTTGTTGCTGCATCACACTGCTCTTTCCAATTGTGTGCAATGAGATATTAGTGTGTTATTCTCAAGTTATTAATATCTATCCATTTCTTCCTTCAAGACCCTACCTCCATCCTTACAAAGGTTTTCCAGCCTTAAGGGAATTTGTCCTAGGCTGATTCCGGTCTTTGATCCTGAAAGTACCCAAAGATCAAGTCTTTAGTACCAATCTCCTAGTATCCTTTTGTGTAGAAGTCTCTTCCATTATATTGGAGGCTTCTACCAGATGGTCAAGCCCAAAGACTTGACATCAGCTCCTCTCAGACAATCCAGTCCCATCCGGGAATTCTCTATTGGTCTCCAACTTCCTGATCATTTCTTTCAAATGCTAAAATGCTTGAATGTGCCCACTATAAAGCTACTCCCCAATTTCTTGAAGATGTTAATTAGCTCCAATGTGTCCATTGTAATATTCAACAGTCTGTCTCCAACCATTGCAAAAATGTTATAATCCCTTCTGGGAGGCTTGGTTACATCTGGATTCTCCTATAAATAAGGGATTTTCCGGTGAATTTTTAGGTAGTTGTCTTGGGTTAATGACTTGACACAGTTCCCTGCGTTTTCTCTGTAAATCTTTAGGGGTTAGGGTGATCTGTCTTGGGTCAGTGACTTGAGACAATCCCCCCCATTTCTCTAGTTCTCTCTCAATAAAGCATTATATTTTAAGTGATGTATTTCCCTGGTCATATTTTTAAATAGTGATTTAAGAAGGTGTACTTTGATATTTTCAAAGTCCCCTCAATTTCCACTTCACACACTATCGAGTTTACACATCTACTAAAACCCCTAGATCTTTCTCAAAACAAGTACTGTTTAACTTTGCCTCTCCCATTTTGTACTTGTGAAGTTGACACTTTGTGTCCAAAGGAGAGACTTGTCCCATGACTGAAATTCTTCCTTTTTCTTTTTTCCTTTTCTTTCCCTTACCCTCAGTCTTGCAATCAATACTAAGTATTAGTTCCAATGCAGAAGAGGGATAAGGGCCATTGGGGTTAAATGCCTTGCCCAGGGGTCAGGCAGCTAAGAAATGTCTGTGATTGAATTTCATCTTTTTAGATTCAGCAAAATTCTGAGTCATCAGTTGATTGAGTCAGTATGTTGGCTATTTTTCTCAGTTTTGTGTTTTCAGCAAATTTGGTGAGCCTTTACAGATGTGAATCATTGTTAAAAAAAATATTAAAAGTCTGAGGCCAAGTATACATCCCTCGGGTACTATAGAGGCTTCTTGTCAAGTTGACATTCAACTATAATAGCTATTCTTTGAATCCAGCCATCCAACATTGTGAAGCAATCTATTTTATCAGCTAATCCATATCTCTTTGTCTTCTCCATAAAAATAGTAGGAGATATGTTATCAAAAGCTTTGCTAAAATCAAGATAAGCTGTTCCCACAGAATTCCCCTCAAGTACAAGTTTAATAATCTTGTCAAAAGAGGAAATGAGGTTAGTCTAGCCTGACCTGTTCTTGACAAAGCTACTCTGGCTTTTTATAATCATCTGTTCCCTTTGTGAGGACAGCTAGGTGGCACAAGGGATAGAGTACTGGCCCTGAAATCAGGAAGACTTAAGTTCAAATCCAACTTTGGATACTTACTAGCTCCCTGTGATTCAGAGCAAGTCACTTAACTCTGTTTGCCTCAGTTTCCTCATATATAAAGTGATCTGGAAAAGGAAATGGCAAAACGCTCTAGCATCTTTGCTAAGAAAATTCTAAATGGGGTCATAGAAAGTTGGAAACAACTGAACAGAAGAATTCCCTTTTCTAGGTGTTCAATGACCACCTAGATATAATAAAAATATAAAGATATTTAAGGATTCATTAAGGCCAGGGAAGTTTAAGATTCCGGCTTTAATAACTACTACTTGGACAAAAAAGAGTTTGTTCCCTAATTCATAGGGATCATCCATTTAGAAGTAGAAGGGACCTTAGAGGTCATCAGGTTTAACCCTTTCAGTTTATAGATGAGGAAACTAAGATGCAAAGTTCACTGACTTGACCAAAAGCCTACAGCTAATAAATGTCTAAGCAGAATTCAAACCCAGCTTTTCCAGATTTTAATTCCAGCACCCCATTCTGCCTCTCTGGTGTCACCTATATGGCAGTTCATAGTCCCTCCAGGAAGAACAGTCTATTTGTTTCTTATTTAAAACTTTCCCTTTCTCCACCTCTGCTACCCTATGGATCTATTTAGAGTCTGCTGCAGTCACTGGATCTCTGAACCTTAAAACAGTCTATCCCCTTTTTATTTAGCAGTTGGAGATGGAAGAAAACCCCAGAGTTCATCACTAAGGTCTGTGGAAAGACTTAGGAAGAATGGCAATTAGGAGTAACAGAATAATTTCTTTCTGTTTCAGAGGGAGCAGGGATATGGGCCATTTTCTGTTTCTATTATACACATTATACACCTATACACCGAACAAGAAGCTATGCATTTAAATGACAACAGGAGAGACTCAGAATAGACTTAAGGATAAACTTAATGACCAAAGGGAATATGAGACATGTCCTTTCCTAGAGATCTCAAAATAGGAGAGACTCTCCTGGTCTAGGCTAGAAGTAATCTGACATTGAAAAGGAGTTTGGCTATAAAGGATGACCTCAAGAAAGTCTACTATTCTCTGGTTTAGAGAAGCTTGGATATTTATTAAAGACAGGCTCATCAAACCCTGAGGTAGTTATTTCATAAGGTGTAGCTTCCTTTCTCTCCATTTCTGAGAGAGTACCTGAGATAGTAGACAATTTAACCTGAAAGTCCTGCCCACAGAGCCAGAGCCTGAGTTTCCTCTGAATGTGTGCCATGAGTGGGGCGGTCAAGAGTGGGGTGGGAGGAGTAGAAGAGTGAGATCTGGAGGTTGTTGGAAAGAAAGGGAAAGAGAGAGGGAAAAACCTGATGTGCCTGGAGAAGTATGTGGAGATATGTTTGAAGCCAGAAATCTTAGGTAGAGGGACACAATGGAGGAAGAAGAATAGGAGGGAAGAAGGCCTCAGAAGTACTAACATCAGTCTTGCTCCTCCAATGTGGGAAGTCTAGACATAGTCCTACCTCTTTTCCAATACAAAAACACCCCCCCCCCCACCCTTACATCTTCTAGCATGGGTGTCCAAGGCATTGTTGGCAGGTTAGAGGGTAGACAAAATGGTGTTAGGGAATCTGGGATTGGATGATAAACCTTAGTTTTGATGGGTATTGGGTATGATTTGATAGAAGGTTGGGGGCAGGCGTGGGGAGTGGAGTTTACAGTTAGAATTTGATGACCATTGGGACCTTGCAGGTGGTTCCCTCAGACCTTTCCTCAACCTAACCCCTTTGCTGCCTTTAGGGAAAAGAAGAAGAACCTGGCCCAAACAAAGTTGAGCAATTTACAAGTTTCATTATCCTTGCCTTCTACCCACACACATATTTCACTCATGATCTCCCCCAACCCCAATCTATATCATCTTGTATTCTCTTCCTTCTTCTCTTCTTTCTTCCTCCCGCCAAATACTATCTAGTTCTTTAGGTAGGAATGGAGAACCAGTAGCTTACAGAGTGGGGTGGCTAGTATGTAGGTGTTCTCAGGCTGAGAAACAAGAAATTTGAGGGATTAGTGGACTGGGGAGACAGTAGACCTTAGACCTCTAAACATTCCTTATCTTCCTGTCCCCAAGAGTCTCAACTCTTCTCTTGATTTACTTGAATTGGGAATCTTTCCACTGTCCTTGCTTCCCCCATGTTGGCAAGGAAGAGTAGGTACATTCAAATCACTAAGCTCCCTGAGGCAGCTAGGACCAGGAGCCATACTAACCTCTTCTGGATGAGAGACCAATCTTGGCAAAAAGACAGAAGGTGCTCCTAATTCTCCCCACCCCAAACCAACCCTAGCCTTGCCAAGGCAGAAATCTCCTTTCTGGTGATAATTCTTCTGTTTGCTGTCCTATCCTCTTTTGAAGGGCAGAATGATGGTGAGGATGTTGTCTTATAGAAGAAGCCAGAAAGTAATAAGGGGCTGCTCTCTCAGTCCTTCACTGTTGCTCCTGACTCCTGAAGTTGCTTGTCCAGCTGGCAGAGCTGCTTGAGGAAACCAGAGTTGGGGAAGATCCAACGGTGTTGTTTCACAGAACTCACAGCCTGCATCAGGGTTAGCCTTTGTCTTAACATGAGGTAAGCCAAGACCAGAGTGGCTGATCGGCTGACCCCCACCACACAGTGCACTAGGACCTTAGCTGGAGGAATAAGAAAGAGGGAAATAGGGGGTGAGAAGAGTCCAGGTTCTAGAGGGGAGGCAGAGCTCTCTCATTCTTACTAGAAACTCAATCACTACTCTAGGAACCTCCCCCTGGGAGCAATAACAGCTCATATTTCTACAGTGATATGACATTTGTGGAGTACTTTCTCTACAATAATCCTGTGGGGCAGGTAATACAAGGATTTTCATCATCCCCATTTTATAGATAAGGAAACAGAATTGAAGTGAATCCTTGATGGCCATATAACTAATATGTTAGGGGTAGAACTTGGATCCAAGGTTCCTGACTCTGGTTGGTTTTCCTATATGTGTGTGTGTGTGTGTGTGTGTATTTTTACAGTGACAGTACAAAAGTATTGGAAGGTCCTGTGTTGATTCTTGTCCCAGTTCTATGAAAGGTCACCCATATGATTGTTGGCACCTATTGGATGATTCTCATTTTCCATATCTCTGAAAAGGGTAGAATAACTTGGCTTGCCCTGCAATTACAATTATGAATATGGGCTATGTGAAAAGGCTTTCAGAAGTATAAAGGGCAGTACAAAAGTAAGCCATTATTATCTCTGGTCCCATTGTACACATAAGGAAACAAGCTCAAAAAATGGTGATGACTTATCTAGAGTTGCATATCAATCTAAAAAAGCCTTCCTACTGAGACCTCCTCTAGAAGGAGCAGAGACTGTCCCCAACTCTTTCCAATAGTTGCCTTTTTGCCTTCTCCAGGTTCCTTCATTGACCTTCTTCTTTCCTTTCTCCCACTCCAGCTTGCTCATGGGGAAATTATTTTAGGGTGAAAAAATGGAGACCTGGAGACATCTGGGGTGAAGACTGAGTCTCATCATAGTTGGGGATTTCTTAACACCTGATATTCCTTGGTTGAAGGGAGTAAACTAGTGATTCTAGGCTATCATAGGAAGGCAGGGGAGACCTGTAGGCGGGTCCTAATTGAAGAGAAAGGGGAAAATGAAGGGTCCATTTCTGAGATGGACTGGCATAGCAGAGATGAATGAAGAGCTCGTCCACCCATTCCCAACCCATTTCGTACCCCCAGGCGTGCAGAGGGCACTGTGGATAAAATCAGCAGAGGAAGAAAAGTAGGCACTGATGTTGAAGTCAGGGAGATCGTAGGCAGGTACCCCCAGATAGCTCACAGAGCTGCCATAGAAGTCAGGTCCCCCCTGGCAGTAGAGCCCCCCATGGGCTGCATTCAGCACATGAGTGATGCCTAGTTTCCACAGCTCAAAGCGATTGTTTGCTGTGGCCCTGGAGGAAGACAATGACAGACAGGGTGACTGGTAGATTGATCGATCCAGGCTGGTTACCTTATGGATATAGGGATGGGAAACATCTGGAAGGAAGTTTTGGTTGGCAATGCAGAAGAGCACAAATCCCCAGGGTTTCTGGAAGAAACTAGGGAACAGGTACTGAGGAAGAAGAATCAATTCTAATCTTATCTACAAGTTACCTTTTAGCTTGCCCCCCAGGTCCCTGTCAACTCAAAAACACAGAACCACTAAAGTAGCCAGCAAGACCAAATCTTTAAACAGGATAAGAGACAGTGCTCAATATTTGGCTGCCACACAGAGTCAAGTGCTTAATACCACACAGAGCCAAAGTTCTAGGACTCTGGGAGAATGCACCACCAAAAGTGATTCTCCAAAGAATAATAGAACATAGAGGTCTTATATACTCTTTGGGGAACCAAGGACAGAGAGATATGATTGATTAGTTTTACAATGGCTACTAGGAAATGAGGAGTCCAGGACTAGACTATCAAGGAGAGACTTTATGATGGATACAAAAGGAAGATTCCAGCCAGGAGCTGAGTTACCTGGGAAAGGACTTCTAAGACAAAAAAGGTACTTATTTATCTACTAATCCCACCTAACCTGGGATCATTAAATACTTCAAGAGGTTTATTGTTCAGTCAGAAACAAGGTCAGTCTGGGACTTTCCCCAAGCCAAATTTTCAAGGGACAAGGGCAGACTTGGGGTTCCCTAAAACCCAGTTGACATCCTCCTGTCATTCTGAGCAAGAGGAGAGAGAGAATGGACCAAGATAAGTTGAGATGGCATACCTGCAGGTTCTTGGAACCTCCAAGACATTGCCCAGGCTAACTCTATATCTTGTCTTTCACCCACATCCCTGTTATTCTCTCCATCTTCTGTTCCCCAAGCCTTCCTTGCCATATGCTTGTCACCAGTTCTGAGTTTCTGGGGAGATTTCTGGAATCTACACAAAACTCCTAGTTTCTAAGCCCAGTATTTTTTTTTCCCCTTTAGGAATACTGAGTGCTTTCACCATCTTACCTTATGGTTGTGCCTAAGAACTGTCTTCCCCTTCCCCCTACAGAGTCATGCCAATTCTAATTACAAACACAGTATGTCTCCTTCTACTTCTTGCTGTCAAGACTTCTAATAGAACAGGTTTCCTCCTGCCCCAAAGCTATCACTCACGCATCTCCTATGAAGAGGTTAGGCCAGACTTCATCCACATGGTTACAGGAGACCTTCCCTGTTTGCAGGAGCTGTTGCAGGTCTGAGACACTAGGGCAGGAAACATCTGAATTATCCGTCTCAGCTTTGATCTCTTTGGGGGGGACCTTTTCCCCAGACATTAGCAGGAGGAGACCTTAGCCTTTCTATCTTGGAGAAACTCAGGGTATGCCCTGTATTGGTGGGATGGGGTAGAAGATATAAACAAATCCTTCCTAGAACTTGTGCCTTTCCTCACTCAGGTATCATTTTTCCTCTCCAGAGACTGGCAGGGACAGGTGGGATGGCAGTGAGTGACTCAGCAAGGCACAAGTGGCCTCCAGAGAGAAAACAGTCACTTTTCCTTCCCCGATTAACTCCCATTTTTTTCCTCTCCCCGAAACCCCAGCATCCATTAGCTTTTTTCTTTTCCTTTTTTTTTTTTTTTTTTTTTTCCCTCATCCCAGCATCTCTATCTGTCCCCAAAGAGCTCTAAAACTGAGAAATGAGAGAGGTTAACACAGCTGTGGCCAGGGTCTATATTAGGGATGAAGCTATAACTTTAGGCCACTGTATTGACCCAGTGCTTGCCTCTTGCAAGGGCTTAATTCTGCATCCAGATTTGGAGATGTGAGTGAGGAGAATGACCAGAGATAGATTCAGGAGAGCAAAATATTCTGTTTCATGTTCTAATCCAGATCAGATGGGATACTCTAGGCTTAGACTGAGAAGGCCAAACTACTGGACAAGAGACTTTGGTTTCCTCTCTCCTTTGAAAGGACAAATGAAAGCCATGAACTCACAAGTCTTGGGTCTGCTAGACACTATGGGAGGATACTCAAGACCTCATCAGGAACGGTAAAACTCTATCCCACATTATTTCAGGGGCCTGGGTTACAGAAGAGATTAGGTGGATGTGAACAGAACCAGAAAACTTTCTTAAATTTCCAATGAACTTCAAGCTCCATTCAAACATTCTAGTCCCCTAAACCAGTGATGGGCAAACTACGGCCCACGGGCCAGATGCAGCCCCCTGAAATGTTCTATCTGGCTGTGCAACATTATTCCTAATCTGACGAATACAATGAGTAGGATACAATACAATGAAACTTTGAAAGAGTTGCCTTAGAAACAGACTGACAGATGAGCATTTCCTTTCCTTTGGCCCCCTCTTTAAAAAGTTTGCCCATCACTGCCCTAAACAGATAATTTGTGGGGATTGGGAAGAGTTGTTGAATGGTGGGAATCCTGAAAATAGAAAGATCTTGGCAAAAGTAACAGAGAGGATCTCAAGCAGTCAGAAGGTTGAGTTATGAATAAAATAGTCTGACTTCTCAGTTGTGTGTGTGTGTGTTTTAATCTGTAAAATAAGGGATTTGGATTAAGGTGGCCATTTAAATTCCTTCCAGCTTTAACTCTAATGATAAGCTATGGATCTGGTATTCTAACTGGAAATGGAGATTTTGAGGAAGAAATGGTTTAATAATACTTAAAACAGGAAAATATTAGGACTAAGGGCTTTTTTTTTTTGAGCCCTTACCTTTTTAACTTAAAATCAGTTCCAAGGCAGAAGAAGAGTGGTAAGGGCTAGACAGTGGGGGTTAAGAGACTTGTCCAGGGTCACACAGCTAGTAAGTGTTTGAGGTCAAATTTAAACCCAGTCCTGGCTCTCTAGGCTCTAAGCCACCTCGCTGTCCATTGATCTTTTGGAGCCAGGGCATGGGTAGGTCTGTCATTGGACATCTCCAGTCTCTTTTGCCAGGAGTGACTTGGAGCAAGAAGTCCTTTCACAGGAGGCTTCTGTGTTTTTTGTCCTGAGCTTGCTGGGAAGAGGCTTCGGCTGAACCCTGGTGGGGATGGTTTCCCCCCAGAGCTGGGAAGGAGCCTTAGAGTTTGAGGCTCTTTGGAGAGCGTCCTAACTGGTGCAGAGGAAGCATTCTACCCCATTCTAGGTGTCACAGGGGGATAGAATGCTGGGCTTCAAATCAGGAAGGCCGGAGCTCAAATTTGCTGAGACTCTCACTTAACAACGTCTCTGCCTCAGTTTCCTCAAATGTCAAATGAAGGTATTGACAGCTCCTGCTTTATAGAGCTGTTATCGTGAGGATCAAATTATGTTTAGGAAGCGCTTCGCTGGGGAGGCAGTGTTCTATAAAGGCTGATTTCCCACCCTCACCCCCAACTGTGCAGCTAGGCTGTAATACAGTTCAGACCCTTGTAGGCATCTGTCCTCAGTGATAATATCTGATATTTATCTGATGCTTTAAAGTTCTCAACATTTTCTCGTAGATTATTTCATTTGAGTCAAGGGATATTATTATCCCCGTTTTACAGATGAGGAAACTGAGACACCCAAGCTAACTTCTGAGTCGGGATTCGAACTCAGGTAACCCGGACTCAGCCAAGTCAAGCCCTCGGTGCATTGTCTGGGAAACGGGGAGGGGCTGACCAGAGGTGACTGCTCAGATGGCCTTCATCTCTAGGTTCCGGAGCTAGAGCCCAGGATGGGCTTCACTAGGTTTCCCGCTCCTCGACCCCTTCCCCGCCCCACCCCTCCACACCCCCAGCAGAAGGCTGCCACTCAACTCAGCAGTAGCAGCAGTAGCGGCGGTGGCCCTCCGCTCATAGGCGCCGCCCCTTGACCTCAGCCACGCCCTATCTCCCTCATTGGCTCCTCCCCTCCTTTATTTCCCCACCCTCATCCCTTCCTCCGCTAGGGCCCTGGGCCCCGGCCTTCACACATGCGCACTCTCGCTCCCCGGCTTCCCCCTCCCCTTCCTCCCGCCTTCCTCCTCCCCTCGCCTCCCCTCCCTCCATTCTCGCGCCCTTTCCGGGCTTGGCTCCGCCTCGCTTCCAGCCGAGACCACGCCCCCAGAAGCAGTTCCGGTTCGGG